>NC_133309.1:9200619-9254598 GCF_012295235.1 Primulina huaijiensis
AAATGAATATGTTTATTTAAATATATAAAAGAAATAAAGAATCTAAGTTGTGATTTTCTGATAAATTTTATTACTAAGGTATTAGTAATAAGATAGTGTGGGGGTGTAATGAAACTTAAAATTAATAATTTATTATATGTTAAAACCTATGTTTTAAAATTTAAGTTTCTATAAAATTATAAAATTAAGTTAATTTAATATTGTTTGTTTATATTTAAATGTCTTATTAAATATGTTTTATTTTCAGGTTTTCGACGTGTTTGTAAAATAATGATAACTCAAGCTAAAAAATTCAAATGGAGGTGATTCAAATATGTTTGGAATCCTTGAGAAATTATCTACAACTTTGCAAAAGATATGATTGCCTGAAAAGTTCATTAAGATAATCAAATTGTGCAAATATCAAAAGGAGGACAGATTTATTTTTACTATGACCAGCATATAATAAAAAAATCATAACTATTTCCATATTTAATCAAATGAGGTGAACCAAAAGGCCAAAGTCATCTACAGACAATTCCCCACATGTTTGCTATTTTGAGAAGAGTCAAATTCGGTGACCAAAATCGTGGAACAAAGCATTGAAAGAAGGGAAATGGAATTGAAGTTGGAGGAGACAAAGACTACTATTACAATTAAATGGCATTAATAAAATTTTTGACATTTTCTCTCATTTGGCCTATAAATAGAGGCCTTGTACTAGCTTGAAAATCATTCTATCACATTGTAAAATTTAGTGTGAGTGTGTATAAAAGTTCTAAGTTGTAATATATTTTTCATTTTCTCAATAATGAGTGATGATTTTATTGTTGATCAAAAGTAAATTATGACAAGGCNAATTATATCATATATTTCATTTAGACGATAGCCTGGCTCTGCCGGTTGTTCTAAATAAAATATTATGATTTAATACTAACATCTAACAATTTAACATTTACTTTATCGCAACTAACTTTAACTTTCCGCATCTAACTTTTACTTTCCTGCAACTAACTTTTATTTTCCGCATCTAACTTTTAATTTACTGCAACTAACTTTTGTGGGGCCCCGGGTCCGATATCTAATAATAATAATTATAATTGTAACAAACCAAATGATTGAGTAAAATACATAATTTGTGGTTCACAAATCCACATAAACATCGTCAATATAATTTAAATGTCTCAAATGTTTGAAATATAATTTTCAACATGCCAAAATAAACTAATGAACCAATGTAATCCCAACATTATAAAATAGCTCCTAAGACCCGAGAATCCCACTCTAACTCGTATCTCCTCGCCTTGAGCTGGACTCTGGCATCCCAAGCGTCGCCTCACCTACCGTCAAGCACATGAAAACAAGAGGTACCGGACTTGCCGGTGAGTATAAACCCAGTATGATACAATCAATAACATATGAGAATTAAAGTGACAGATATTTCATATTAAATTCATGAAGATGCAATATAATGCAATGCATGATCATAATCTGTGGGCTATCAATAAATCTCAAGATCGTGTGAATCATCTGGTCATAGGGTACCCAAGGAAAGAGAATCCCCCAGCAACATCCACCGACTCATCCGCTCGAGGTGGGGTGCTGTGTTCTACAATCCCAGGACTATGGTGCGCATATAGAGAGTGTTCAGGCCATAGCAGCGACCTCCGCATACACTATGTCAACTCAACTATAGCCCCATACGTCCAACAAATCAATAAAGCAAGGCGACCTCCGCCATATCAAATCTGAATCAACAAGTGGCTCAATATGCAATGTAATGATGCAAATCAATATCATCATTTCGATATTATAATAAACTCATCTCAAGGCTACAATCATCATCAAATCACAAGTAATTCATCGAGCCATAGACTTTTCAATTTAAAATAAAAATGATACTTTTACCTCATATGTTACCAACCGTAACATACCTTTCAAATATTACCAAAAGAATATCGAAATGTGTAGGTGGGAAGTCTTGAACCTCTGAATTCTACTATAACTCAAGAACTTTGATCATCTATCAAAACAGAGTAGTTTCTGTTCAAAATTCATAATTAATCCAATATTGCTTCAAATCAAGATCCGTAAATTTCTTAACCGTAATATGCCATAAAAATATTTATTGAATCATTTTATCAAACACATGCCATGTGTGCTAAAGAGTTAACTCCTTTACATTGTCATTGACTTCAATTCCATTTTAAAATTCAAACCAACTCAATTTCAACATCTCCAACATCTCAATATCTCAAATATCAACTCAAATATCAATTCTAAACTTCAACCCATTTCCAAACTTGAATAAAATATAACATACTTACACCATCTTGAAGATCTTGAAGAGAGGATCACAAATCTAACTTCATTTAATAATTTCCTTGAACAATTCTCCCATATATTGAAGAAGAAATGTAGAAAATGGAAGGAAGGAGGGTTTCGTTGGAAGATAAAGAAGAAAAATGAGGATAATTATGATATCATTAGATTTTTATGCCTTCCCAACACCAAAACACGTTTTTTGTACAAATGCTGGGCGCCATGGCGCGTGTTTTGGCGCAGGGGCGTGCACCATACTGCCCAACACCAAAAATTTCAGCACTGGGCGCGCCATCGCGCCGGATCCTGCGCAAGGACGCGCAGTATTCTGCCAAGAACGCATTTTTAACTTCAGAATTTGCGAAAGTGGTAAACTACAAAGTTGTATCCCTATGTCTTGGCTTGCATCTCCAATTGGCCTCATGTCATTTGCAGATTTGAGGAAAAAGTTATGCTCAATCGCCCAACATGTGTCATTGTAGGAACGACGATACGCACGACACACTTCGGGGCGCTTTTGGCTCATCTTCCCTAATGATTTGACCAAAACTCAAAACATGAAAGTTATATCTTTATGTCTTATCTTTCTAATAAAAGTGGCCTCACAACAATTGGATCAATATACAAAACATTATGCTAAAAACCACAACTACTGCCACATTTTTCATACCGTTTCTGCACTTCCATTACCTATTTAGCTTAAATTCAACCTTTGATTCTACCCATCCATTATCTATTCCATTCTATAACATTCATTACCACTCATACCATAACGTAAAGCCATAAACCATCACAACTACTGCCACAATTTTATTTTTTTCAAAATTCGGGCATTACAATTCCTCCCCTCTAAAAATAGATTTCGTCCTCGAAATCAATCATCTCTTTCAAGTCTAAGATGTAATGATCAATACTGAAAATAAAACCGAGAATAGAAGCGTACTTCGTTTGAGTAACTCTGGATATTTATGTCTCATTTTATCTTCTGATTCCCAAGTTGCCTCTTCGACACCATCGGTTGGAAGTACATGAGAAGGATCTGGATGATATTTCCTCAACATAGACACATGAAAAACATCATGAACACCTGATAATGCAGGAGGAAGAGCTAATCTATAAGCCTTATCACCAACACGTTACAAAATCTCATACGGACCTACAAATCTCGGTGATAATTTTCCTTTCTTTCCAAATCTAACTGTACCACGGAAAGGAGATACTTTCAGAAAAACTCTGTCACCTTTCTCAAAAATCAACGGCCGTCTCCTGATGTTCGCATACTTGGCCTGCCTATCCTGAGCAGCTCTCATACGACTCTGAATCAATTTCACCTTCTCTGTCATATCTCTTATCATATCACGTCCTACAATTGGTGCTTCAGATAAATCGTCCCAATACAGAGGAGATCGACACTTCCTGCCGTATAATGCTTCAAATGGTGACATTCCAATGCTCACTTGATAACTGTTGTTATAAGAAAACTCTACAAGTGGTAACGAATCCTGTCAACCAATGCCAAAATCCATAACTACAGCTCTCAGCATATCCTCTAATGTCTGAATAGTACGTTCTGACTGTCCGTCTGTCTGAGGATGATATGCTGTACTCAAATGCAAACGAGTACCAAGGGCCTCTTGTAAACTCTGCCAAAAATGAAAAGAAAATCTGGGATCACGATCTGATACAATTGACTTAGGCACACCATGCAATATCAAAACTTCTCTGATGTACAATCTGGCCATCTGATCATGTCTATATGTCATCTGATAAGGAATGAAACACGAAGACTTAGTTAATCTGTCAACGATAACCCAAATTTCATCGCAACCCCTCGACGACCTCGGCAATTTCGTGACAAAGTCCATGGTGATATGGTCTCACTTCCATTCTGGAACCTTAAGGCTATGCAAAAGACCTCCTGGTCGCTTTCTTTCTGCTTTCACTTTTTGACAATTCAAACAACGAGATACAAATTCTACTATGTCAGATTTCATTCTTTTCCACCAAAATTGTTTCTTCAAGTCATTGTATATCTTTTTACTTCCAAGGTGTGCACTGAACTTACTGCAATGAGCATCACGCAAAATTTGCATCCTCAACTCTGAAATATTAGGAACTACAATACGATCATTCACAAACAAAATACCCTTATTATTGACCTGAAATTCTGATTGATGTCCTAATCTGACGAGTTCAACTGATTTCTAAATGCTTTGATCCAACCTTTGGGCCTCTTTAATTTTTAAAAACAACTCCGGCTCTGCCTGAATCATAAATACTCTTACATGTCGAGTATCTACCACAAAATCCAAACCAGAGAAACAACTTTCTTCTACTAAATCAGATACACTGCTAGTGATCAAAGACATATTACATACTTTTCTGCTCAAAGCATCAGCTGCTGCATTAGACTTTCCTGGATAATATTTTATTTCGCAATCATAGTCTTTCAACAAGTCTAACCAACGTCTCTGTCTCATGTTCAACTCCGCTTGTGAAAAGAGGTATTTCAAACTCTTATGATCAGTGAATATCTCAAATTTCTCACCATACAAGTAGTGACGTCAAATCTTTAAGGCAAAAACCAATGCTTCTAGTTCCAAGTCATGCACTGGGTATCTAGACTCATGTGGCTTCAACTTTCGTGAAGCATAGGCAACAACACGGCCATGCTGCATTAATACACAACCCCCTCCTTGATGTGAAGCATCAGTGTGCACTGTAAATCCTCCTACACCTGATGGAATAGTCAGAACTGGAGCACTAGTCAATCTCTGATTAAGTTCAACAAAACTAGCCTCACATGTCTGTGACCAAATAAATGGTGCATTCTTTTGTGTCAGCTGGGTAATTGTCCTCGCAATCTGTGAGAATCCTTTAATAAATCTGCGATAATAGCCTGCCAAACCCATAAAACTACGTACCTCCGGAACTGAGGTCGGTCTAGACCAATTGATGACTGCCTCAACTTTACTCGGATCAACTGATATATCAGCCCTTGAAATTATATGTCCAAGGAAAACCACTCTATCCAAGCAAAACTCACATTTGGATAATTTAGCATACAATTTTTCAGTTTTCAAAATCTGCAAAACAGCTCTCAAGTGCTCGGCATGCTTAAATTCAGATTTTGAATAAATAAGAATATCATCAATGAATATCACAACAAATTGATCTATATACCTTTGAAACACACGGTTCATCAAATCCATAAATACCGCAGGTGCATTGGTCAACTCCAAAGGCATAACCAAAAATTCAAAATGCCCATACCTGGTACGAAAAGCAGTCTTAGGCACATCTGCCTCTCTAACTCTTAACTGATGATATCCAGATCTTAAATCAATCTTAGAATATACAGAAGAACCCTGCAACTGGTCAAAGAGATCATCAATCCTTGGCAAAGGATACTTATTCTTTACTGTGACTTTATTCAACTGTCTATAATCGACACAAAGCCTCATAGACCCATCTTTCTTCTTCACGAATAAAACCGGAGCACCCCAAGGTAAAACACTTGGTCTTATATATCCTTTAGCCAACAGATCCTCAAGTTGTTCCTTTAGTTCCTTCAGTTCAATTGGCGCCATCCTATAAGGAGCTCTAGAAATAGGCTGTGTACCTGGCATCAACTCAATGTTGAACTCAATCTCTCGGACTGGAGGAAATCCTGGAATTTCATCTGGAAATACATCTGAAAATTCACTAACAATTGGAATATCTGCCAATTTAGGCACTGACCTTGAAATATCAATTGCATACACCAAGAAACATCCAGTTCCTTTCTGTAACAAACGAGTCATAGACAAAACAGATATCAAAGGAATCTTAGCTCGAGAACCCTTACCATAGAATGTCCAGTGATCTGTCATATCAGGCCTAAACTTAACAATCTTCTGAAAACAGTCTACAGTAGCCCTGTATCTTGTCAACATGTCAATACCAAGTATGCAGTCAAAATCAGACATCTCCAACACAATACAATCAAGCTCAATGACATTATCCTCATAACGAAATTCACAACCACTTATCATTTCTGCTGACCTCATCACTTTGCCCAGTGGAGTAGAAATAGATAATGTAGATGATAATGGCATAGAATGCAGTGAATGCAATGAGACAAAGTGCTCAGCTATGAAAGTATGTGATGCACCAGTATCCATCAAAACATAAGCAGGATAACCTGAGAGAAAACAATTACCTGCAATGACATTATCTGGAGCATTATGTGCCTCATCCTCCGTGAGTGCAAAAACTCGACCCTGTTGTCTAGGTGGCTGTCCTACCCTGTGGCTACCACTCTGTTTGTTCTGATCTGATCGGTTTGACTGCTGATAGGAATGAACTGTAGGGTTCTGACGATTCTGGTGAGGTGTCTGTCTCGATGATCCCCCACTCTGAGACATATCACTGCCACGGTTAGGACACACTCGAGCATAGTGTCCCACATGGTTACACAAGTGGCAAGCTCCCGAGATTCCTCTACACTGATCGGTATAATGTCTACCACCACATTGACCACAAGTCGGACTTGAATAACCAGTGCTTTGAACTGAACCAGACTGTCTCGATCCACTAAAACTCGAAAAATTACTGCCATGCCTCTTAAATTGCTTGCCTCTAGCCCGAAACTGCTCTCTTATGTTGCCATTGTTACCGCCATTATTACCCTGTCTGAACAGATGTCTATACTGTGGCTGTTGGGGTCGTTGCATCTGAGAACCTCTCTGCCTAATGATTCCGGTTTCAGCTCCCTTGGCTCGATCAAGAGCCTCAGCAAAAGTGTTAGGCCTTCCGGTATTAACCTAGGTAAAGATATCAGGGTTAAGACCATTTATGAAGTGATCGGCCTTAGCTTCTTCATCGGATGCTACATGAGAAGCAAATCTCAGTAAATTCAAGAACTTAACAACATAGTCCTCAATATTCAAATTTCCCTGCTTTAAATTTGCAAACTCGGCTCCTCTATCTTTCCTGTAAGAGGTAGGAAAGAAACACTGATAAAATTCAGATTTAAAAATATCCCAGGTAACAATCGTATCTCGACCTTCTAAAGCTTTCTTGGTCATGATCCACCAACTCATAGCAACATCCAATAACTGATGAACAACCAACTTGATTCTATGATCATCTGGATACTCAAGAGATTGAAATAATTGATCCATATTCTCCAACCATTTCTCACACTCTAATGCATTCTCGGTACCCTTCAACATCGGTGGGTGCAAAGACTGAAATCTGGCAAACAGTATCTCCATCGAAGTCGGAGTTATATCCATCTGAGTATGAGTAGCACTGCCCTGATCTTGTGCAACTGGTACGTTCTGTCTATGTCTACCACGACCTCTACCTCGAGTAGCCATGTCTGATATACAATAGATCAAACACATAAAATCACAAAATCACAATCATTTCAATCTTGTATCAATCATCTCTTGCTCTCGAGACTCAACAATCTCAAAAATCTCGAATAAAACTCAACAATATAATACCTCAATTTAAATAATGTATTTCACATCATAGCACAATGAAAATGCTAACAAATATATCACATGATCAATCAATTCTAACTGACTCGATCTACCATGTTCCCAAATATCTTACGCTCTGATACCACCTAATGTAGGGCCCTGGGTCCAATATCTAATACTAATAATTATAATTGTAACAAACCAAATGATTGAGTAAAATACATAATTTGTGGTTCACAAATCCACATAAACATCGTCAATATAATTTAAATGTCTCAAATGTTTGAAATATAATTTTCAACATGCCAAAATAAACTAATGAACCAATGTAATCCCAACATCATAAAATAGCTCCTAAGACCCGAGAATCCCACTCTAACTCGTATCTCCTTGCCTTGAGCTGGACTCTGGCGTCCCAAGCGTCGCCTCACCTACCGTCAAGCACATGAAAACAAGAGGTACCGGACATGCCGGTGAGTATAAACCCAGTATGATACAATCAATAACATATGAGAATTAAAGTGACAAATATTTCATATTAAATTCATAAAGATGCAATATAATGCAATGCATGATCAGAAGCTGTGGGCTATCAATAAATCTCAAGATCAAGTGAATCATCTGGTCATAGGGTACCCAAGGAAAGAGAATCCCCCAGCAACATCCACCGACTCATCCGCTCGAGGTGGGGTGCTGTGTTCTACAATCCCAGGACTATGGTGCGCATATAGAGAGTGTTCAGGCCATAGCAGCGACCTCCGCATACACTATGCCAACTCAACTATAGCCCCATACGTCCAACAAATCAATAAATCAAGGCGACCTCCGCCATATCAAATCTGAATCAACAAGTGGCTCAATATGCAATGTAATGATGCAAATCAATATCATCATTTCGATATTATAATAAACTCATCTCAAGGCCACAATCATCATCAAATCACAAGTAATTCATCGAGCCATAGAATTTTCAATTTAAAATAAAAATGATACTTTTACCTCGTATGTTACCGACCGTAACATACCTTTCAAATATTACAAAAAGAAGATCGATATGTGTAGGTGAGAAGTCTTGAACCTCTGAATTCTACTATAACTCAAGAACTTTGATCATCTATCAAAACAGAGTAGTTTCTGTTCAAAATTCATAATTAATCCAATAATGCTTCAAATCAAGATCCGTAAATTTCTTAACCGTAATATGCCATAAAAACATTTATTGAATCATTTTATCAAACACATGCCATGCGTGTTAAAAAATTAACTCCTTTACTTTGTCATTGGCTTCAATTCCATTTTAAAATTCAAACCAACACAATTTCAACATCTCCAACATCTCAATATCTCAAATATCAACTCAAATATCAATTCTAAACTTCAACCCATTTCCAAACTTGAATAAAATATAACATACTTACACCATCTTGAATATCTTGAAGAGAGGATCACAAATCTAACTTCATTTCATAATTTCCTTGAACAATTCTCCAATATATTGAAGAAGAAATGTAGAAAATGGAAGGAAGGAGGGTTTCGTTTGAAGAGAAAGAAGAAAAATAAGGAAAATTATGATACCATTCGATTTTTATGCCTTCCCAACACCAAAACACGTTTTTTGTACAAGTTCTAGGCGCCATGGCGCGTGTTTTGGCGCAGGGGCACGCACCATACTCTCCAGCACCCAAAATTTCAGCACAAGGCGCGCCATCGCGCCGGATCCTGCGCAAGGCCGCGCAGTATTCTGCCAAGAACGCATTTTTAACTTCAGAATTTGCGAAAGTGGTAAACTACAAAGTTGTAGCCCTATGTCTTGGCTTACATCTCCAATTAACCTCATGTCATTTGGAGATTTGAGTAAAAAATTATACTCAATCTCCCAACATCTGTCATTGTAGGAATGACGATACGCACGACACACTTCGGGGCACTTTTGGCTCGTCTTCCCTAATGATTTGACCAAAACTCAAAACATGAAAGTTATAGCCTTATGTCTTATCTTTCTAATAAAAGTAGCCTCACATCAATTAGATCAATATACAAAACATTATGCTAAAAACCACAACTACTGCTACATTTTTCATACCGTTTCTGCACTTCCATTACCTATTTAGTTCAAATTCAACCTTTGATTCTACCCATCCATTATCTATTCCATTCTATAACATTCATTACCATTCATACCATAACGTAAATAGCCATAAACCATCACAACTACTGCCACAATTTTATTTTTTTTCAAAATTCGGGCATTACAACTTTTACATTCCCGCAACTAACTTATTAAATCATATATTTCATTTAGGCAATAGCGTGGCTCTGCCAGTTGTTCTAAATGAAATATAATGATTTAATTTAACATTTACTTTATACAATTATATATTTATACAATTATATATTTAATTATAGGTACCATATATAAAATATCGGTGAATTCGATATTTTCTATAGTGGGAACTATATTGTATTAGGTGTGTGTTTAAATATTTAATTTTCTTTGAACTATTATTTATTGTGGTTTCCTTTGTTTTACTTTTAGTTAAACGATATTACATAAACCAAAAATAAATCCTTGATCCTTGACAAAATTAATAATTTGTAAACTTCATTATTACATTTGGTAATTTAAAAATTAATGAATTTAAACTTAAAATAACCTCTCTGTGGATCGATCTCGTACTTATGAAATATATTACTTCCAGACAACCTACACTTGGGTGAATTATAATTTAAGTAGTAGCACTCCGCTTCGGTATCGTCCTTTTGTGAGTATATTCACCAAAGGCATGTATATTCTTTTGTTTTCGTATCGATCTTGTCATAGTAATTATTTTGATGTATATTGTATGAAAAACATGTGTATGTTATGCAAAAGTTTGAGCAAAAATGTCTAAAATGATTTTGAATCAAAATTTTGGATCTCAAAAACTGAGTCTGCTGTTTTTTCGAATACTGGGAATTTTCGGTTTATTTTATAGAAATGCTTTCAACATGTAAAATGTAGAACTTTTTGATACCTTTGATTTGACTGTTGATACCTCAAGGATGAGCCCATCGAGATCCGGCCCAAACTCACGGCCCATATCTACGGCCCACAGGTGAAGGGACCATGACAAGCTCATGTATTCTTCTATAAATACCAGGTTTGAGCGTATGATCCGAGATTCACTATATTATTTTCAGCAGCACCCTTAGCTGCTCCCCCCATATATCCGCAGTCTCTGACTTGAGCGTCGTAGGGGCTACGCCAAGACACCCTCCCGGCCCCCTTTTAACGACCTTATTCGTGATTTCAGGCTCAGGGCAATTTCAAAACCTGCGTCTGCACTAGTGACACTTGCTGGAAGCGGATCCTAAATTTTCCGTGAGTATCACATGGCGCCGTCTGTGGGAAACTTTGAGTTGAGACGTAGAGATGGTAGGCAGGAGAGGGAACAGAAGAGCTAACTCTGCATCGTCGCGTCCTCAGATGGGACCCGAACAATCTCATGTTGAGACGAGGCAGGAACAACCTCTTCAGGAGGCAAGAGCCGAGCAACCCCAGCATGAGACAAGGGTTGAGCAACCATGTTCCAATGAGAATGTGGGGAACTTGACCCTGGAACAGTTGGGCCAATTTATCACCTAGACAATGGATGAGGCCAAGAAGAGGAATCAAGAGTCTATGTTTGCAGGAGAGCAGGCCGCTCGCTAGGAGCGAGAGGAGAATGTTGAAGCCCACCAGAGCAGGGTTGAAGAGTCACAGCCCCTCCAAAGTGGGGAGATTAGTGAGATGGGGGAGATGTGGAAGGAGATACGGATGTTGAGGCAGCAGGTAGGAAGCAGGGCGCCGGTACCCAAGAGAGGAAGTCCTTTTTCACTAGCCATCTTGGAAGAAGGGCTTCCTCCAAGTTTCCGACAGCCAAACTGTAACGCCTCGAAAATTTAAAGATCCACGCAAACCACATGCGCGCAAGTTATTAAATTCTCTTGTATTTCAATTAAATGTTTTAATTGCATTAATTAATTATTTTGTTCATATTGACATGTTTAAAATATATTTTTCTACATGGTTGCATTAAAATGTATTTTTAAAGGATATTCGAGTTGCGATCGAGGAACGGAGACCGATGGTTGAAAAATAGAAAATGTTTTATTAAATAATTGTTTTTAATTATTTAAAATATGAATGATGGTTTTTATTATTTTTGAAAATAAGGGGTTTTGAGGTGAATTTATAAGTCGGGATGAAATTTTTATCGGTGTTAGTTTTTCAACAAAAATACAAACTTTTTGGCAACCCGGCTATTAAATTTACCAACTTTATTAAACAAAATTAATTTTTATTTATTAATTAAACACTAATGGGCTAATTGGACATAATAAATATGATTAATGGGCCTAAGATAGCAATTAGAGTTTAATTAAGGTTTTAAGCAATATTTAAACTAAATCCCACCCTAAACCGACACACAACTCACGCCCACTCTCCTATCACTCATCAAACACTTTTTCTTTCAAATATTCTATTCAGTTGATTTACTGAAATCGAGTCCATCGTTGGCTGATCTGCCAGTGGTGTGTGAGTTTGCTGACGTATTTCCCGATGAGATTTCTGGATTGCCTCCGCTTCGAGAGACAGACTTCAGCATCGAGTTGGTACCAGGTACAGTTCCGATTTCTAGAGCTCCGTACCGAATGGCGCCAATAGAACTGAAAGAGTTGAAAGACCAGTTGGAAGACTTACTGGCCAAAGGGTACATCAGACTGAATGTCTCTCCTTGGGGTGCGCCAGTGACTGTTTGTGAGGAAGAAAGACGGTTCGATGAGACTTTGTATCGACTACCGTTGCAAGGTTCTTCGGTATATTCCAAGATCGATCTGAGATCTGGATATCATCAGCTGAGAGTCAGAGATTCTGATATCTCGAAGACAGCATTCAAAACCAGGTATGGACATTATGAGTTTATTGTCATGTCGTCTGGTTTGACGAATGCTCTAGCTGTGGTTATGGGGCTGATGAACCGTGTGTTCCAGAAATATCTCGATGATTTTGTGATGATATTCATCGATGATATTTTGATTTAGTCAAAGAATACGATGGATCATGCCGAGCATTTGAGAACTGTGTTGCGAATGCTGAGGACTGAGAAACTAGATGCTAAACTGTCGAAATGTAAGTTCTGGTTGAGACAGGTGGTATTTTTGGATCCTATTATATTCGGAGATAGTATATCAGTTGATCCTAGCAAGGTTAAGGCCGTGATTTCTTGGCCGAGACCGACATCTGTGCCAGAGATTCGCAGTTTTATGGGTTTGGCCGAATATTATCGCCGATTTATTAAAGATTTCTCGAGTATTGCCAAACCAATTACACAGTTGACGCAGAAGAATGCTTCGTTTGTGTGGTCAGAAGACTGTGAATTCAGTTTGTTTGTCTGGACTGGTATTTAAGACAGATAGTAGACCATTGAGATTATATATGGTTCAAGCCAAACTAGAGCTGATTTTGAGGATTAAAGAAGCTCAGAAAGGTGAGCAAAATGAACCGAAATCGATAACGATGGTCAGAGCAGGACATCGATCCAAGTATCAGGTTCGTGACAATATTCTGTATGTGAATAATCGTCTGGTTGTGCCGAATATTTCAAATGTGAAACGACAGATATTGTCAGAAGAGCACAACAGTCGATTCAGTATTCATCCTGGTAACAGAAAGATGTACCACGATGTGAAAAGACAGTTTCAGTGGAAACAAATGAAAGCTGATATTGCTGAATTTGTAGCCAAATGTATGAATTGCCAATAGGTGAAGGCTGAGAGAAGGAAACCCGGAGGATTATTACAGAGTCTGTCCATTCCTGAATGGAAATGAGATCACATTTCCATGGACTTCGTGACGAAGCTACCGAGATCCTCCCGAGGTTATGATGCGAGTTGGGTCGTGATTGAAAGATTGACCGAATCCGCATGCTTTATTCCGTACCAGATGACGTACCGACATGACCAAATGGCTGAGATATATGTCAGAAAGGTGGTCAAATTGCACGGAGTGCCAAAGTCGATAGTATCAGACCGTGACCCTCGGTTCACATCGTACTTTTGGCAGAGTTTACAGCAGGCTCTAGCTAAGAAGTTACATCTTAGTACCGCATATTATCCACAGACTGACGGACAGTCGAAGCGGACTATCCAAACATTGGAAGATATGCTGAGAGCGGTAGTGCTTGATTTTAGCACTGGATGGCAAGATGCATTGCAACTTTATAAATTTTCGTACAACAACAGCTATCAGACGAGTATTGAGACGACTCCTTTTGACGCGTTGTACAGAACGAAATGTCAATCACCTCTTTATTGGGATAAATCTCTGAGCTTCCTGAGATCGGACCTAACAGATCAGAGATATGACTGAAAAAGTGAAATTGATTCAGAAGAAAATGAAGGCAGCCCAAGATAGACAAGCCAACTATGCCAATGTCCGACGACGACCGTTGGTATTTGAGGCAGGAGACTGAGTATTCTTGAAAATTTCACCTTTCCGAGGAATTGTCTGATTTGGCAAGAAAGGGAAGCTGTCTCCACGATATATTGGGCCGTGTGAGATTCTCGAGAAGATAGGAGATTGTGCCTATCGACTTGTTTTACAGCCTTCATTATCTGGGATACATGATGTCTTCCTGATGCTTCACATGTTATTCAGCCAGGCGAGGCTGAACTGGATAAGACATTGAGTTATGTCGAGAAGCCGATTCAGATTCTCGATCATAAAGAAAAACGGCTTAGAACAAAGACTATTCCACTTGTGAAGATTTGGTGGAGTCGTCATGACATTGAAGAAACTACCTGAGAAACTGAGTCAGATATGAGACAGAGGTTCCCAGAGTCGTTTCACTGATGTGAGTTGTTTTATTTAGCTTCTTCTGATATACATTCTTATGATATGATTTGACTGCCTATGATTTCGGGGACGAAATCGTATCTTAGGGGGGGAGAAATGTAATGCCCGAGATTTGAATCATCGTAATCCAGAATGATTTGTTGATAATCGAGGTAATTATAGACGGACCACTTCGAGACCAGAATTGGAAAGGCAAGAGTTGGACATAGGGGAGCTACAGTAGGTATCGCGCACATGCACGGCAGAAATGCGCGCATATGCACGCAAGGCCATTGACGAGGCAGAGAACCTCGCGCATATGCGCGAGAAGAGGGCGCGCATATGCGCGAGATGTTGGACTAGAATTATTCGGAGGCCGTAGGTCTCAAGCATATGCGCGAGAAGAAGACGCGCATATGCGCGAGCAGACGAGAAGCTATTGCGCCGAGACAGTAGGTCTCGCGCATATGCGCCGATGAGGGTCGCGCATATGCGCGAGACGTGTTTTACAAAGGGCGAGCCACCTAACCTTTACATGCAACGTGCGAATATATATATATATACATACCAGCCTTCATTCCACCGAGAAGAAATCGAGAAAGGTCAGGGGAAAACGAGAAAAATCCTTACGCCTTTTTAGATTTGTGATTGTGAAAGATCCGTCCGTCAGAATTTCAATCCGACTTCGGTACTGTGTTCCTATCGGCTTAGGCTACAACTAGACGTAAGTTTTGCTACGTTGTGATATGTTTTGAAATTATGATATTGTCAGAATCGGATATGATTCCTATATGATGTTCTTGACATGTTAGACATCGTGTAATCAAAACTGGATTGAGGAAAAGATACCATATGAAATTGTTTTGAATTTTGGAGTCGATTTGATATTAGAATTGAATTGTTATCGATTATGAGGTGTTGGTATTGAGATCTGATTGATATGGTATTGCTGGGTATATTGAGATTATGACGTTGTGCTGTTGAAACAGAATTTGATTGATTTCTGATTATATCCAGTATTGATTGAATGGTGTATTGATACCGTACCCTCGATATTGTTATTGCCAGATTGATATTGACAGGCTTTGAATCAGAGACTTCGACATAGTCAGAGTAACAGAGTGAAAGGTATAAATTAATGTGGAGTTGGGATTGCACAACTCGAGGGAGGTTTGACTCGAGTTTCCCTAAATCACATACTTTATTTTATTGCATTGATATTTGCCATTAATGAATGAATTGATATGCTTGTTCTATTGATTTATAGATAGCGGGTAGGAAATGATTGGTCTTGTGACAGAAAGGCCGGATAGTGAGGAATCGTCATTGGCCCATTGCACTTTGTCACAGGATAGTTTATGGCAGAAGTGCCATAGTCTTTGACAGATAGATCAGGACATCGGACGTTTGGTCATATCGAAGTGGATAGAATTGGAGTTGCTTCTATTACTGATGTTCGATATGGAAAGGACCAAAGTCTGTGAATAAGAACGTACCACCACCCCAGTCGGGAGTGTAGGTGGGTGTATGTTCTTATTCTGATCGGGATCCCTAGATTAGGAATGAATCGAGTCTGAGATGACGCGTCGATTGAGTTGAGTCTGAGATGACTAGTTGATTTACAGTTTTATATCATTCATGTTTGTTGATTTGCTACATGTTAATGATAGTTGTTATATGCTTTGATATATGTTTTTATATGATTGCATGTATACATTGTTTATACTGGGACGTATTTCTCACCGGAGTTATCCGGCTGTTGTCTTGTTTTGTATGTGTGCATGACAACAGGTGGGGCAGGACCTGGAGCAGGAAGAGGATGAGAGATTCAGGATTAGCGTGGAGATCCGGACTTAGAGTAGAGTGGTTTAGTACTGGATATAGTAACTAAACTTTAGTTGAAATAAATAAATGGTGTACAAGATTTGTACCATTAGATGTATGTGCGTATGAGAATTGATTACCTTACGTTTCCGCACTTGTATATCTTGTATATTAAAAAAAAAAAATTTATGTCCCACATTATTTAGTTGTTATATTTTATCCTAATAACAATTAAGTGTTGAATTAGGTTCGGGTCCCCACAATATGCAAAAACAAAATGAAAATATCAAACAAATATTATGGATCATATAAAGACATAAACTCATCATTATGAATTTCATTAATATTGTGGATCATATAAAGGCATAAACTCATGATTATGAATTTCATTTTCTATAAAAGGCTTATGTCTTTGCCCATTAACTTTAAACACGTTATTATTTTTAGGATTTTCAATATCAACAGCACCACGAGGATAAAAAAATTTAACTATAAATGGTTTTGACCATCTCGATCTTAGTTTTCCTAGAAATAAATGCAAACGAGAATTATAAAGTAAAACTTTTTGTCCATTTTCAAATGACTTTCTCATAATATTTTTATCATGAAAAGCTTTAGTTTTATCTTTATAAATCTTTTAATTTTCGTATGCATCATTTCTTCATTCTTCAAGTTCATTTAATTGCAATTTTTTTAATTTAGATGCATCGTCTAAATTAATATTAAATTCTTTAATTGCTCAATAAGCTTTATGTTCAAGTTCAACTGGTAAATGACAATGTTTACCAAAAACTAACATATATGGTGACATTCCTAATGATGTCTTAAATGCAGTTTGTTGGGGATCGATGTCGAGTTTTGGGGGGGGGGGGTGAATAAACTCTTTCCTTTGATAATAATTTTTGCAAAGGGTGCTAGAATCCTGTTAGAGATTATAGCTGTTCTTGTTCAAGCGTAAGTCCAGCAGATCACAATAATAAGTGCGGAAACGATCCGATGGAGTAAGGTGAAAATAGTAATAACAGTAGGCAGTAGAACAGTAGTTGTTTCTGAAAGTTCGAAGATAAAATCTTCTACGTCTCCCCTTCTTCTGTTTCCAGAAGGTATCACTAAAAGACTTTGGATTTTACAGTACAACACTTGTACACACCCACTTCAGCAGGATTTATACTTTGCCTACTGAAACTTTTAGTAACTCAACACAATATAGTTTAATACAACAAGGTTCTGGAAAAGACTCTTTTCCATATTACAAACTCTTCTGCGAAAATTATCGTAAAGTGTATATCTTGAAGAGGTGAAGAAACAGCATTACAAAATGATCTCCAAGTATCAGATGTAAGATATGAGGCGTGTACTGCTTTTCTTGTAAATTGAGCTTTGAAAGATAACGATTGGTTCGCGGTTGCTCAAGAAAATGTTGGATATGTCACGCCCCGTGTCCGAAGCATCGGTGACATCCGACATTGTTTAACAATTATTTGCAAACAATTAAGCCTCGTATCTAATCAAACCAGTCTTTTCCATAAAATCAATAATCTCTTTACAATGACACTGAAATGGAAATTACATTAGAGTATTTTGAAGCGGAAACAAAAGAAAAACAGAAACTCTTGAGTCTTGATCTTGGTTATCGATTCACCAACCCAGAAAGCTTCCTGCTCCTCCTCATTTATTTGCTCTTCAGTTTTATCTGAAATTTGTAAGGGGTGAGTGTTTTAGGAAACACTTATCAAGTGGGGGTCGATCGATTTTCAATGATATATATAGATCTTAATTTTTAAACCGTTCTTTAACAATTTGTCAAATCTTATTACATTTAACTTATCATAACATAAACGAATCGAACAAAAGAAAGATGATTCGAAATAGTTCAGAAACAAATCAGTTAATTACAGACAGAACAGAAACAACACTGTTACTCATCTCATTTCCATGGTCAAATTGTCCCCAATATTTTAGTCCTCTAAAGAGTGAGGCCAGAACTCGGTTTTATACCCACCGGTGGGGGCCAGACAGAAATGGTTTTATACCCACCATTGGGGGCCAAACAGAAATCACAATTCTCGTCCCATTTCAAATCCGAATTGTAACAGTGCACACAGAATTCAGAGACAACAGAAAGAACTTATCAGATTTCTCAGAGTTCAGATTTTTAGACGGACACAGCGGAATCAAAGGAATTCGAAGCATAGAAGAAACACATAATCGATCGAAATTTTAAACATAACAAGTAGCAATTTTCGAAAATATGAACATACATATAAGCATGTCATAGTGTTTTTATTCAAGGGTTAAAATACAAGAAAATACTTAATCAAAAGCCCACTTACTGAATTTGCAGATTTTGTACGGAGTTTCCTCTTGAAAATCGAACAGCACTTCGACGTAATCTCAGCAAATGCTGTCCTTGATCGAGCAGCACTTCGACGCAGGATAGCAACTCTTGACTGCACGAAATTTCCTTATTCTCCCTTGCTTGGCTTGGCCGAATTTTAGAGAGGTTTTGGTGGAGGGTGAGGCCGAAACTTTAAGGCTTTTTGGAATGGTTTTTCCATCACCCTTGAGCACTATTTATAGAGAAATTTTTGTTCCTTTGCCTCCCCATGGCTGTTTCCTTGTGCTCCAAGAAATGGAGTAATGGTGGTCAAAGCATACCAAACACCAAAGGCCATCTCTTGCATCATACTTGTGTGTTGATCTCCTAGCTTCTCCCTTAGCTCATTCATGGATTATCTCAAAGTTCAATTCATGCACCATTAACTTGTCCAAACCTTTAGCTCTCTTTTTAGGGCAAACATGGTTGAGCTCCCTCGAGCTGAAAGATCGTGTCTTTGAGCTGGGGTTTTACTCCTCCAATGGCAACTCTTCAATGGATGCGGTTATTTGTAGCTCGGCCTCTCGTTGAGCTAATCCCCGAGCTTTGAAGCTATTTTCTCGAGTTAAATTTACTGAAAATCTAAGGTAATATTCAAGTTTATAGTTACAATGAAAGTTGTTGAGCTTAGTTTGAGTTAAATTTCAAGTTCGAATTTCTTACATGATTTCCTTCGGATCGGAAAATCCCGGGTTCACACATCCATACCTCCTTATTGAAAGTTTTGTCCTCAAAACTTGAATTAGCTGGGGCTTGTGAACAAATAAGGGTACTGTGAACGCATTTTCTCTTCGAGCTCCCAAGTTGCCTCTCTTTTGGTATGATTTGACCTCTGAACTTTGACGTATGGGATCGTCCGATGCCTCAACACTTGGTCTTTTGTGTTCACTATTCGGATAGGGACTTCTTCATATTTGAGTTCTTCATTGAGATTTCCTTCAATCATCAGTGGTGCAACTTTAAGTATATGACTCGGGTCTAGGACATATTTCCTCAGCTGTGAGATGTGGAAAACATTGTTAATTCTGGACAAGGCGGCAAAGCCGGAAGGTAGGCTAAGGTTCCCACCTTCTCCAGTATCTCGAACGATCCCACATATCTCGGATTCAACTTTTTGGATTTACTGAACCGAACCACTCCCTTCATAGAAGAGACTTTGACATATGCCTTTTCACCGATTTCTAATTCCAATGGTCTTCTCTTCAAATCGGCCCAACTCTTTTGCCTATCTTGGGCTTCCTTGAGTTTTTCCTTGATTACGGCTACTTTGTAAACGGTTATTTGAATGAGCTCAGGTCCAGAAACAATTTTTTCTCCGACTTCATCCCAATATAGAGGCGACCTACACTTTCGGCCATACAGAGCCTCATACGGAGCCATCTCTGAAACAACCCCCTTCTCATGCTTTTAAATTTAAAAGAAAAACTTGCGCGGAAGCATTTGAATTAAAAAGGGAAAGAACAAATAATATGTAAACAAAACATTTTACCAAAAGAAATCCACAAACTAACAAAAGCTTTACCCCATAATTCATTTTACAAAATATGACAATATTTAAACTTCTCATGTGCACCCAAAATAAAATAAAAGTGACATGATCAAAAGTCTTTCCCATTGGCTTTTATATGACTTCTTCCCCTTGGACGAACCACTTCAATCCTTTTTGTCACCTGCATCACATGACATTAATTGGAATGAGATAAAACTCAGTAAGCAAAAAGCTATATATAACAAGTACATGTACATGAGATTGGTTTGAAATATGGATATAGCAATGGCAATAGACAATGAAGCAATGGCAATGGACAATAAATCAATAGCAATGAACAATGAATAATACCATCTTCATGAAAGATAGGTAACAAAGCAATATGGATGGTATTTCATGGCATGAATTAAAGGAAAGGAAATGATAGCTCTGTGACCTGTGACCTGTGACCTGTGGATAGTATCTCTTTGATATATAACTATATCAAAACTGTGAGAGATACTCATAATCATGTGATTGGCCAATGACATGCATGTAATAACTATCATTCCTTGGCTTTGATCATAGGAAATTTCATTGAGGCAATTATACAAACATTTGGTAGGCACAATGGTGTATTAGCTCCTTGGTCAATGAATTCAATGGAATTGCTTGAACAATGAACATATAACAATATACATATCAATTATATTCCAATGGAAGGAGCTAATTAACAATAACATGGCTTGATACATATAAAAATCATGTGAGCATTTGAAAAGAAAGCTTCTACTTACAACCAATCCAACAATATGGTGGCTATGATAAACTTGAATGATTCCTACAAACATCAACACAACAATAATCAACATTACCCTAAGAAATTCATCCATTCAACTTAACCCTTCAATCATCCAAACCTAGTACCCTTATATTGCAACTTGGAGGAATAGGTAGAAACCACTAAGAATACAACTAAAATACTTGCACTTGGAGTAGAGATTGAAGGAGAGAAAACTAGAGAGAAAATGGCATGGATCGATTATAAGAAAAAGAGAGAAGGTTAGAATGAAGTAGAAGCCTCTAGAATCATGTTATAAGCCTTCAATCCCTTAAAAACGTGTTTTATTTTTTTTATACATGCTGCCGGGCGCATATGCGCGACATTCCGGGCGCATATGCGCGGCCCGTTCTGCCCACCCGGCGCATATGCGCGAGTTCTGGCGCATATGCGCGCCACATTCTGCCGAAAAACTCATTTTTAGCTTCCGAATTTGCAAAAGTGGTCAACATGAAAGTTGTAGCCCTATGTGTTTTCTTGCATCTCCAATTGGCCTCATGTCATTTGAAGGTCTGAGTAAAAAGTTATGCTTATTCTCCCAACATGTGTCAGTGCAGGAACAACGAAACACACGACACACTTCGGGCCACTTTTGGCTCGTCTTCCCTAATGATTTGAACAAAACGCAAAACATGAAAGTTATAGCCTTATACCTTATCTTTCTAATGGAATTGGCCTCACATCAATTGGATCAATATACAAAACATTATGCTAAAAACCACAACTACTGCCATATTTTTCATACAATTTCTGCACTCCAATCTTCTAAAAACTATAGTCATCAAAGCATCCACTCCAAAACCTCCACCAAATCCAATACCAACACAATAACCATAAACAATGACCATATTTAAACCATTCCAATAAACATAAACATAATCAATGACTTTTCCACATAAACTCAACCACCAAAACCATATAAAATATCCATTACCACATCTTACCATAATAAATCATAAATTACACCATCAACGATAACATGACAAAATGTCGTGATATTACAATCTCCCCTTCTTATAAAAATTTCGTCCCCGAAATTTGCTTACCGTCGAATAAACTCGGATAACGATGTTTCATCTCCTCTTCCGGTTCCCACGTAGCCTCTTTAATCACTTGAATCCTCCAAAGAACTTTGACAAGTCCAATTTCTTTGTTTCTAAACACTTTAATTTTGCGATCAAGAATTTGAACCGGCATTTCCTCGTAGCTTAGGTTAGGTAAAAGATCCAATGACTGGTACTGAAGAACATGAGATGGATTAGAAAGGTACTTACGTAGCATGGAAACATGAAAGACATTATGAATTCGATCCAAGTTAGGTGGCAATGCAAGACGATAGGCTCGGTCTCCAATCTTGTCAAGAATCTCAAATGGCCCGATATATCGAGGACTTAACTTACCTTTCTTGCCAAATCGCATAACTCCCTTGAGAGGAGCTATCTTAATAAATACATGATCACCAACCTCGAATGCTAAAGGTCGTCGTCGAACATCGGCATAACTCTTCTGTCGAGACTGAGCGGTCCTCATTCTTTCTTGGATCACTGTCACAACATCTGCTGTTTGTTGAACCAACTCCGGGCCCAACATCTTCCTTTCACCTACCTCTTCCCAATACAACGGAGATCGGCACTTTCTTCCATATAAAGCTTCATAAGGTGCCATGCCGATAGAAGACTGGAAACTGTTATTATACGTGAACTCTACCAAAGGCAGCTTAGAATCCCAACTTCCCGGGAAATCAATCGTACAAGCCCTTAGCATATCCTCCAAAATTTGGATAACCCTTTCTGATTGACCGTCACTTTGAGGATGATACGCGGTGCTAAAAGCCAATTTCGTTCCCAAAGCTCGATGCAAACTCTTCCAAAACTCGGATGTAAACCTTGGATCACGATCTGAAACTATCGTCACCGGTATTCCATGAAGTCTCACAATCTCCTGAATATACGCCTCAGCATATTGGTTCATAGAATAAGTCGTCTTGACAGGAAGAAAATGCGATGATTTGGTTAAACGATCCACGATCACCCAAATCGAATTGAAGCCTTTTTGAGTCCTTGGCAACCCAACAACGAAATCCATGGTTATGTGCTCCCATTTCCATTGCGGTATTGGCAAAGATTTCAACAACCCCGCCGGTCTTTGGTGCTCAATCTTAACCTGCTGACAAGTTAGACATTCAGAAACAAATAACATTATATCTTTCTTCATACCTGGCCACCAATAGAGACGTCGAAGATCTTGGTACATCTTGGTACTACCAGGATGTACAGAATAGGGCGCTTTATGAGCTTCAGTGAGTACGTCTCGTCTTATGGCATCACCCATAGGAACACATATCCTACCTCGAAAGATCAATAAACCATCACGGTTCAACCCAAACTCAGAAACTCCTGTCAAATCACTCTTCCTTTTCAATTCTAATAACTGAGCATCCCGCTGCTGTTCCTTCAAAATTCGATCAAATAAAGTGGCGTGAAGAACTAGAGCAGACAATCTAGCAACTGTACCTGAAGATACCAAATGGATCTCATTTCTTTGCAATTCAAGCAACAAAGGTTTAGAAATCATGGAACCCAATAATGAACTCGATTTGCGGCTCAAAGCATCTGCAACCACATTAGCTTTACCATGATGATAGCTAATGGTGCAATCATAATCTTTTACAAGTTCTAACCATCTCCGCTGCCGCATATTCAATTCCTTCTGCGAAAACAAATAACTCAAACTTTTGTGATCCGTAAATATTTCACATTTCTCACCATAAAGATAGTGCCGCCAAATCTTCAAAGCAAAAACCACAGCAGCTAACTCCAAATCGTGAGTGGGATAATTCTTCTCGTAGTCCTTCAACTGACGAGAAGCATATGCTATTACTTTCCCCCGCTGCATCAATACGGCACCTAACCCTTGCTTAGAAGCATCTGTATATACAACAAAATCTTTAGTACCACAAGGAAGTGCTAAAACAGGAGCAGAGGTTAACTTATCTTTCCATGTTTGAAACGCTTGTTGGCACTCAATGGTCCATTCGAACTTGGTAGCTTTCCGTGTCAAACTTGTCAATGGCAAAGCTATCTTTGAAAATTCAGCTATGAACCGTCGGTAATACCCTGCCAAACCAAGAAAACTCCGTACCTCTGAAATTGTCTTTGGAATAGACCATTGCTTGATCGATTCAATCTTTGCAGGATCCACCGAAATTCCTTCTTTTGAAACAATATGGCCCAAAAATGCCACCTGCTCCAACCAGAGCTCACATTTCTTTAACTTGGCATACAATTGCTTATCCCTCAACTGCTGCAACACAATCCTCAAATGCTCACGATGAATTTCTCGTGTCTTTGAGTAGATTAAGATGTCATCAATAAAAACAATGATAAAAGTATCCAAATACGGCTTAAAGACACGATTCATCAAATCCATAAAAACTGAAGGAGCATTGGTTAATCCATACGACATCACCAGAAATTCATAATGGCCATACCTCGTCCTAAATGCAGTCTGTGGTATGTCCTCCTTTTTCACCTTTAATTGATGGTAACCGGACCAAAGATCGATCTTTGAGAATATTGCTGCTCCTTGCAATTGATCAAAGAGATCTTCAATACGTGGCAAAGGATATTTGTTCTTCACTGTTACCTTATTGAGTTCTCGGTAGTCAATACATAATCGCAGTGATCCATCCTTCTTCTTTACAAACAACACTGGAGCTCCCCACGGTGAGGAACTAGGTCGGATAAAACCTTTATCTAATAGCTCCTGCAATTGAGTCTTCAATTCTTTCATTTCAGTAGGAGCCATTCTGTATGGAGCCTTGGAAATTGGAGCTGTACCTGGAATTAAATCAATAACAAACTCCACCTCTCGATCAGGTGGTAATCCAGGCACATCATCAGCAAATACGTCAGGATAATCTTGAACCACATCAACATCCTGTAATTGCAAGATACTTTCCTTTCTCACATCCACCACTGAAGCTAGAAAACCCACACAACCTTTGAGCAACAATTTATTAGCTTGAAGGTAAGAAATAATAGGAATATCCATCGAAGAGCCTAAACCAACAAAAACATCACTATCATGGTCATCGGCTAAAAATTTCACCGTCTTGCCCACACAATCAATCACCGCACGATAAGCAGATAACCAATCTATACCCAATATAACATCGAATGCAACCATCGGAATAACAATAAGATCAGCAAACACTAATCTAGTACCCATTTGTACAGGACATGCCTTAATAATACTAGTGGGACAAATTTCATCCCCAGAGGGCAACACAATATTAAAGTCCAATGGCATAACAGTAGGTTCCAAAGATATAGAATGCATAAACACTTCAGACATAAAAGAATGGGTTGCACCAGTGTCAATCAATGTAAGTGCTTCCTTGCCGAAGATTAAAATATTACCTGATATCACAGAAGAATCAGGATTAACACTTTCCTTCGTCATAGCAAAAATTCTGCCTTGGACTTTTCCTTTGCCTGAAGAGAGAGGACATTTCAGTGCCGTGTGCCCCATCTCCTTGCATCTAAAACATCGTCCACTACCAACCAAACACTCACCCTTGTGTGGCTTTCCACACTTGGGACACAACGGTCGCTCCGTATCTGATGAAGGCAAAGAAGGCTTATTACGTTGCTCCAACTTGCCTTTCCCTTTGAACCCGCCTCGACCAGAAGGACTTGCACCTTGACTCCTAGCCTGAAAGGTTTGTCTTCTCAACTGTCTTTCCTTTTCAATCTCTTGCTCATCAAGTTCAGCTAGCAGTGCCCTCTCAACAATATCTTGATAAGCAACCACTTTAGCCATGTGAACATCTCGCCGAATCTCAGGTCTCAAGCCGCGAAGAAAGTGCTCTCCTTTATCTTTATCGTTCTCGGCAATAAAAGGCACAAAGACACAACCTTCTTCAAATTTGAGAGTATACTCATTGACAGTCATGGCAGCTTGTCGCAACTCGAGAAATTCTTTCACCTTCTTCGCTTTAACCTCTCGAGAAAAATATTTGGTGTAGAAAAGCTCTTTGAATGCATCCCACTTCAATTCACGAACATTCACTGTAACCTTGGTGGCTTCCCACCAAATACGTGCTGCTTTGACCAACATAAAAACTGCACAACTAACCTTGTCTTGATCATTGAACTTCAGATAATCGAAGATGGCCTCCAAAGACTTGATCCATTCTAGAGCAATTAGTGGATCAGGACCACCAATAAACTCCGGAGGGTTCATACGTCTGAAACGATCATATGCACCATCTTCAGAACTTTCCGTTCTGCCTTGACCTCTTTCTTGGCCACGCCCCTGAGTCGTAGTTCGCATGCTCAATAATTGTTGAATTTGTTCGCCATGGACTTTAGCTTGTTCTTTCAACAACTTACTGAATTCATCTACCACCTTTGCAGTCTTATCAGTGGGAGGGGCCCTATCATCCCCTTCGATATTCTTTCTCTTGGGAGGCATATCCTACACCTATGCTCACTTTAACAATAGATATGGAGAACGAATACATCAATGGTAATGAAATTAAATCAATACTCAATGTTAAAATCAATAGATGCAGGATCGAAAACATACCGGTTTGTCCTAGGTAGAAGAAGTCATATATGGTCCGAAGATATTTCGCTCTGATACCAATTGAAACAACCCCCTTCTCATGCTTTTAAATTTAAAAGAAAAACATGCGCGGAAGCATTTGAATTAAAAAGGGAAAGAACAAATAATATGTAAACAAAACATTTTACCAAAAGAAATCCACAAACTAACATAAGCTTTACCCCATAATTCATTTTACAAAATATGACAATATTTAAACTTCTCATGTTCACCCAAAATAAAATAAAAGTGACATGATCAAAAGTCTTTCCCATTGGCTTTTATATGACTTCTTTCCCTTGGACGATCCACTTCAATCCTTTTTGTCACCTGCATCACATGACATTAATTGGAATGAGATAAAACTCAGTAAGCAGAAAGCTATATATAACAAATACATGTACATGAGATTGGTTTGAAATATGGATATAGCAATGGCAATAGACAATGAAGCAATGGCAATGGACAATAAATCAATAGCAATGAACAATGAATAATACCATCTTCAATGAAAGATAGGTAACAAAGCAATATGGATGGTATTTCATGGCATGAATTAAAGGAAAGGAAATGATAGCTCTGTGACCTGTGACCTGTGACCTGTGGATAGTATCTCTTTGATATATAACTATATCAAAACTGTGAGAGATACTCATAATCATGTGATTGGCCAATGACATGCATGTAATAACTATCATTCCTTGGCTTTGATCATAGGAAATTTCATTGAGGCAATTATACAAACATTTGGTAGGCACAATGGTGTATTAGCTCCTTGGTCAATGAATTCAATGGAATTGCTTGAACAATGAACATATAACAATATACATATCAATTATATACCAATGGAAGGAGCTAATTAACAATAACATGGCTTGATACATATAAAAATCATGTGAGCATTTGAAAAGAAAGCTTCTACTTACAACCAATCCAACAATATGGTGGCTATGATAAACTTGAATGATTCCTACAAACATCAACACAAGAATAATCAACAATCATCAACATTACCCTAAGAAATTCATCCATTCAACTTAACCCTTCAACCATCCAAACACTTCTAAACTCCAAAATAATAGAACCCTTACCTTGAAACTTGGAGGAATAGGTAGAAACCACTAAGAATACAACTAAAATCCTTGCACTTGGAGTAGAGATTGAAGGAGAGAAAACTAGAGAGAAAATGGCATGGATCGATTATAAGAAAAAGAGAGAAGGTTAGAATGAAGTAGAAGCCTCTAGAATCATGTTATAAGCCTTCAATCCCTTAAAAACGTGTTTTATTTTTTTTATACAGGCTGCCGGGCGCATATGCGCGAGTTCTGGCGCATATGCGCTAGTTCTGGCGCATATGCGTGCCACATTCTGCCGAAAAACTCATTTTTAGCTTCCGAATTTGCAAAAGTGGTCAACATGAACGTTTTAGCCCTATGTGTTTTCTTGCATTTCCAATTGGCCTCATGTCATTTGAAGGTCTGAGTAAAAAGTTATGCTTATTCTCCCAACATGTGTCAGTGCAGGAACAACGAAACACACGACACACTTCGGGCCACTTTTGGCTCGTCTTCCCTAATGATTTGAACAAAACGCAAAACATGAAAGTTATAGCCTTATACCTTATCTTTCTAATGGAATTAGCCTCACATCAATTGGATCAATATACAAAACATTATGCTAAAAACCACAACTAATGCCATATTTTTCATACAATTTCTGCACTCCAATCTTCTAAAAACTATAGTCATAAAAGCATCCACTCCAAAACCTCCACCAAATCCAATACCAACACAATAACCATAAACAATGACCATATTTAAACCATTCCAATAAACATAAACATAATCAATGACTATTCCACATAAACTCAACCACCAAAACCATATAAAATATCTATTACCACATCTTACCATAATAAATCATAAATTACACCATCAACAATAACATGATAAAATGTCGTGATATTACAATCTCGATGCTACTTTAATAGTTGTTGTTATAGGCGAATTCTATCAGGGGTAACTGTTGACTCCAGTTTCCAGTAAAATCTAGAGCACATGCCCTCCGCATGTCCTCGAGGGTTTGAATTGTTCTTTCTGTTTGGCCATCCGTTTGTGGATGATAGGCCGTGCTAAGAGTGACCTTGGTTCCAATAGCCTTTTGAAAACTTTTCCAAAATCTTGACACAAATCTTGGATCTCGATCAGACAGTATACTTACTGAGACTCCGTGTAGTCTTAATATGTTGTCCATATACAAGGTAGCTAGTTTATCCAAGTTGTAATTCATCCGTACTGGCAAGAAATGTGCAGACTTGGTCAATCTGTCAATGATTACTCAGATCCCATCGTGCCTTTGCCTTGATTTCGGTAGCCCTACTACAAAATCCATGGAGATGTTATCCCACTTCAATTTGGTATTTCCAATGGCTGTAAAAGTCCTCCAGGCCGTTGGGGTTCTGCCTTGACTTGTTGACAGGTTAAGTACTTGGGAACAAAGACAGCCACGTCTTTCTTCATTCCGTTCCACCAGTAATAATTTTTCAAATCCCGGTACATCTTGGTGCTTCCCGGATGTACTGAAAATCTCGATTTATGTGCCTCTACCATCACTTATTCACGAATCCCATCGATGTCTGGCACATATTGTTAGAGTAGGTGCGCGTTGAGCGAAATGTTGGTGTAGAACCTGAAAATCAGATTACGTATAAGCCATGCATAATTGCTACCATTTAAATTAAAAATAAATTTTTATAAATATATGAAGTGTTTAATTCATTTTTTTTATAATTGTTAAGTCATGATTGTTTATTTTAAAAGTAGATGTTAAGTTTACCTTGTCAGGATAAATATGCGAGGCCGGACCGGAGTTTGGAGATTTGAGATAAGATTAATAATAAGAAAAATATTCTTAAATTTTATTTAAGTCAAAAAATAATTTAATTTTAAAGAGAAAGAATGTTTTAGGATTTATTAAATTAATTAGAGTTAAGTTATTAAATAAGTTCTTTAAGTTAATATTTAATCAAAGCTTAAATTAAAAAGTGCAAACAATTGATGATGAATTAATCTAGGAATAATATATATTCAAGAAAATAAACATAGTATTTAAATACTTAAATTTGAAACCATGCAATCCCATGCAACGTTCTATTCTAAATTGTTAATTTACTAAAATATAAAATGAGTGTGTTAAACTTTAAGTAATTAAAATACAAGAATTAAAACACTACTATACCATGCAAGAATTAGTGACAACTTTCGGTCAAATACTAGACAAATTCAAATGGTTAGTAACTCCCCATTCAAGGCACTTCTAAATGAACATCAAGGTGAATTCATTCCCTCATTTTAATTCTTTAATTAGTAATAAAATTCAAACACAATAATACACCTTAATTCTACCTCAATTCAATGTGCTAGAAAATAAAAGAAAACATGCAACAAGAATAAGAAAAAAATCGGCCAGCCAAGAGAAGAAGAAACAATTCAAATGCCATTCAACTTCTTGACTTGTAACCTCCCACCTTAATGTATATTATGACACCTTTAACACCTCCTATAACATTCACCTTGTGAGGGCCCGTGCTCCTGATTAATTATTAATTATCAACCAACCAGGATATATTAGCGTACACAGCGAAAACGAGTAAAAATTTTCCATTTTGGGCCTACAGAAATTTCGACATGACCTCCCCGTAAATATGACATACCAAAAATTCCAAAACAACACAACAAAACATTTATACTCGAAAACAGAGTCCAATAAAACAAATAGAATACCAATTTCACACAGAGCCAGGCTCGATCACACCAAATAATATCCAACGCTCAATAATACAACCATACAAATACACGAGGCATCTCCTCGGCAAATGACTCAATATATATATAGTATAAATATCTGGGGACTCCCAACTCAAACCGACTCACTGGGCTCCACTGGCAGACGCTCCGCCAGCTCATCAGAACCACATTTATAACCTGCTATGGAATCACAAAACAAACTACAGTAGCCCCGAGGGACAGGGGTCAAACCCCAATACGAAGATCAAATAAATTACAGCATAAATAAATGACATGTAATGAAATCAATGCAATGTAATGCATGTAGGGTACCAATAATCTCGGGTATCAATCTGGATCAAAAGAAACGATAGCAACAACTGTGGCCACATGTGCCAGGGGTGTGACGTGTCAAATACGCCCTCGGCCCTGCACATCTGCGTCAGGCGTGTCAGCCTGCAGAACTGCTCTGCCCTTCCGCTAGTCATCAAAGGTGTGATCGAGCCTGGCTGGCTCTGTGTGAAATTGGTATTCTGTTTGTTTTATTGGACTTTATTTTTGAGTATAAATGTTTTGTTGTGTTGTTTTGGAATTTTTGGTATGTCCTATTTATGGGGAGGTAATGCCGAAATTTCTGTAGGCCCAAAATGGAAAATTTTTACTCGTTTTCACTGTGTACGCTAATATATCCTGGTTTGTTGATAATTAATAATTAATCAGGAGAACGAGCCCTCACAGTTGGTATCAGAGCGTAACTGGGATATGCTCGAATTAGAGTATAGGACACTCAAGTTTAGACACAAATAAATTGATTGCGTATTGGATTTATTACTTGCTCTTTATTTGATTAGCTCAATTGGTACCAGACTTGTGCTAAGTATCTATATGTCCAGGAGATCTTAGGTTCGAGTCTGGGGATGTACAAACTCCAGTGCCTGGGCTGGAGGAGTCATTGAGTAATGGGCCATGGGATAACCGACTCTCGCCAGTTGGATCGGGAACATCCCATAGGCATTACAGTAAAAAATGCATGCTATGATTATTTAACTTAGCTGAGATAGAGCTGGTAGTGAAGTAATTTTGACGCTTCGTTTATTTGTACCTAGTGCAGTAAGTTTTAACTTTCCTTGAAACCCTTCAGTGCTTACTATTATTTTTCTGCTTGTGGATTAATCCTTGTGTCTTGTAGAATGGCACAGGGAGGAAGAGGCAGAAAAGGAAAAGAAGTTATCCAATAGTCCGAAGCTCAGAACATAGGAAATACTGAGGGTATTGGCAGAGGTAGACGTGGCCGCCCTAAAGGGAGGGCAAATCAAAATGTGAATATAGAGGTAGAGGTGGAGCAGGAACCACCAATTCGTCCAGAAAGGCATGTTGCAAGGAATGTAGAAGTAGATCGTGAAGTTCAGCAGCTGACCCAAAGAATGAGAGAAATGGAGTTATTGATTGCTAAATTCCAATATATGCGTCCTCCAAAATTCTTTGGAAATGAAGGTGGCGAAAAGGCAACAGCGTGGCTGAAAAGCATGAACTATCTATTTAATCTGGTGGAGTACACTCCAGAGCTGAGACTCAAGTTAGCGTTTGCCAACTCAAGGATCGAGCACAACTGTGGTGGGAAGCCACAGAGGAAGCAGTCCGAGAATCTGGTCAGATAATTTCTTGGGAGGTATTCCGTACTCATTTTATTCAAGAATACTCGCCTCCATCTTATTATTCTGCTAAGGAAGTTGAGTTCAATCAGTTGGTTCAGGGAAATATGTCAGTGGGAGAGTACGCCTCTCAATTTTCTGCTCTACTATCTTATGTACCTCATGTTTCTAATAGTGATCGTTCCAAGCTTTCGCGTTTCATGCAAGGACTGAATCGGACGATACATACGTTGGTTATGACTGGAGCACCAACTACTTATGCAGAAGCGGTAGAGAAAGCAAAGAATATTGAGGCTAGTTTGCTTTGGGGAGGATCACAACAGGTTCCAGCTTTTACTTCCCAAGGTTCCGGGAATAGCATTCAGATGCAAGTGGGCATACCTTCTTATCAGCCTCCACAGTCAAACCAGCGACCGAAGCAGCAGAAATTCAGAGCTAAAGGAAAGCAGTTTAAGAAGAAGTCTTACAGTAGTTTATCTAGTTCAGGCAGTTCTCGTGGAGGAAGACCTAGTGGTTATTTTCGAGATTCTTGTGGGAGATGTGGAGGTAGGAATCCTACTACCCAGTGCACAGGAGTTCAGGGAGACTGCCATACATGTGGATTACTGGGACATTATGCTAGAGTTTGTCCTAATGCAGGAAGACAGCAGTATCAGCCCTCTCAGTTTAGCCAGTTTCCACGAGCCCCGGTACCTAGACCATCTACTCCACAGCCTAGCTACCAACAGCCGAGAAGATCTACTCAGCAGTACTTTCCAGGACCTCAGCAGGCTAGGGTGCATGCTTTGGCACAGGACCAGGCTCATGAGACGCTTGGAGGGGTCATTGCAGGTATATGCTTTATATTTGATCATCCTGCACGTATATTGATAGACACGGGAGCATCTCATTCATTTCTGTCTGCTGCATTTATCGATGAACATGAGATAGCTACTACCTTGTTGTTGGATACGGTGTCTGTGTCTACCCCTGCTGGTGTGTATTTGATGTCTCGTGAGATAGTTCTGAACTGTGTGATTAGATTTGATGATAACCTTATGATAACTAATCTAATCAAATTATCTATGTCTGATTTCGACTGTATTTTGGGAATGGATACTTTGACAAATTATCGAGCCACCGTTGATTGTTTCCATGGAGTTGTCAGATTTAGACCTTATTATGGCAATAAGTGGAACTTTTATGGTAATGATTCTCAGTCACGCATTCCATTAGTGTCAGCGATGGAAATGTTTAGACTGCTATCGGCAGGGAATGAAGGATTCATGATTTATGCAGTTGATGTGACAAGGAAGAAATGTTGAAGGTTTCGGATATTCCCGTGGTAAAGGATTTTGCTGATGTATTTCCTGATGAAATTCCAGGCTTTCTGCCTCAAAGGGAAATAGATTTCAGTATTGAGTTAATGTCAGGGACGAACCTTATTTCTAGAGCTCCGTATCGTTTGGCTCTAGCGGAGTTGAAAGAACTCAAGTAACAATTACGAGACTTACTGGAGAAAGGTTATATTAGACCAAGTATGTCACCTTGGGGAGCTCCAGTATTGCTTGTAAAGAAGAAAGACGGGACGATGAGGATGTGTATTGATTATCGGCAATTGAATAATGCTACAGTGAAGAATAAATATCCTCTACCGCGTATCGATGATTTGTTTGATCAGTTGTAGGGTACATCCGTGTATTCCAAGATCGTTCTTCGTTCTGGATATCATCAACTTAGAGTTAGAGACGAAGATGTTCCTAAAACTGCATTTCGGACACGTTATGGGCATTATGAATTTTTAGTCATGCCTTTTGGATTGACTAATGCTCCAACGGTTTTCATGGATTTGATGAATCGTGTTTTTCAAGAATTTTTAGACAAATTTGTTATTGTATTTATCGATGACATTTTGATTTATTCAAAAACAAAGAAGCAGCATCGAGAACATTTAAGACTAGTCCTCCAAACACTCAGCACAGCACAATTATTTGCTAAATTTTCTAAGTGTGAATTTTGGTTGGACAAAGTAGTATTTCTGGGTCATGTTATATCCGCTCAAGGAGTTTCAGTGGATCCCAGTAACGTTGAAGCTGTTATTAATTGTCCAACACCAGCCAATGTTTTTGAGATTCGCAGCTTTCTGGGATTAGCAGGGTATTATAGGCGTTTTATTGCAAGATTTTCCGTTATTGCAAGGCCTATGACTCAATTAACACAAAAAGATCGACGTTTTGTGTGGACTGCAGAATGTGAAACAAGTTTTTAGACTTTGAAGGAAAAGTTGACAACAGCTCCAGTTTTAGCTTTACCTTCATGCTCAGGTGGATTTGTTGTGTGTACAGATGCTTCTCTGAATGGACTGGGATGTGTTATAATGCAAAATGGGCGAGTAATTGCATATGCATCTCTACAGTTGAAGCCACACGAGACTCGATATCCAGTTCATGATTTAGAATTGGCTGCCATTATGTTTGCGTTAAAAATATGGCGTCATTATCTGTACGGTGAACAGTTTGTAATTTATTCTTATCACAAGAGCCTTAAATATCTTTTCACATAGTCCGACTTGAACATGAGACAACGTCGATGGATGGATTTGCTTAAAGACTTTGATTGTGAGATTCAATATCAACCAGGGCGAATGAATCTAGTTGCAGATGCACTTAGCAGGAAAGCTCAAAACGCTATGCTGACATCTCTGAATATTTCTAAAGTCCACGAGCATTTTGGAACATCAGGATGAACTTATCAAACAAGTGAAGATTACTTTATAGTTTCGTCTATCAAAGTCGAGCCACAGATAATATCAAGTATTAAAGCAGCACAGAGAACTGATCCGCACATTCATAGATTGAAAGAATTGGTTCAAACAAATCACTCAGATAAGTTCAGTGTTGCCTCAGATGGTAGTTTGCGCTTTAATGGGAGACTTGTGGTTCCTAATTTGATAGATCTGAAAGAAGCTATACTACGTGAAGCACATTGTAGTCCACATAGCATTCATCCAAGAAATCGAAAGATGTATCATACTTTGAGAGCTCATTATTGGTGGGAAGGTATTAAGAAGGAAATTTCTGATTTCGTGGCTAAATGTTTAACTTGCCAATAGGTTAAAGTTGAACGAATGAGACCTGGCGGTATGTTACATAGTTTTGAAGTGCCACAGTGGAATTGAGAGCACATTGCTATGGATTTTGTGACACACCTACCTCGTTCTAATCGTGGTTGTGATGCAATTTGGGTGATTGTTGATAGATTGTCTAAATCAGCCCATTTTATTCCATATGACTGTACTTGTACATACAAGAAAATGGCGAAATTGTACATTGATCATGTGGTAAGATTCCATGGTGTGCCAATAACCATAGTATTAGACCTTGATCCAAGGTTTACTTCGAAGTTTTGGAGTAGTTTGCAATCATCTTTGGGTTCAAAGTTGGCCATGAGCACTGCTTATCATCCCCAAACAGATGGTCAGTCAGAAAGAACCATCCAGACTCTAGAGGATATGTTACGAGCAGTTGTAATGGATTTCAGGGGTGGTTGGCAAGAATCATTGTCTCTGGTCGAATTTTCTTACAACAATAGTTTTCATACAACGATCGGTATGGCACCATTTGAAGCTTTATATGGCAGAAAGTGCAGATCCCCGATTTGTTAGGAAGATGTAGGAGAACGACAGATTTCTAAACTAGAGTTTGTACAAGAAATGAAAGATAAAGTTGAATTGATCGTAAAAAGAATGAAAGCAGCCCAGGATCGTCAAGCCAGTTATGCTAATAAAAGGCGTCGGCACTTAGAGTTCCAGGTTGACGATTATGTTTTCTTGAAAGTATCACCATTTCGTGGTACTATGAGATTTGGACGTAAAGGGAAGTTAGCTCCACGTTGTATTTGGTCCGTATGCAATTGTTGAGAGGATTGGCACTTTGGCTTATCGTTTGGACTTGCCGTAGAGTTTGTCTGTGATACACGACGTGTTTCATGTATCTATGCTGCGGAAGTACGAGCCAGATCCATCTCATTTTTTGAGTACCGAGGATGTGGAGCTAGATAATTCTCCAAGTTATGTTGAGCATCCTGTTAAAATTCTTGATCGCAAAGAGAAGCAACTCAGGAACAAGACGATTCCTTTGATTTTGTTGCAGTGGAGTAGACATGGGATAGAAGAATCTACATGGGAGTTAGAGGCTCGAAAGCGTCAAGAGTGGCCTCACTTGTTTGAAAATATGATTAATAACTCCATGTACTCAGATGTTCCTATGTATNCTAAATTGACAAAAGATTTAAATAAAATATCACAACAAACTTGTGCAAATAACAATAGAATAAAAGATCTAGAGGTCCGATTTCACGCAACTATCCACCATGTGTTATTTTGTGTAGCTATATTATAAATGTCATTCTTATTCATTAGCCAAGAATTCTAAATTCTCTACTCCATCTTCCGATTGCTAAGTAGATACTAATTATCTAACAAAAGATTGTAACGTCCCCGTCAACAATCTAAAATTAAATAACACAATAAGCACTAATTTCTCTTAATGGCTTCAATAGCAATATATGTCCTCCCGAACTCTATAAATACCATCGATGTATTTTTCCCTTTCTTGTTTATAAAATCCCTTTTCCAAGTGATAACTTATAAACATAAGAATCATTCAAGATATGGCCAGTAAAATGAAAGCGTTAAGATTGGAAAAATACAAATGAACAATAACGAAAACTTATATAGCATAATTCATAAATCCCAACACATGGTTTCTAGTTTTGTTCCATCTTTCCTCTAGACACAAGAATTAGTTCATAATAATAATACAAACAACACAACAACACATGAATCTTAAACAAGACATATCAAATAAAAATAAAGAAAGAAGAACTTAGAACAAGAGTGTGGAGTGCAGGTTATTTCTCTCCAAAGTGTGCAAGAAATCTCCTAAGAATCATGAATTTGAGCTTTGAACTTCTTTTTAGCCTCCTCTCATCTCCTTTGCTCCCTTCCTACCCTAGATAGTAAATAATAGAAGCCTTTTATAGTCCTAGGCAAGTCTTTGCATGCAAAACACAAAAGTCCTCAACTCCCATGCGCAGCACACCAAAAATCAGCATTTTCCGGATTTTGTCTGTCAACGACCGCGAGTGCGCTATAACACAGACCGCGGGTGCGGTCTAGTTTCGGGGAAACTTTAATCTCCAAGCTACGAAGATCGCGGGTGCGGTGCAACATGTACCGCGGGTGCGGTACTGCTTCGGCAGAAATTTCTAAAATTGCTTTTCATGGACCGCAGGTGTGGTGCCATTTCTAGCACGGGTGCGGTTTATTCCCGGAAATTTTCATCTTGTGCACTTTCCAATTCAACACTTTTACTACTCCAATTTCTCATTCTAAGCTTCCAAACTACAACAACTCACATAAATCCTGCTCAAGAATCACAAAATTCTAAGTTAAAAACAAGTAATAAAAGTACAATGAATTGCACTTATCAGTATTATCAGTGCTAAATGTTTTAACCACTTTGTGTATAAGTGTTGTGTATGTTAGATTTCGAGGACAAAATCTTTTATTAGGAGGGGAGAATGTGAGAACCCGAATTTAATTATTCAGTATTTGGCAAGAATTAAAAATAATTATTTTAAAGTGCTAAATTAAAATAATTAAGCCAAATAATTATACTTGTGTGTTAAAAATATGTATTATAAAATATAAGAATTATAGACGATATTAAAATACATATCAGAGTTTTTTTTAAAGCACACGAGAGTCGTAATATTTTAATCGGGTCACATTCTATCTATTGGGATAAATAATTGGACGCATGTATATATATATGTTAATAGTAGCCCATTAACCCAAAAGCCCAAATCTTTTCTCTCCAACCTCACGCCTCTCTTCCACCGTGCGCCTTGCTTTCTCTCTAAGCATCAAACCTCTTGCTTTCCATTTTTTCTTGGTTCCATAGCGTGTGTAAAGGTCGATTCTAGCTCCATTTCAGTTCAAGGGAAGCTTTTGAAAGTAATCTCTAAGCCTAGGTTTTTAATTTTTGTTCATGGTAGAAGATGTTGAGTTCTGTTTTGAGTTGCAAGTTTTGTCTTCTAATTTTCAGGTTTTTGTGTCTATTGCACTCAGAATCTTGAATTGTGATTCAAATAGAACTTATAGATCTGTGTGTTAGCTTTCTATAGCCGCTAACAAAATGGAATTCCAATTAAAAAGGGATTTGATATGATTTTTCTATCCAAATGTGTTGAAATGGAATTATGTGTTGGATCTGTGCAGATTAGCTATTGTAATTTGAGTTTAAGACATTTATGAGCTTGGATTCTGGAATTATGATTGAAATAAGAGTTGTAGATCTATGTGTTTTCTTTGTATTGATATAAAATTCGTTAAATTCCATTAAGAATTGAGGCAGTTATGCTCATTTTTCTGTAACTGCTCACATACAGAATGCTGTCTGCGAATTGCGTTGGTAGTGGCGTATTCTGGATAATTATGGGATTTTTCTATTAAGATTCTGGAAAAGGTTTTTTGTAGAAAAAATTAGATATTTGAGTTGTCTTTCATCTCCAATTGGCGGATATTGATTTAAGTCAACGATGAGTTAGATATGAATTTTATACTCCTAAGTGTCGAACCTGAATCTGTCACAGACCTTGCATCTCATGGTTTCTGGTTTTGGGCGTTTTTCAGTGTCGAGATGATTGAATTCCTTTATGATGTCTTCTGATGAAATATGGGATTTTGAGTTAGGAGTCCAGCCATGTGTGATAAGTGTGTTTTGGTTAAGTTTTGGTTGAGTTATGACCTTAAAACCGAACTTAGGTACAAGCTGGAATTAGTAACTTGTTTTTGGCTAAGAGTTGAATATTTATTTGATGGAAATAAATTATTTGCCACAGGTTTTAGTAGCTAGGAAGCACCGAGGAGTTCATAAACTATTGTGGTAAATTAATTTGAAGGTTAAGGTACAGATTGATCGATTCTTTACAGCATCTATAACGACGTGTAATTTAATTGATGTGATTTTATGAGAATTATGTGTTTATGTGCTCTTTGTGCTTTTTGTATGTATGTTAACATTATTCCTCTTTTTTTTAAAAAAAAATAAATGTGATTTTTTAAATATATTGGAATAATCTGTGGATTTATATGCATTGTTGAGCACGCATTCATATCGAGCCATGACTCCGTTGTTCCCGAAATTTCTGTTACTCTTGGATGAGTTATTTAGACATCAGAGCCGAGGGCATTTAAGCGTCACACCTCTGATGACTAGCGGAAGGGCAGAGCAGTTCTGCAGACTTACACCCCTGACGCAGATGTGCAGGGCCGAGGGCGTATTTGACACGTCACACCCCTGGCACATGTGGCCACAGTTGTTGCTATCGTTTCTTTGGATCCAGATTGATACCCGAGATTATTGGTAGCCTACATGCATTGCATTGCATTGATTTCATTACATGTCATTTATTTATGCTGTAATTTATTTGATCTTCGTACTGGGGTTTGACCCCTGTCCCTCGGGGCTGCTGTGGTTTGTTTTGTGATTCCATAGCAGGTTATAAATGTGGTTCTGATGCAGCTGGCAGAGCGTCTGCCAGTGGAACCCAGTGCGTTGATTTAAGTTGGGAGTCCCCAGATATTTATACTATATATATATTGAGTCATTTGCCGAGGAGATGCCTCGTGTATTTGTATGGTTGTATTATTGAGCATTGGATATTATTTGGTGTGATCGAGCCTGGCTGGGTCTGTGTGAAATTGGTATTCTGTTTGTTTTATTGGACTCTATTTTCGAGTATAAATGTTTTGTTGTGTTGTTTTGGATTTTTTGGTATGTCCTATTTACGGGGAGGTAATGTCGAAATTTCTGTAGGCCCAAAATGGAAAATTTTTACTCGTTTTCGCTGTGTACGCTAAGATATCCTGGTTGGTTGATAATTAAAAATTAATCAGGAGCACAGGCCCTCACACTTCATTACCTACAATTCCTACACCCATATGCTCGAAAATATCAGAAAGAATCAGCTGCTGAAATCGTGAAAACAGCAAAAGAAGAACAAGAAAGAAAATCAACTCCGCCTCCCGCCGCTTGTCTTCGTCGTATTGATTTGTTTTGTGTCAAAACAAATTCCAAGCATGTATATATGGTTTTTTTTCTCTTCAATCAAGTCCTATAGATATTTTAAAACATTGCATGCTCAGGATTTATGAGGCAAAACGAAAATTTGACAGCAAGGGTTCAAAAATCTGTACAAGCTTATCGGCCCTATGCTATGTGCTTCACGGTTGGTTTGTTTTGTTGCTTACAGGGAGTTGCTCGATTCCAGGCTCTCAAGGATGTATTTAGGCATGAATTAGAGTGTGTTAGGATGTTGTTGGTTCATTTGTTTAAGTCCATACATTTCAAACAAGAGCAGGACAGCAACTATTTTTCCATAAGCTGCAGGATTGAGTCACAATTTTTGTCATTGAGTGTTTAAGGTGTGTGTTCGAATCTTGGCTGTCCTAGGGATGGTAGCCCTGGTTGGAACACTACCTTAACATGTCAAGGGCGTGACCAAATCATCCCTACAAGGATTGGTTCACAGATCCATCAAAATTTCACCAAAACAACACAAGTGCATTTCAGTTTTCTTCATTTTCTGTGAGTGTACACTTTCGGTTATTGGGTGTTGTTTTGATTATGGTTGGCTTCTAGCTCATAGCCATGTTTCATACAACACTTCATCATGTCTATATCGAGCCAAGGTTGATCAAATGGCCCTTGAAACGAGACAAGACAGTAAAATATTTCAATATAATACACTACACAACAAGTCGTGCTCTCGGCTGGTATGCTGTGGTTGTCCTAGGTGGTTGCTTGGGTTGTGGTTGGCTTTTAGCCCTTAGCCATGGTCCAAGCCATGCCTTAGGATGTTGGTAAGAATTTTGGGTCGGTGGTTCAAGCCAATGGTCATTAAATTTTAGAGTTTACACCACAAACACACAAGCTGCTACTGATGTATTTTGACAGCAACTTTCAGTTTCGCTTTTGGTTCTTGTTTGAGTTCTTGATTGGCTTTTAGCCTATGGCCTTGGACTGGACAATACCTTAATGAGTTATAAAAGTCATGTTTTTTGTCTTTTGTGATTCGGTTGAGTTTAGAGGTCGTACGATAATTTACGGTGCAATGTGCCAAAATGACTCTCGAAAGAGTGTTTTATGTTTTTGGATTCCATTCACCAATTTTCGTGTACAACTATCATCATGAATATTTTTCAGTATGTTAGGAGTATTTTGAATAATGGTTAAACGTCGGTTTAATGTTGGTTCGGGTTGGTACGAAGTCATGATTGAAAAATTAAGTTGTTGTTCATAATCGTCTCGTTTTTGGTTCGATTGTCAAATTTTGGTCAAAATAAAATTATTTGCATGTGTCACATATTAGAATTAGGTTGCAGCAAGCCTGGGAGCGATCCAACTCATTCGATAAAAAAAAAAATATAATTATATTACGTCCATAAAAATATAAAATGTTTTTTTTTTGAGATATATGCGATATGTCTTGTGGCCAACTTATGTTATGGGTTTGGAAGTCGGTATGCGCAACCGAGGACCTCTCCACCCGGTGACTTACGACCGGTTTACGATAACGTATGGGTACGGATATCCAGTCCAAGGGCTGTGGTGATCTCTAGCGCCCAATATACTGTGGTTTAGTCTGATCAGGAGCTCACGTTATGTTATGGGCCACTTGCTTAAAAACATTATCTCTACCAGAAAATTATGATATGATATGACAGAGCTCTAATGAGCAAAGCTTTTACGTATGATTTTCATATATGCACTTAGTTGTAATTATTCATGATACGACTTTCACTGTACGCTTTACGATACCATATTTTAACGTTGCATGCGATTTTATGATATATTTATTTGTTATTCACGATATATACATGTTGAGTCTTTAGACTCACTAGACTTGATTGTTGTAGGTACTGATGAGGCCGAGGCCGAGGGCGGAGACCAGTGAGTTGGCTTGAGGCAGCGGTAGTAGGAACCCAAGGACCTCATGTTTTAGTTTATGCATTTTCTTATGATCAATCTCAGTTTTAATACGTTGGATATATTTTTAAGTTGTTGTTTGAAAACAATATTTGCTTCCGCTGTTAATTTATAGTTAAAATTATTTACATGTTTGTTTTATAAATGAGGCAATATAATTATTTATTTAGAAAAACTTTAATAATTCCGCTAAAATATGAATACGAAATACGGGCCTTTTCAGTTGGCCGAATGTTCACTATTAAACTCTATGTATAAACAATTTTTATTTTAATAATATTTGAAATTATTGTTTTGGTACTTTTTTATCTGTATACCCATGCATGTTGCATAGATAAAGTCCTTGAATATACAAATAGTGGAAAGAATATGAGATGCTCATATGATGATTATCATGAAACTCATATTTGGAATACTGTATATTCTAAACAGTTCCTAGTCGATTCAGCCGCTGCTAAGAAGGATATAGGCCGCTCGAGTTCGAGACTAGTATCTGCGATGTGAGTACCATGTTTCATTGGTAGGGGACATTGTGATGTCCGAGCATGCAGATAGGTGCTACTGGTAGAGTGCACTGAACAACCCTTCAAGTGGTTCTCACTTATCGAATGGAAACGTCCCAGTTTATGGTTGTACACCATTAGTCTTTATGACCCGGGACAACATTGAGACTCTATGTAAAGGCCTAGAAATCCTTACTTGAAAATTTGCGGAAAAATTAAAAATTTTCTTTTTAAATAATAAAAATGTCTAATTCATAAGTTAAACTGATAAAAAATGTTTGATATTCAAAATAGCAGCGGAAGAAATCTAATGTTTGCAAAATACCGACTTAAAAATAATTCAGCAACATAAAAACTTGGTTTCAATTAAAAATAATAAAGGCTGAAATGTGAGGTCCTTGGGTCCCACTACTGCCGACTCGAGCTGGCTCACTGATCCCCGCCCTCAGTCTCGACATCATCAGCACCTACAACAATCAAGTATAGTGAGTCTAAAGACTCAACATGCATATATCGTAAATAACGAGTAAGTAATATAGTAAGATATGCATGGGATAAAATATCATGTCATGAGGCATACTGAAAATAACTTGTTCTGAGCAATTATAATACGTGCATAACTGAACTGAAAATCATAGTAAAAATGTTTGCTCCTTGGAGCCCTGTACTGAAATAGCTGTATATAAATTTCTGGTGAGATTATGGTCTATGCAAGTGGTCCCTGAACTGATCTAACCGGTAACTGGCGACCGGGCCGGTAACTGACGATCGGACTTAATAATGTATGTCTGATCAGAGTACTGCCACAGTATACTGTGTGAAACAACTGAACTGACCGGTAACAGGCGACCGGGCCGGTAACTGGCGACCGGACTTAATCATGATAGTAGAGTGACCACAAGCAATATTGCATAAATCTCAAAATTTGTATTTTTGCACGTAATATAATTAATTAACATAATTAAATATAATGTCATAATTTTACTGATTGGATTGGATCACTCCCAGGCTCGCTGCAACCTAAATGTGCCATAAAGAATATGCAATGGTTTTAAAATGCACAACTATGCAATTAACCTTAAAAAATGTGACAATTACGCTTACCGACTTCGTATTTAATCATGACTCCAAACCAACCCGAACCAACACTGAACCTATCATGTAATCATGATTAAAATACGCATAAAATGATAAAATAATGCTCCTAAAATGGTGAGGGCCGAAATCTAGGTGAATGGAGCCCAAAACATGAGACGCTCTTTCGAGAGTTAATTTGGCACATCGCACCGTAAATTCTCGTACGACCTCAAAAATGTTCCGAATCACAAACGGCCAAAACCATGACCTTCCTAACTCAATGAGGCACTGTCCAGTCCAAGGCCATAGGCTAAAAGCCAACCAAGAACTCGAACGAGCCACCGAACCGACGCAGCAAGTTGCTGTCGAGAAAATTCCAGCAGCTGCGCTTGGTTTCCTTACGTCGTTTTCTAGACTACCGGCCATTGGAGCTTGAATTACCGACCAGAGACTCTTACCAACATCCCAAGGAATGATTTGAACCATGGATAAGGGCTTTAAACCAGCCACAATAAGAAATATTCCAGAAATGAACCAAATGTTACAACCGAGAACAAATTCTGCACATAGGATGCATTGCTTTTGTTTTGCTGTCACGAATCGTTCCAATGGCCATTTGATTGACATGACACAATCTAGACATCTAGGGGCATGGTGTAAACCGTGGCTAAGGGCCATAGGCCAACCAAGATCCACACCATTCCCTAAAATTCGAAACAACACAAGCTGAAAAAGAGGAAGCCGAAAGGGGAAAGGGGCTGTTCTTGAGTTTTATTTAAAAACCGATGCACCATGGACCAAGCCACCAAAAGGGTGACTTATTCACGTCTTAGACGTGCTAGGGAAGAGATCTAACCATGGCTATAAGCCTTGGGGCAGCCATGATCAGTTTCGCATCCCTTTGACAGCAACACTGAATTTCGAAACTCAAATGGACAAGGTTGAAAAGCTGCTGTCATTTCGGTTTCTATCATGCATGTAGCTTGCTTGAATGGACCAACATGGTCCTAATGCATCCTATTACATGTCTAGATGTCGCCTTGGGAGCCTAGAATCAAACCAATGCATGAAACCATCAAAACAAGGGAAACCCGTGAAGAGCAACAAGAAAGCCGAAATCTGCATCTTTTATTTTCATGAATATTTCTTGAAACATTTCGGTTTTTGGCTATCAAACATGATCATGTAATGTTAAATAATGCTAGTAGGACTTGATTGAAGAGTGAAGGACGAATATATGCATGCCTGGTTTCGTTTGAAAGAAAAACGAAAGAATGAAACGATCCGGCGCGGAGGAGGTGGAGCGCTTTCTTTTCGACCTTTCTCCTTACTCGATTTTTCTCTCCTATCTCCCACTAAATTCTCACGTTTTTTACACTCTGAAATACTCTCTAATTCGGTGATGGGGGAGGGGAAAGTGGTGGTTGGGAGAGTGAGGGAAGTTGGTGCAAAATATAGGGAACAAATCAAGACCAAGTCTCCCTCTTTGAAATTTGAATTTTTGTTGAAAACACATAATTGTTGGGGTGTTTTGTTGGAGGCTAGGTGGCTGATTTCCTCATGAAATCTAGACAAGGATAATGCTTAATAGTTAATTAATTAAGGTTGCTAAATAAATAAAAAGGTTAGCATGCTAAAATAATAAAGAATGGGTCAAAGATGATGAGTTGGCAAGGCATTGCTTAATCATCTAGGGACCGAAATTTGGTAATTAAATGGAGGGGAATTGTTGCTTATTTACTAAATTTCTAACCCTTAAGAGCCTTACATATCCTTTAAATAATTTAGTGATCTAACCTCTTAATTATGGAACTTAAATGAATTTATTTTCTACTCACCTCAAGTTGTATAATTAATTCCTTAAACCTTCATTTAACATAAATTAACTTACTTGCTAGCTAAAATAAATTCTGTAGATGTTTTCTGAATCTTAAATTTTATCTCAAAGCTCCAACTCTATTCTGGCCTCACTGAAATAACTGAAATGCTAACAAATAAACTGCTACGGGAAACAATTAAATTTAAATACTCATGCAATAAAATCAATATAATTTAAATACTTGAATTATGCATGGCTTATATGTATTCTAAGTTATGGGCTCTACAATCCTTCCCCCCTTAAAAGAAATTTCGTCCTCGAAATTAAGACTCACCGAATAACTCGGGGTACCGACTCCTCATCTCTGACTCAGACTCCCACGTAGCTTCCTCCTCTGAATGGTTAAGCCATTTGACTTTGACTCACTTAACCAACTTGTTCCGAAGCTTCTTCTCCTGTCTGTCTATGATCTGCACTGGTCTCTCCTCATAAGACAGATTCGGAGTAAGCTGCAACGGCTCAAAATTCAGCACATGCGAAGGATTCGCCATGTACTTTCTCAGCATGGAGACGTGGAACACATTGTGTACTCCGGCCAGATTCGGCGGAAGAGCAACAAGATAAGCTAGCGTCCCAACTCTGTCGAGGATCTCAAACGGTCCAATAAATCTCGGACTGAGCTTCCCTTTCTTCCCAAATATCATGACACCCTTCATAGGTTCCACCTTCACGAAAACATGGTCGCCGACAGCAAACTCTAACTCTCTCCTTCTCTGATCTGCATAGCTCTTCTGTCGACTCTGAGCAGTCCTCATTCTATCACGGATCCGGGCTCCTACATCAACAGTCTGCTGAATAATCTCTGGACCCAGCACTTCCCTCTCCCCTACTTCATCCCAATGAATAGGAGATCTACACTTGCGGCCATACAGTGCTTCAAACGGTGCCATACCAATAGACGACAGGAAGCTGTTGTTATAGGTGAACTCTACCAATGGCAAGTTCGACTCCCAACTCCCTGAGAAGCCAATGACGCAAGCACGGAGAAGATCCTCCAAAATCTGAATGACTCGCTCTGACTGCCCATCTGTCTGCGGATGGAAAGCTGTGCTAAACAGCAACTTCGTCCCCATAGTCGAATGCAAACTCTTCCAAAACGAGGAAGTAAATCTGGGATCTCTGTCAGATACGATCGAAACTGGAATGCCATGGAGTCGGACTATCTCTCGGATATACAACTCTGCATACTGAACCATGGTGAATGTCGCCTTAATAAGCAAGAAGTGCGCTGATTTGGTAAGACGATCTACAATCACCCAGATAGCATTCGATCCTCTGGCTGACTTCGGCAATCCTGTCACAAAATCCATGGTAACGTTCTCCCACTTCCACTCGGGAATAGGAAGAGGCTTGAGCAAACCTGCTGGTCTCTGATGCTCGGCCTTCACTAACTGGCAAGTCAGACACTCGGATACAAATCGTCTGATGTCTTTCTTCATCCCAGGCCACCAATACAATAGCTGTAGATCTTTGTACATCTTCGTACTCCCTGGATGAATAGAGTACGGCGACATATGGGCCTCTGATAAGATGTCTGCTCGGATAGAATCACTGCTAGGAACCCATATCCTGTCTCGGTATCTCACTATGCCGTCGCTGACTGAATACAAAACACTGCCCTTGGCCTCATCTCTCTGCTTCCACTTGGCCAACTGCTCATCTGCTGCCTGACCACTGCGAATACGGTCAAGAAGGGAAGACTGAATGGTCAAGGTAGATAGACGGGGAACTCTACCTCGAGGATAAGTCTCAAGATCAAACCTCTGCATCTCAAACTGAAGAGGTCTCGAAACTGCCAAATGAGCCATCACTGCAACTTTTCTTCTCAGTGCATCTGCAACTACATTAGCCTTACTCGGGTGGTAGCTAATGTCACAATCGTAGTCTTTCACAAGCTCCAACCAACGCCTCTGACGCATGTTCAGTTCCTTTTGCGTAAAGAAATACTTGAGGCTCTTGTGGTCGGTAAAGATCTGGCACTTCTCCCCATACAGATAGTGCCTCCAAATCTTCAAGGCAAAAACTACGGCGGCCAACTCTAAATCATGTGTAGGGTAGTTCTTCTCATGAGTCTTCAACTGTCGAGAAGCATACGCTATGACCTTCCCATGCTGCATCAATACTGCACCCAAACCGAGCTTCGAAGCGTCGGTATATAGCACAAACTCACCGGGCCTTTACGGCATGGCCAAAACTGGTGCTGAGATAAGAGCTTGCTTCAAAGTATCGAAGCTCTTCTGACACTCCTCGCTCCACACAAATTTCACATTCTTCTTAGTCAGTGCTGTGAGTGGAACTGCAATCGAGGAAAATCCCTTAATGAACTTCCGGTAGTATCCTGCTAAGCCAAGAAAACTGCGGATCTCTGATGCATTTTGCGGCACAACCCAATCTCTGACTGCTGCAACTTTCGCTGGGTCTACCTCAATGCCACTGCTAGAAACAATGTGGCCTAAGAACGCCACCTTCTCCAACCAGAATTCGCATTTACTGAACTTTGCGAATAATTTGTGCTTATGCAATGTCTGCAATACTGTGGTCAGATGCCTGCTGTGATCCTCCCGATTCTTGGAGTAGACGAGAATGTCGTCTATGAATACTATCACAAACTGGTCGAGGTACGGCTGAAATACGCGATTCATGAGATCCATGAAGATCGCTGGCGCATTCGTCAAACCGAACGGCATCACAAGGAACTCGTAGTGGCCATAACGAGTCCTGAAAGCTGTCTTCGAAACATCGGTGTCTCTCACCCTCAACTGGTGATAACCTGAACGCAAATCTATCTTGGAGAAAATCGAAGCTCCCTGCAACTAGTCAAATAGATCTTCAATCCTCGGAAGTGGGTATTTATTCTTCACTGTAACCCTGTTCAACTCCCGGTAGTCATTACAAAGCCTCATCGAGCCATCCTTCTTCTTAACAAACAATACTGGCGCGCCCCAAGGTGAGAAACTCGGGCGGATGAACTCCTTATCAAGAAGTTCCTGAATCTGCTTCTTAAGCTCTGCCATCTCTGTCGGTGCAAGTCGACACGGTGCTTTGGAGATTGGAACCGTACCTGGCATAAGCTCGATAGAAAACTCCACCTCTCTCTCAGGTGGCATACCAGAGACGTCCTCAGGAAAAACATCTAAGAAGTCTTTAACAACCGGAACATCTGCGGCTGACTGACTGGGTGTCTCGGGGATAGATATAAAAGTTGCTAAAAATGCTCGACACCCTCTATGCATGAGCTTCCTAGCCTGGACATAAGGTATAATGCGCGATAAAGGAAACTACTTGTCTGGATCGAATAACAACTGCGTCATTCCAAGCGGTCGGACTAGAACAGATCTCCGCTGGAAGTCAATCAAAACTCTGTTCCGCAATAGCCAGTCCATGCCCAATATGATGTCAAACTCTGGCATCGGCAATAAGATCAGATCCGCATACACAAGATTTCCATGCAGCTCAAGGTCTATGTCTCGGATCACATTGGTGGCTGTTATCTCCTCTCCCGAAGGCAATGATACTGAATAGGCTACATCTAGCCCGATAGTCTTAACTTTGAGAAAGTTTGCAAAGACCTCTGAAATAAATGAGTGGGTAGCCCCTGAATCTATCAAGGCTTTGGTGGCTGAGCCGGCTATGAACATTCTCCCTGAAAGTTTGGAACACTAAGCTGAACCCAAATAATCATAAGAGCTAAGCTTATAGACATGCAAAGGTCACAGTTTTCCTAACTAAATCCCTAAAATAATGCTGAGTAGAGCATGCAATCCTATTGCAATTCTAAGTTCAAAATCTTAATCCCGATTCCCAAAACATTGGAATGCACAAATATAAACTTAAAGCTGTAAGGTACCTGTCATCAACATGGTATAGGGGTTCGTCTCCGCAGCATGGAGAGCGAAAACCCTGCCTTGGGTAGGCAGATTCTTCCAGGGGCACTGTGGCATCATGTGGTCCGTGCTGCCACACTTATAACATTTCCCTGAACCAAACATGCATACTCCATGGTGGCGACGTGAGCACTTGGGACAGACTGGGTGCTCAAAAGTCCTCGGGACGGCACGTCCCAGCTGCTGCTGCTGAGGTCCTCCTCTGTTCCTGGGCGGGCCGTGATACGGCCTCTTATGCTGATGCTGGTGTTGCTGAGGAGGAGGAGGGCGATGAGGTACCTGAACTGGTCGCTTTCCCAAGCGATCCCTCTCTATATCGATCAGATCCTGCTCTGCAGCCAGAGCTCTAGAAACGGCAACCTAAAAGGTAGTAGGGCCAGCAACCCTAACATCACGGCGTAAGATCGGCCGCAGTCCATCCAGAAAGTGCCTCAGCTTGGCACTAGCATCGTTCGCAATCAAGGGCACAAAGTGACAGCCCCTCTCAAATTTACGGATGAACTCCGTAACAGTCAGCTCCCCTTGCCTCAAGGTCATGAACTCCCTGGTCAGACGCGAACGCACCTCATCCGTGAAATACTTGGAGTAAAACACCTCCGTAAAGCGCACCCATGATAGTGTAGCCAAGTTAAGGGCTACTGAAGCTCCTTCCCACCATAGGCGGGCATCTCCTCCGAACATATAAGAAGCACAACGAACTCGATCTGAATCTCCAGCTCCATAAACTCGAAGATAACCTCGAGGGACTTGATCCATCCCTCGGCAATCATGGGGTCAGACGTCCCAGAAAACTCCTTTGGACGCATCATCATGAATCTCTCATATACAGCTTCGGGCCCTGTCGGCCTGGTCGCCACGGCGTTGTTCCCCGCAAACTGTGCGAAGAACTGCGTCATCCCAGCAAGCATCTGGGCATTCATATCTGGAGGAGGGGGTGGAGGTCCGTACCTCTCCTGCCTCTGCTCATCTCGGTCCTCCTGGCGCGGCTCATCCACTCTCGTACGCTCGAGGATGCGTCTAGGGGCCATACTGTTCCATACATAACCCATACGTAACTAACATGCATAATTCCATAATTTATTTACATTTAAATACTGAACAATAAAAATATGGGCGCAAATATCTCATGAAATCATGCTGCTGAAATTAATTCATGCTTTAATTAAAATACGTAAATGAAAAACTTACAGACCGAAGACGTGACTTCGTGAGCTTCTCGAGGTCAGTAAAAAGAAAATTTTTAATTTTTCCACAAATTTTCGTGAGCTTCTCGAGGTCAGTAGTAGTACAACCCTTTACATCTAAAGACTCAACATGCATATATCGTAAATAACGAGTAAGTAATATAGTAAGATATGCATGGGATAAAATATCATGTCATGAGGCATACTGAAAATAACTTGTTCTGAGCAATTATAATACGTGCATAACTGAACTGAAAATCATAGTAAAAATGTTTGCTCCTTGGAGCCCTGTACTAAAATAGCTGTATATAATTTTCTGGTGAGATTATGGTCTATGCAAGTGGTCCCTGAACTGAACTGACCGGTAACTGGCGACCGGGCCGGTAACTGGCGACCGGACTTAATAATGTATGNGCAATAGATTTATGGGACCAAACTATACAATAACCTTCAAAAATGTGACAATTACGCCTACCGACTTCGTATTAAATCATGACTCCGAGCCAACCCGAACCAACACTGAACCATCATGTAGTCATGATTAAAATACGTCTAAAATGATCAAATAATGCTCCTAAAATGGTGAGGGCCGAAATCTAGGTGAATGGAGGCCAAAACATGAAACGCTCTTTCGAGAGTCAATTTGGCACATCGCACCGTAAATTCTCGTACGACCTCAAAAATGATCCGAATCACAAACGGCCAAAAACATGCCCTTCCTAACTCAATGAGGCACTGTCCAGTCCAAGGCCATAGGCTAAAAGCCAACCAAGAACTCGAACGAGCCACCGAACCGACGCAGCAAGTTGCTGTCCAGAAAATTCCAGCAGCTGCGCTTGGTTTCCTTACGTCGTTTTCGAGACTACCGGCCATTGGAGCTTGAATCACCGACCAGAGACTCTTACCAACATCCCAAGGAATGATTCGAACCATGGCTAAGGGCTTTAGACCAGCCACAATTCGAAATATTCCAGCAACGAACCAAACGTTACAACCGAGAACAAATTCTGCACGTAGGATGCATTGCTTTTGTTTTGCTGTCACGAATCGTTCCAATGGCCATTTGATTGACCATGACACGATCTAGACATCTAGGGGCATGATGTAAACCGTGGCTAAGGGCCATAGGCCAACCAAGATCCACACCATTCCCTAAAATTCGAAACAACACAAGCTGAAAAAGAGGAAGCCGAAAGGGGAAAGGGGCTGTTCTTGAGTTTTATTTAAAAACCGATGCACCATGGACCAAGCCACCAAAAGGGTGACTTAGTCACGTCTTAGACGTGCTAGGGAAGAGATCTAACCATAACTATAAGCCTTGGGGCAGCCATGATCAGTTTCGCATCCCTTTGACAGCAACACTGAATTTCGAAACTCAAATGGACAAGGTTGAAAAGCTGCTGTCATTTCGGTTTCTATCATGCATGTAGCTTGCTTGAATGGACCAACATGGTCCTAATTCATCCTATTACATGTCTAGATGTCGCCTTGGGAGCCTGGAATCGAACCAATGCCTTAAACCATCAAAACAAGGGAAACCCGTGAAGAGCAACAAGAAAGCCGAAATCTGCATCTTTTATTTTCATGAAAATTTCTTGAAACATTTCGGTTTTTGGCTATCAAACATGATCATGTAATGTTAAATAATGCTAGTAGGACTTGATTGAAGAGTCAAGGATGAATATACGCATGCTTGGTTTCGTTTGAAAGAAAAACGAAAGAATGAAACGATTCGGCGCGGAGGAGGTGGAGCGCTTTCTTTTCTACCTTTCTTCTTACTCGATTTTTCTTTCGTATCTCCCACTGAATTCTCACGTTTTTTACACTCTGATTTCCTCATGAAATCTAGACTAGGATAATGCTTAATAGTTAATTAATTAAGGTTGCTAAATAAATAAAAAGGTTAGCATGCTAAAATAATAAAGAATGGGTCAAAGATGATGAGTTGGCAAGGCATTGCTTAATCATCTAGGGACCTAAATTTGGTAATTAAATGGAGGGGAATTGTTGCTTATTTACTAAATTTCTAACCCTTAAGAGCCTTACCTATCCTTTAAATAATTTAATGAACTAACCACTTAATTATGGAACTTAAATTAATTTATTTTCTACTCATCTCAAGTTGTATAAATAATTCTTTAAACCTTCATTTAACTTAAATTAACTTACTTGCTAGCTAAAATAAATTCTGGAGATGTTTTCTGAATCTTAAATTTTATCTCAAAGCTCCAACTCCAGTCGGGCCTCACTGAAATAACTGAAATGCTAACAAATAAACTGCTACGGGAAACAATTAAATTTAAATACTCATGCAATAAAATCAATTTAATTTAAATACTAAAATTATGCATGGCTTATACGTAGTCTAAGTTACGGGCTCTACACTCTATGTGCTAGCATTGCACTTTGACTTGTTTACCGACTCTCATGGGGTCATCAGGTGGCAAGGTTGGGTGTTTTGTCGAAACATATAGGAGTTGATGCATTGTAGTCGGGGATTCACCGCTTACCTTGGGGTATGGATATCCTATGTGTATGTAGTATAAAATCTCTTATCAGAGTGTTGGTGGTAATTATGAAAGGGGTTTCATAGATTACACCATCGATGCAACTACGACATGACACATAGTATCGATTCATCGACAACTCTCGATATACCAATGGTTGTCGAATCGGTCAGGATATATGAGATGAAGGGACCGTACTGTAAGCTAACCATAATAGAATGGTTCTTGCAGGCACTATCACTTGATACCTAAGGAATCATGTAAGCGATGCTGCTAGGCGTTTAACATGATTGGTTGGGTACTATCAGACTTGAGTTCTGACGTTCTTATTATCAAGGAGTTGATAATTAAGAATGGAGCAATTGGGGTATGCTCGTATAAGGACATGTTTAGTCCGAATCACATGGAGATGTGAACCCACAGCTAGTTGTATCAATGAACCATTGAGGGCCAGACAAGTACTAGCTTTCTAGATCCCGTTGAGAAATAAAATAGTTCAATGTGTTGAACGACTTATAAATGAGTTTATTAGCGTAAATAAAATTAGAAGTATGACTTCTATAAAGGGAATGTGACTTTTAATTTGTGGAAGTGTTCCTAAATTAAAAGTTGGACAAATAAATAATGTATTTGAAAATTGTGATTTTCATAAACATTATTATGGACTAAATTAAATTAATTCAAGTGTTGAATTAATTAAACACTAGTGGACCTAGTAGAGTCCAA
>NC_133309.1:9259953-9370243 GCF_012295235.1 Primulina huaijiensis
CGGCACAACCCAATCTCTGACTGCTGCAACTTTCGCTGGGTCTACCTCAATGCCACTGCTAGAAACAATGTGGCCTAAGAACGCCACCTTCTCCAACCAGAATTCGCATTTACTGAACTTTGCGAATAATTTGTGCTTATGCAATGTCTGCAATACTGTGGTCAGATGCCTGCTGTGATCCTCCCGATTCTTGGAGTAGACGAGAATGTCGTCTATGAATACTATCACAAACTGGTCGAGGTACGGCTGAAATACGCGATTCATGAGATCCATGAAGATCGCTGGCGCATTCGTCAAACCGAACGGCATCACAAGGAACTCGTAGTGGCCATAACGAGTCCTGAAAGCTGTCTTCGAAACATCGGTGTCTCTCACCCTCAACTGGTGATAACCTGAACGCAAATCTATCTTGGAGAAAATCGAAGCTCCCTGCAACTAGTCAAATAGATCTTCAATCCTCGGAAGTGGGTATTTATTCTTCACTGTAACCCTGTTCAACTCCCGGTAGTCATTACAAAGCCTCATCGAGCCATCCTTCTTCTTAACAAACAATACTGGCGCGCCCCAAGGTGAGAAACTCGGGCGGATGAACTCCTTATCAAGAAGTTCCTGAATCTGCTTCTTAAGCTCTGCCATCTCTGTCGGTGCAAGTCGACACGGTGCTTTGGAGATTGGAACCGTACCTGGCATAAGCTCGATAGAAAACTCCACCTCTCTCTCAGGTGGCATACCAGAGACGTCCTCAGGAAAAACATCTAAGAAGTCTTTAACAACCGGAACATCTGCGGCTGACTGACTGGGTGTCTCGGGGATAGATATAAAAGTTGCTAAAAATGCTCGACACCCTCTATGCATGAGCTTCCTAGCCTGGACATAAGGTATAATGCGCGATAAAGGAAACTACTTGTCTGGATCGAATAACAACTGCGTCATTCCAAGCGGTCGGACTAGAACAGATCTCCGCTGGAAGTCAATCAAAACTCTGTTCCGCAATAGCCAGTCCATGCCCAATATGATGTCAAACTCTGGCATCGGCAATAAGATCAGATCCGCATACACAAGATTTCCATGCAGCTCAAGGTCTATGTCTCGGATCACATTGGTGGCTGTTATCTCCTCTCCCGAAGGCAATGATACTGAATAGGCTACATCTAGCCCGATAGTCTTAACTTTGAGAAAGTTTGCAAAGACCTCTGAAATAAATGAGTGGGTAGCCCCTGAATCTATCAAGGCTTTGGTGGCTGAGCCGGCTATGAAAATTCTCCCTGAAAGTTTGGAACACTAAGCTGAACCCAAATAATCATAAGAGCTAAGCTTATAGACATGCAAAGGTCACAGTTTTCCTAACTAAATCCCTAAAATAATGCTGAGTAGAGCATGCAATCCTATTGCAATTCTAAGTTCAAAATCTTAATCCCGATTCCCAAAACATTGGAATGCACAAATATAAACTTAAAGCTGTAAGGTACCTGTCATCAACATGGTATAGGGGTTCGTCTCCGCAGCATGGAGAGCGAAAACCCTGCCTTGGGTAGGCAGATTCTTCCAGGGGCACTGTGGCATCATGTGGTCCGTGCTGCCACACTTATAACATTTCCCTGAACCAAACATGCATACTCCATGGTGGCGACGTGAGCACTTGGGACAGACTGGGTGCTCAAAAGTCCTCGGGACGGCACGTCCCAGCTGCTGCTGCTGAGGTCCTCCTCTGTTCCTGGGCGGGCCGTGATACGGCCTCTTATGCTGATGCTGGTGTTGCTGAGGAGGAGGAGGGCGATGAGGTACCTGAACTGGTCGCTTTCCCAAGCGATCCCTCTCTATATCGATCAGATCCTGCTCTGCAGCCAGAGCTCTAGAAACGGCAACCTAAAAGGTAGTAGGGCCAGCAACCCTAACATCACGGCGTAAGATCGGCCGCAGTCCATCCAGAAAGTGCCTCAGCTTGGCACTAGCATCGTTCGCAATCAAGGGCACAAAGTGACAGCCCCTCTCAAATTTACGGATGAACTCCGTAACAGTCAGCTCCCCTTGCCTCAAGGTCATGAACTCCCTGGTCAGACGCGAACGCACCTCATCCGTGAAATACTTGGAGTAAAACACCTCCGTAAAGCGCACCCATGATAGTGTAGCCAAGTTAAGGGCTACTGAAGCTCCTTCCCACCATAGGCGGGCATCTCCTCCGAACATATAAGAAGCACAACGAACTCGATCTGAATCTCCAGCTCCATAAACTCGAAGATAACCTCGAGGGACTTGATCCATCCCTCGGCAATCATGGGGTCAGACGTCCCAGAAAACTCCTTTGGACGCATCATCATGAATCTCTCATATACAGCTTCGGGCCCTGTCGGCCTGGTCGCCACGGCGTTGTTCCCCGCAAACTGTGCGAAGAACTGCGTCATCCCAGCAAGCATCTGGGCATTCATATCTGGAGGAGGGGGTGGAGGTCCGTACCTCTCCTGCCTCTGCTCATCTCGGTCCTCCTGGCGAGGCTCATCCACTCTCGTACGCTCGAGGATGCGTCTAGGGGCCATACTGTTCCATACATAACCCATACGTAACTAACATGCATAATTCCATAATTTATTTACATTTAAATACTGAACAATAAAAATATGGGCGCAAATATCTCATGAAATCATGCTGCTGAAATTAATTCATGCTTTAAATAAAATACGTAAATGAAAAACTTACAGACCGAAGACGTGACTTCGTGAGCTTCTCGAGGTCAGTAAAAAGAAAATTTTTAATTTTTCCACAAATTTTCGTGAGCTTCTCGAGGTCAGTAGTAGTACAACCCTTTACATCTAAAGACTCAACATGCATATATCGTAAATAACGAGTAAGTAATATAGTAAGATATGCATGGGATAAAATATCATGTCATGAGGCATACTGAAAATAACTTGTTCTGAGCAATTATAATACGTGCATAACTGAACTGAAAATCATAGTAAAAATGTTTGCTCCTTGGAGCCCTGTACTAAAATAGCTGTATATAATTTTCTGGTGAGATTATGGTCTATGCAAGTGGTCCCTGAACTGAACTGACCGGTAACTGGCGACCGGGCCGGTAACTGGCGACCGGACTTAATAATGTATGTCTGATCAGACTACTGCCACAGTATACTGGGTGAAACAACTGAACTGACCGGTAACTGGCGACCGGGCCGGTAACTGGCGACCGGACTTAATCATGATAGTAGAGTGACCACAAGCAATATTGCATAAATCTCAAAATTTGTATTTTTGCACGTAATATAATTAATTAACATAATTAAATATCATGTCATAATTTTACTAATTGGATTGGATCGCTCCCAGGCTCGCTGCAACCTAAATGTGCCATAAAGAATATGCAATGGTTTTAAAATGCACAACTATGCAATTAACCTTCAAAAATGTGACATTTACGCCTACGGACTTCGTATTTAATCATGACTCCGAACCAACACTGAACCTATCATGTAATCATGATTAAAATACGCATAAAATGATAAAATAATGCTCCTAAAATGGTGAGGGCCGAAATCTAGGAGAATGGAGGCCAAAACATGAAACGCTCTTTCGAGAGTCAATTTGGCACATCGCACCGTAAATTCTCGTACGAGCTCAAAAATGATCCGAATCACAAACGGCCAAAAACATGCCCTTCCAAACTCAATGAGGCACTGTCCAGTTTAAGGCAATAGGCTAAAAGCCAACCAAGAACTCGAACGAGCCACCGAACCGATGCAGCAAGTTGCTGTCCAGAAAATTCCAGCAGCTGCGCTTGGTTTCCTTACGTCGTTTTCGAGACTACCGGACATTGGAGCTTGAATCACCGACCAGAGACTCTTACCAACATCCCAAGGAATGATTCAAACCATGGCTAAGGGCTTTAGACCAGCCACAATTCGAAATATTCCAGCAACGAACCAAACGTTACAACCGAGAACAAATTCTGCACGTAGGATGCATTGCTTTTGTTTTGCTGTCACGAATCGTTCCAATGGCCATTTGATTGACCATGACACGATCTAGACATCTAGGGGCATGATGTAAACCGTGGCTAAGGGCCATAGGCCAACCAAGATCCACACCATTCCCTAAAATTCGAAACAACACAAGCTGAAAAAGAGGAAGCCGAAAGGGGAAAGGGGCTGTTCTTGAGTTTTATTTAAAAACCGATGCACCATGGACCAAGCCACCAAAAGGGTGACTTAGTCACGTCTTAGACGTGCTAGGGAAGAGATCTAACCATAACTATAAGCCTTGGGGCAGCCATGATCAGTTTCGCATCCCTTTGACAGCAACACTGAATTTCGAAACTCAAATGGACAAGGTTGAAAAGCTGCTGTCATTTCGGTTTCTATCATGCATGTAGCTTGCTTGAATGGACCAACATGGTCCTAATTCATCCTATTACATGTCTAGATGTCGCCTTGGGAGCCTGGAATCGAACCAATGCCTTAAACCATCAAAACAAGGGAAACCCGTGAAGAGCAACAAGAAAGCCGAAATCTGCATCTTTTATTTTCATGAAAATTTCTTGAAACATTTCGGTTTTTGGCTATCAAACATGATCATGTAATGTTAAATAATGCTAGTAGGACTTGATTGAAGAGTCAAGGATGAATATACGCATGCTTGGTTTCGTTTGAAAGAAAAACGAAAGAATGAAACGATTCGGCGCGGAGGAGGTGGAGCGCTTTCTTTTCTACCTTTCTTCTTACTCGATTTTTCTTTCGTATCTCCCACTGAATTCTCACGTTTTTTACACTCTGATTTCCTCATGAAATCTAGACTAGGATAATGCTTAATAGTTAATTAATTAAGGTTGCTAAATAAATAAAAAGGTTAGCATGCTAAAATAATAAAGAATGGGTCAAAGATGATGAGTTGGCAAGGCATTGCTTAATCATCTAGGGACCTAAATTTGGTAATTAAATGGAGGGGAATTGTTGCTTATTTACTAAATTTCTAACCCTTAAGAGCCTTACCTATCCTTTAAATAATTTAATGAACTAACCACTTAATTATGGAACTTAAATTAATTTATTTTCTACTCATCTCAAGTTGTATAAATAATTCTTTAAACCTTCATTTAACTTAAATTAACTTACTTGCTAGCTAAAATAAATTCTGGAGATGTTTTCTGAATCTTAAATTTTATCTCAAAGCTCCAACTCCAGTCGGGCCTCACTGAAATAACTGAAATGCTAACAAATAAACTGCTACGGGAAACAATTAAATTTAAATACTCATGCAATAAAATCAATTTAATTTAAATACTAAAATTATGCATGGCTTATACGTAGTCTAAGTTACGGGCTCTACACTCTATGTGCTAGCATTGCACTTTGACTTGTTTACCGACTCTCATGGGGTCATCAGGTGGCAAGGTTGGGTGTTTTGTCGAAACATATAGGAGTTGATGCATTGTAGTCGGGGATTCACCGCTTACCTTGGGGTATGGATATCCTATGTGTATGTAGTATAAAATCTCTTATCAGAGTGTTGGTGGTAATTATGAAAGGGGTTTCATAGATTACACCATCGATGCAACTACGACATGACACATAGTATCGATTCATCGACAACTCTCGATATACCAATGGTTGTCGAATCGGTCAGGATATATGAGATGAAGGGACCGTACTGTAAGCTAACCATAATAGAATGGTTCTTGCAGGCACTATCACTTGATACCTAAGGAATCATGTAAGCGATGCTGCTAGGCGTTTAACATGATTGGTTGGGTACTATCAGACTTGAGTTCTGACGTTCTTATTATCAAGGAGTTGATAATTAAGAATGGAGCAATTGGGGTATGCTCGTATAAGGACATGTTTAGTCCGAATCACATGGAGATGTGAACCCACAGCTAGTTGTATCAATGAACCATTGAGGGCCAGACAAGTACTAGCTTTCTAGATCCCGTTGAGAAATAAAATAGTTCAATGTGTTGAACGACTTATAAATGAGTTTATTAGCGTAAATAAAATTAGAAGTATGACTTCTATAAAGGGAATGTGACTTTTAATTTGTGGAAGTGTTCCTAAATTAAAAGTTGGACAAATAAATAATGTATTTGAAAATTGTGATTTTCATAAACATTATTATGGACTAAATTAAATTAATTCAAGTGTTGAATTAATTAAACACTAGTGGACCTAGTAGAGTCCAAGTAATTAAATTAATTCAAATTTTGGATTAATTAAATAACATTGGGCCTTGTAGAGACCAATTAGAAATAATTATTAAACTAGTGTGCTTGAGTAAAATAAAGTGAAGTTTAAATGGTCTCAAATGTGTTTGGGACATTTAAATAAAAGTCCATGGACCTTGTAATTGTTACAAGCCCAAGGGAAAAAGCATGCTAGGGAGGTGAAGGGTTGGAGACAACTTTTGAGTTAATTGGATGGCATGCACATGAACCTTTTTGCTTTAACTTTTTCCACAACCAAGAAAAGTCATCCTCCCTTCTCTCTCTCAACTCCTTGGACGAAATTTCTCTTAATTTTCTCCTTCAATTTTCTTCTTCAATAGTTGAGGAAATAAAAGTCTTCTCAAAAGAAAAATCCTCTAATTTTTCTAGTGCAAAATTAGAGGGGATCTACTTAGTTGGTGGTGGGCTTAATATTTGAGCAAGGAGTGCTCAAAGGAGAAGCTTGTAGATTTGTCATCCTTTCAAGATCCAAGTTGTTTACAACTTGGTTGGAGCCATAATATCAATCATTGTGATTGATAGGTAAAAATTCTAAACACCCTATGTATGACATTTGTGTGTTTACGTATTTGCTACATATTATAGGATTAGGGTGCTCGGTTTTTGCCCTTGAAAAACTTTTTTTAAAACTTCCGTTGCGCATTTCGGGCACCTTAATCGATCCCCTTTCAAGTGGTATCATGAGCTAAGGATACTATTTTGTGTAGCATATACATAATATTATGCTGAGGTCCATTTCTAACCGTATGAGACAATCAAAACAATTTTTCGAAGGCCGATTTTTGCTCACATTTCGGGCAGCATGTTGTTGCCCATTTCGGGAAGCTCGGCTCGGGCAGCAAGGACAGCACGGGGGGCTGCCCGAACAGCCCCATGCTTTCAAATAAAAAAAATTTTTTTAAGTTGGCCGGAATCCGGCGACGACGATGACGACAAGGGTTTCCAAAAGTGTTTTGGATTATGTAAGTGTCATGGGCCTTGAAGTTGTTGGGCCATTAGATGGCTAACATATTTGTGAAATTTAAATGGGCCAAAATGTTTTTGGTAAAAAATGATTTTTGGGGCCCTTAAGTTTAAATTTACAAAAGTTGCAAATATTTTCTCATGAAATAAATAATTGAAGTTGGACTTTAATTATTTATAGGAAATTGTGATTTACAAGAAATGCGGTTATAAATAAATTAATTAGAAAGTAGACAAAGGGGTTTGTATGCTTTGTTAATTTAGTTTATAATCGTGGCGGTTAGTGATTGAATCAAGATATATAATATTGGATCATTTGATTATTGTGATATTTAATTGATGGTGTATGATATGTGATATTATGCATGAAAGATGATCAAAAGCCAAAGACCAATTTGCTAGGTGTATGCTATGATATTTTGTGTTGAATGATTGTAATAATTATCAATTTATAAAGTGGGCTTGGTTTATGGCCCGTTCTCACCCCCATGAGATGTATCCCTATTTGCCATGGATATTTATTTGTAAATATTAATATAGTGGAAGATCAAGATTGGAAGATGGTGGCCTTGATTATTATGAAGATCGAAGACATGTAAATATTGGAAGCTTATGTAAAAGTTTCATTTGCATCCCATGCATTTGCCTAGGATTGGATCTAGGCCCGTGTTTAGCTCACACGAGCCATTAGTTTTAAGGCGATTGATCATCCTTGTTTTGTTTACTGTTTATAATATATGCATGATATGTTATAAATAATAAGTATGTGCGTTATTATTATTATTATGATAATAACAAAGTTGCATGAATCCGGCAATCATATGATCTAACATGGCGAGCTTTTAAAATAAAATTAATGATGAGACCTTTCAAAATTAAAAACCCTCATTTTGAATAAGATTCAAAATTAATATCAAGCCCGAAAAGAAGAATTATAAAGGTGTTTATAATTTTCATGTCTTCCATCGACAATGGGTGCATGATGAACGCTACCCGTGTTTGGGGCTCGGCTCATATTATTGGGGGGGTCTTGGACACCGGAAAGCTGTGACATCCATTGACATGGTGATGTGAACTACGTGGAACTCCCATGATTTCGGATCATATTATTGAGGGAACTCATGGCGACCGTCCATTAAAGTTCAACATCGATGGGTAAGGCTTGACACGTAAAGATGAATGACGACATATTATTGGGTCCTAATCAAACGTGAGACAAAATTTTACGTAGAGGGTTGCATGGAGATGCAATTGGAAACTACCTTTTAGGAATTGTGATTGGCTGATATTATTCGGGATCATAATTCGCTAATTGGACCTTGCGTACCTACTGCGGAAAGGAGTTTCCCGTTTTCACTAGAGGGTAATGAAAGATGTCAAAACAGTAGCAGTAAATATTTATAAAGTAAAAGTCCATACTTTATACCTTACCAAATATTTTAAAATAGTTATTAACATTTATCTGTTTTACTTTTCAGTAGAAATTTTGACAATGTTTTCGATTCGCAATCCGCTATCTGCAATACTCGAAAAACACATATTAACTGGACCTAATTATCTCACTTGGCTAAGAAACCTGAAAATCGTCTTGAATTCGGAAAGGATAGCATATACACTTACTGAGTCGCCCCCTGTTGAGGCTCCGACTGGCAGCACTCCTATGGAATTGCAGACTTACAAGGATTGGTGTGACCATGACTTGAAAGCCAAGTGTTATATGCTGGCTTCTATGAATGATGAGCTGCAGAGACGTTTTGAGGATGCAAAGAATGCTGATGACATTAATTTACATCTCAAGGAGCTCTTTGGAGAGCAAACACGTCCTTTTAAGCATGCTACCGTCAATGAGCTGATCACTTTGTGCATGCGAGATGGGGCCTCGGTCCATGAGCATGGCCTAAAGATGATTGGGCTCGTGGACAAACTCGTTGGCATGGAACTTATGTTGCCTTCGGAGTTGACCACCGACGTGTTGCTCTTATCGCTGACTAGCTCATTTGATCTTTTTGTGGTGAATTTCACATGAACAAGATGGAGCCGACCCTTGAGGAGTTGGTGAATATGCTTGTTACCTTTGAGTCCCCCATCAAGAAAGAGAAGTCGATTCTTTATGTGGGCTCTTCATCTGGTACGAAGACTGGTCCACCTGGGAAGGGAAAGAAGAGTTCTTTCCAACGTCCCAAGAAGAACGTGCCATTGAAGAGGCAAGCTCCGAGTCCCGCTGTGGCAGCCATACCAGTGAATTCTGACAAGACTGCTGATATTTGTCATCACTGCAAGAAGCCTGGACATTGGAGGCGTAACTGCAGAGAATATCTTGCCCAGAAGGGTTCTGAAAACGGTATGTTCTATATCGAAGTACATATTTCAATTAACTCTACTTCTTGGGTATTAGATACCGGCTGTGGCTCACATCTCTGTAATGATTTGCAGGTGATGGGAAGAAGTAGGAGACTAAGGGAATGTGAGACCTTCTTGAGGCTGGGCAATGGAGCAAGAGTTGCTGCCAGAGCTATTGGAGATGTTTACTTGATTTTGAACAATGATTTTAAGTTTGTTTTAAGAGATGTTTTGTTTGTACCCGATTTGGTGAAAAACATTATTTCCATTTCTATGTTTGATAAAGATGGATATTCATGTTCATTTAGCAAAGGTGTTTGCAACATTTACAAGAATGAATGTTTGATTGGTACTGGAGAACTTGAAAACGATCTCCACAACTTAAAATTGAAAGATATTCCACTAAACAATGTCCAAAAAATAACAACAAAAAAGCGAAAACAAGATACTCTAAATTCGGCACAATTATGGCATGCTCGATTAGGACATATTTCCCTAAGAAGGATGAACAAGTTAGTGGGAGTGGGCATGTTTGATATGTCTGATATTAATGCTCTTACGACTTGTGAATCCTGTCTAAAAGGAAAGATCACCAAAACTCCCTTTAAGGGCCATGTGGAGCGAGCCAAAGGGTTATTGAATTTGATACATACCGATGTGTGTGGTCCGATTAGCATCACCACTAAGCATGGACATGCCTACTTCATCACCTTTACCGATGACTTTTCGAGGTATAAGTATGTGTATTTGAAGAAATAAAAGTCTGAAACCTTTGAAAGGTTCAAAGAATTCAGAAGTGAAGTAGAGAAACAGTTGGGACGAAGCATCAAGAAACTTCGATCGGATCGAGGTGGTGATTACTTGAGTGCCGAGTTCCAAGAGTATCTTAGGGAGAATGGGATTCTCTCGCAGTGGACTCCGCCAGCTACACCACAGTTGAATGGTGTTTCGGAACGTCGTAACCGGACTTTGATGGACATGGTTCGGTCTATGATGGGGTTTACGGAGTTGCCGCCATCCTTTTGGGGATATGCGCTTGAGACAGCGGCACTGTTGTTGAACAATGTCCATTCAAAGGCAGTTGATAAGACACCATATGAGATATGGATAGGTAAGCCTCCCAAATATTCTTATCTTAGAATATGGGGTTGCCCTGATTATGTGAAGCACGTAGTGGGAGATAAATTGGATAGTCGATCCATTTTATGTTACTTTGTGGGATATCCAAGGAATTCAGTTGGATATTATTTCTATTATCACCAAGAAACAAAAGTGTTTGTTTCTAGGAATGCAAACTTTTTGGAAAAGGAATTTCTATTGGATAGAAAAGGGGAGATCGAGAGACACCCACAATTATAGAACCCACACCCGAAGAGCCAAGAGAGGAGATACAAGCTCTTAGAAGATCCGAGAGAGTCTCGAGACCACCTATGAGGTATGGTCTGCTTCTTGGAGAGGGCCATGATGAGCCTAACCATGGATGTGATCCAAGGACCTGCAAGGAAGCGTTATCTGATGCCGATTCATCCAAGTGGCTTGAAGCAATGGAATATGAGATGAATTTCATGAATTCGAACCAAGTGTGGAACCTTGTGGATCCACCCTAGGGAACCGTTCTCATAGGGTGTAAATGGATTTAGAAGAGGAAACTTGTGGCGGATGGGAATGTATTGACCTTCAAAGCGTGATTGGTGGAAAAAAGATATACTCAAAGACAGGGAGTTGACTTTGAGGAAACCTTTTCTCCAGTTGCAATGTTCAATTCGATAAGGATATTGCTAGCCATAGCTGCATGGTATGACTATGAGATATGGCAGATGGATGTCAAGACAGCCTTTCTTAATGGGGATATTAAGGAAGAGATTTACATGTCTCAACCTGAAGGGTTTACATCTGTCGGAAGTGAGCATATGGTACGCAAACTTCAGAGATCTATTTATGGTCTAAAGCAGGCATCTATGAGTTAGAACCTCAGATTCGATAGTACAATCAAAGAGTTTTGTTTTACTAAGAACTCTGAGGAACCCTGTTTGTATAAGAAGGTCAGTGGGAGTGCTGTTACATTCTTGGTGCTTTATGTTGATGACATTCTGTTCATTGGGAATGATGTAGGAATGCTGCAATCAACTAAAATATGTTTAGCAAGTAAGTTCTCGATGCAGGACTTGGTTGAAGCATCTTTCGTATTGGGAATACAGATCTAGAGAGATAGATCGGGAAGATTGCTTGGTCTCACCCAGCCCACATACATTGATATCATCGTGAAGCGGTTCTCGATTGATGAGTCCAGGAGAGGACATCTACCAATGTGTCATGGCGTGTCCCTATCCAAGTCTATGTCTCCCAAGACTGATGCAGAGACAGCGGCGATGACAAGCATTCCTTATGCATCTGCGATTGGTAGGATCATGTATGAGATGATATCTACATGTCCTGACGTGGCTTTTGCACTAAGTGTTGTGAGTAGATATCAATCGAACCCTAAGTTGTTCTTGGTCTATGGGGGTGGAGAACTGAAATTGGAAGGCTATACCGACTCTAGCTTCCAAAGCGATATTGATGACTCGAAGTCAACCTTTGGGTTTGTATTCATGCTTAATGGTGCTGCTGTCTCTTGGAAGAGTTCCAAGCAAGACAGTACTACGTATTCCACCACTGAGGCCGAATACATTGCTGCATCAGCTGCATCAAAGGAGACTGTTTGGATAAGTAATTTCGTCAAAGAGTTGGGCGTCATTCCTAATGGAGTTGCTCATGTCCCGGTGTTTTGTGACAACAAGGGAGCCATTGCTCAAGCAAAGAAGCCAAGGTCTCATCAGAAGTCCAAACACGTATGAGAAAGTACCACATCCTCCGAGAGATTGTGGAAAGAGGAGAAGTGTCGATTGACAAAGTCGGCTCCGCAGATAATGTTGCTGATCCACTAACTAAGCCTTTACCTGGATCATTATTGGAGAAGCATCGCGAATCGATGGGTTTGAAGCACATGGGTAGTTGGCTCTAGTGCAAGTGGGAGATTGTTAGAGTAGGTGCACGTCGAGCCAAGTGTTGGCCGAGTGTTCACAATTAAATTCTATGTATAAACAGTCTTTATTTTAATAATATTTGAAATTATTGTTTTGACACTTCTTTAACTGTATACCAATGCATGTTGCATAGATAAAGTCACTGAATATACAAATAGTAGAAAGAATATGGGATGCTCATATGATGATTATCTTGAAACTCGTATTTGGAATACTGTATATTCTAAACAGTTCCTAGTCGATTCAGTCGCCGCTAAGAAGGATATAGGCCGCTCGAGTTTGAGACTAGTATCTGCGATGTGAGTACCATGTTTCATTAGTAGGGGACATTGTGATGTCCGAGCATGCAGATAGGTGCTTCTGTTAGAGTGCACTGAACATCCCTCCACATAAGACTTTTCAAGTGGTTCTCACTTATCGAGTGGAAACGTCCTTGTTTATGGTTGTACACCATTAGTCCTTATGACCCGGGACAACATTGAGACTCTATGTGCTAGCATTGCACTTTGACTTGTTTACCGACTCTCATGGGGTCATCAGGTGGCAAGGTTGGGTGTTTTGTCGAAACATATAAGAGTCGATGCATTGTAGTCGGGGATTCACCGCTTACCTTCGGGTATGGATATCCTATGTGTATGTAGTATAAAATCTCTAATCAGAGTGTTGGTGGTAATTATGAAAGGGGTTTCATAGATTACACCATCGATGTAACTACGACATGACACATAGTATCGATTCATTGACAACTCTCGATATACCAATGGTTGTTGACGGTTGGGATATATGAGTTGAAGGGACCGTACTGTACGCTAACCATAATAGAATGGTTCTTGCAGGCACTATCATTTGATACCTAGGGAATCATGTAAGCGATGCTGCTAGGCGTTTAACATGATTGGTTGGGTACTATCAGACTTGAGTTCTGACGTTCTTATTATCAAGGAGTTGATAATTAAGAATGGAGCAATTGGGGTATGCTTGTATAAGGACATGTTTAGTCCGAATGACACGGAGATGTGAACCCACGGCTAGTTCTATCAATGAACCATTGAGAGCCACACATGTACTAGCTTTCTAGATCCCGTTGAGAAGTAAAATAGTTCAATGTGTTGAACGGCTTATAAAGGAGTTTATAAGCGTAAATAAAATTAGAAGTATGACTTCTCTAAAGGGAATGTGACTTTTAATTTGTGGAAGTGTTCCTAAATAAAAAGTTGGCCAAATAAATAATGTATTTGAAAATTGTGATTTTAATAAACATTATTATGGACTAAATTAAATTAATTCAAGTGTTGAATTAATTAAACACTAGTGGACCTAGTAGAGTCCAAATAATTAAATTAATTCAAATGTTGGATTAATTAAATAACATTGGGCCTTGTAGAGACCAATTAGAAATAATTATTAAACTAGTGGGCTTGAGTAAAATCAAGTGAAGTTTAAATGATCTCAAATGTGTTTGGGACATATAAATAAAATTCCATGAGCCTTGTAATTGTTACAAGCCCAAGGGAAAAAGCATGCTAGGGAGGTGAAGGGTTGGAGACAACTTTTAAGTTAATTGCATGGCACGCACAAGCACCTTTTTGCTTTAACTTTTTTCACAACCAAGAAAAGTCATCCTCCCTTCTCTCCCTCAACCCCTTCGACGAAATTTCCCTTAATTTTCTCCTTCAATTTTCTTCTTCAATAGTTGAGGAAAAAAAGTCTTCTCAAAAGAAAATTCCTCTAATTTTTCTAGCTCAAAATTAGAGGGGCTCTACCTTGTTGGTGGTGGGCTTAATATTTGAGCAAGGAGTGCTCAAAGGAGAAGCTTTTAGATTTGTCATCCTTTCAAGAGCCAAGTTGTTTACAACTTGGTTGGAGCCATAACATCAATCCTTGTGATTAATAGGTCAAAATTCTAAACACCCTATGTATGACATTTGTGTGTTTACGTATTTGCTACACATTATAGCATTAGGGTGCTCGGTTTTTGCCCTTGAAAAACTTTTTTTAAAACTTCCGTTGCGCATGTCGGGCACCTTAATTGATCCCCTTTCACTTATAATCGTCCTTTCATCCATAGTATGCCATTTTCATCAATATGAAATTCTGGAATCTTTCCTTCTTGAACTTGCTATTTAATTTTGAAGATGGAGGAATCTCGACTTTGTTTCAATTTAATGGTTTTCTGAAGTCTTGGTTGCGCCGATAGTGAAGATAAACTCACTTTTCCAAAAAATTTTCGACTCAATGCATCTGCCACCTTATTTGCTTTACTCAGATATTAATTGATTACCAAATCATAATCTTTTAGATGTTCCATCCACCTTCTTTGCCTCATGTTTAATTCTTTTTGGGTGAAAATGTATTTGAGGCTCTGGTGATCAGTAAAAACTTCGCATTTCACCCCATAAAGGTAGTGCCTCATGATTTTAAGCGCAAATACCACTGCGGCTAACTTCAAGTCATGAGTGGGGTAATTCTGCTCATAAGGTTTTAGTTGCCGTGAGACATAAGCAATTACCTGACCATCTTGCATAAGTACACACCCTAATCCTCCCTTTGACGCGTCACTATATATAGTGAAATTCTTACCATCCTCGGGAAGAATTAGTACTGGTGTGGATGCAAGTTTTGTCTTCAGGGTTTCAAAACTTTTTTCACATGCTTCATTCCAAATGAATTTCGAATTTTTCTGAGTAAGTTTGGTATGTGGAAGGGCTATCGAAGAAAATCCTTCCACAAACTTTCTGTAGTAGCCAGCTAATCCCAGAAAACTTCTTACTTCAGTTACTGTTTTCGGCTGTGGCCAATCCTTGATTGTCTCTACTTTCTTAGAGTCTACTGACACCCCAAATTCAGAAATTATATGACCTAGGAACGCCACACTTTTTAACCAAAATTCACACTTCTTGAATTTGGCATATATTTAATTTTCTCTCAGTGTTTGCAACGTGAGACGGAAATGTTCTCGGTGTTCTTCCTCACTTGGTGAGTAGACCAAGATATCATCTATAAAAACAACCACAAGATATGGTTAGAACACTCAATTCATCAGGTCCATGAATGCTGCAGGAGCATTTTTTAGACCAAAAGGCATTACTGTAAATTCGTAATGTCCACATCTCGTCCTAAAAGCGGTTTTAGGGATATCCTCAGTTTTGACTTTCAGCTGGTGATAACCAGATCTTAGATCGAGTTTTGAGAAAACTTTGCCTCCTTTTAACTGATCAAAAAGATCGTCAATTCTCGGGAGTGGGTACTTATTCTTTATGGTGACCTTGTTTAACTCCCAGTAGTCAATACATAGCCTCATACTCCCGTCCTTCTTCTTTACGAATAGCACTGAGGCTCCCCACGGGGATGCACTGGGGCGAACATGCTTCTTGTCCAGTAATTCTTGAAGTTGCTCCTTTGACTATTTTGATTCAGCTGGAGCCATTCGGTATGGTGCCTTGGAGATTGGTGTAGCACCAGGGACCAAATTGATTTCAAATCCCACTTCCCTATCGGGTATCTCTCCTTGTAATTCCTCATGGAAAACATCTGGAAATTCATGAACAATTGGAATATCTTCCAACTTTGGGACTTCTTCTTCTTTGACCTCATTGATCACTATCAGATAAATTTCTTCTCCTCCTTTTATAGCCTTCCAGGCTTGTGAAGCAGATATCAGAAATTTTCTTTCTTTAGATTTCCCGTGATATAAGACTTCCTCTTTCGTCGGAGTCTAAAGTCTAACATCTTTCTTTTGACAATCCACTATTGCATGGTTTTTAGCTAACCAGTCCATTCCAAGAATGATGTCAAACTCAATCATATTGAGTTGAATCAATTCTGCTTCAAAAGTTTGTTTGCTGATACAAATTTTACAGTTCCGATACACTTTGTAGGTCTCAATTATTTTGCTCGCCGGTGTTGCCACTCTTAACGGTTCACTAAGAATATCATGCTCAAGTTTAAGCTTCTTAGAAAAACTTTAAGACACAAACGAGTGTGTAGCACCACAATCAAACAAGGTATATGCAGGTATGTCATTGAGTAGAATAGTACCTGCCACTATTTCGTTGGTGTTATCAGCTTCCTCTTGGGTGATTGCATATACCCGAGCATTGGTCTTGTTTTCATTTTGCTTTCTGGGTCCCGTCCCTTTTTCTTTGTTCTCCGGACATTCTTTAATTCGATGACCCACCTGTCCACACTTGAAACATGCCCCTGTCTTCCGATAGCATTCTCCGGTATGATACTGCTTACAGGTGTCGCACCACCTACCTTCCCTATTGCTAGTATTGCCAGAACTTCCTTGGAAAGGCCCACCTGAATAATTTGGCTTCTTAAATTTGGGTCCATTCTGAGTAGATTGATTGACCATCGGCCTTTTGTTCTTGTTTTCTTCCTCACGGCGTTGGATATCCGTTTCTGCGCTCATTGCTGCGCCCATCAAATCCGCAAAAATTTTTGGATTGAATACTGCCAACGCTGACTGAATCCGGCTGTTGAGTCCCTTTTTTAAAACGATGTATTTTTAGCGTTTCATCAGACATGATCGTTGGGACATAGGTTCCCAGATCATTGAACCGTGAAGTGTATTCCATCACTGTCATGCCCGGAACCTGTTTGAATTTTTCGAACTCACTCAACTTTTGCAGACGAAATTCGGCTAGGTAGTATTGTTTCAAAAATTCTCTCTTGAAAATCTGCCATGTGATTTCTTCTACTTCAGCTAGAGATGGTGATACAGTTTCCCACTACTTTCGTGCTGTGTCTTCTAGAAACGGTGTTACAACTTCTACTCTCAATTCTTCAGGCACTTCCAGTAGGTGTAGTTGTGATTCGACATTTTTGAGCAAGTTATGACTGGCTTCCGGGTCTGGGTTTCCATCGAATGTCGGACTCGATTCCTCCTGAGTGATTCGTAATGGTACTTAATTCCACGAGGTTGTGGTTCAGGTGGTGGCTGTATGGCGTTGGCAAGGGGATTCACGATTCCTTGCAATGTAGCGGCTACAATGGTAGCTATTGCCATCATATCTTCTTGACTGAGATTCACTCTCGGTGGTGGTGGTGGATTTGCATTTTGGTTTGCGCCACGAGGGTTACGGTTGTTTCGGGGTGGTCTGCCTGCCATTTCCTATAACCACATATTTTATTAATTTATTTACTATAATGTAAAATAAAAATAATTTCATTAAATCTTGAAATTCATACAATCAAAAGTTTTAAAACAAATGATTAGTCAAGTAATTCTGGATACAATCGACTCTAGAGTTCTCTCCCTACTCGTCTATAACTTCACCGTCTCCTACTGCTTCATTAATTTCCTCTTCTTCAATAGGATTTTCTTCTTGATTAGCTTCGAGTTCTTCCAAGAGCTCCTCCATATTGATCATGTTATTCTGTAACTGATCAATATGATTTTGCAACTGCGTGCTGTGGTGATCAAGGTTGTTTACTTGCTCTTGAAGCTCCTATATCGTTTATTGGTTTACTTTCTCATCGATTTCTTGTTCTTCGATTCGTTCCTCAAGACGGCATTGTGTTTTGAGAAAGTTGTCGTCCCGGATTTGGAGCGTAACAATTCTATCCTGAGCTTTGTTCAACTCTTTCTTAGTGATCTCATTTTGACGTTCCGACTCTAGATGATAAGCAGCATAATGTCTAACGTTCTCGCATAGTCTCTTCTCTTCCTCTCTGACCTCACGAAGATCCTCCATCATGCACACATTATTCCCATCCAACTGGTATTTCTCTCTCGAGTTTTTCATTTTTTTCTTTCAATGTTTTAATTTCTGTCTCCTTTTCCTGAAGTTGTTTTTGAAGTTCATTTATAATGCCTTGAAGATCCATGTTTGTTTTCCTATAAAGATAAAAACACAATTTTACTGATAGTATACTCATTCAATTTTAAATATGCAATAAGATAATAGAAAGTTTCATTTAAAAATAATTCGATACATAATATTTTCTTAATCACAACTTTATTACAATCCAGATACTTTTTTAAACTCTTGATACTAATCTAGTCTATCATCTCTCCTCCGTCGCTGTCGTTGTCACTGTCGTCTCCGGCCATCTCCATCAGTGCCTCCTCCTCCTCTGCCATGATCTCTACCACCAGATGCAAGTAGTTGTTCTTGTCTTGACGATGGTCCATAGTTCTGTGGAGCCTTGAAATGTACTGCTCTTGCTTGGCGCTGAACTCCTCCTGACACTGACGAGCCTGAGTAGCACGTCCTCGCTCTATCTCCACCCTCTCCAGCAAATCCCTATTGAGTGAGGCTAAGCGCACGATGCGAGCTGAATCAGTCGGTGTCTGTAGAAGTTGGCTCTCAGCCAAGTCCAAGTGAAGAGTCAATCGCTGTACATCAGTCTCTAGTATGTGCCTAATCTCACTAAGCTCCTGCTTTTCCTGTTTCTCCTTAGCCAGTTGCGCCTTTAAAGTCGCTATCTTTCTAGTTTGATTATCGATGGTAAGTTGACGCATACGAAGGGAAGCCTGCGCGCGCGTACGTGGAGCAGCCATTTCCTAGGATAAAAATTGAGGTAAAGCATCAGAATCGTATAAAGGATAGAAAGGCACAAATAATGTTGTCGTGGAAAATTTTTGATATTAAGGATTGCGGAACGATTGAAGGGACATATTTTTGAAGTTGTTCGGAAATTAGAGAACAATTGAAAGTTGGACTCAGATTGGGATGCACTAGGTTTTTGCCAAAATTTGACTTCGCCAAATTTTGTCTATCAAAATCCTAGCGGGATTATGAACCTGGCGGCTCAGATACCACTTAAAAGTCACACTCCGTGTCCTAAGCATCGGCGACATCCGGCATTGTTTAACAATTATTTACAAACAATTAAACCTCATATCAAATCATACGAGTCTTTTCCATAAAATCAATAATGTCTTTACAATGACACTGAAATGGAAATTACATTAGAGTATTTTGAAGCGGAAACAAAAGAAAAACAGAAACTCTTGAGTCTTGATCTTGGTCATCGATTCACCAACCCCAGAAGGCTTCCTGCTCCTCCTCATTTATTTGCTCTTTAGCTTTATCTTAAATTTGTAAGGGGTGAGTGTTTTGGGAAACACTCATCAAGTGGGGGTCGATCGATTTTTAATGATACATATAGATCTTAATCTTTAAACAGTTCTTTAACAATTTTTCAAATCTTATTACTTTTAACATATCATAACAGAAACGAATCGAACAAAAGACAGATGATTCGAAATAGTTCAGAAGCAATTCAGATAATTTCAGACAGAACAGACACAACACTGTTAATCATCTCATTTCCATGGTCAAACTGTTCCCAATATGTTAGTCCTCTAAGGGGTGAGGCCAGAACTCGGTTTTATACCCACCGGTGGGGGCCAGACAGAAATGGTTTTATACCCACCATTGGGGGCCAAACAGAAATCACAATTCTCGTCCCATTTCAAATCCGAATTGTAACAGTGCATACAGAATTCAGAGACAACAGACAGAACTTATCAGATTTCTCATAGTTCAGTTTTTTAGACAGACACAGCGGAATCAAAGGAATTCGAAGCATAGAAGAAACACTTAATCGAACAAAATTTTAAACATAACATGTAGCAATTTTCGAAAATATGAACACACATATAACCATGTCATAGTGTTTTAATTCAAGGGTTAAAATACAAGCAAATACTTAATCAAAAGCCCACTTACTGAAATTTGCAGATTTTTGTACGGAGTTTCCTCTTGAAAATCGAGCAGCACTTCGACGTAACCTCAGCAAATGCTGTCCTTGATCGAGCAGCACTTCGACGTAGGTAGCAACTCTGGACTGCACGAAATTTCCTTCTTCTCCCTTGCTTGGCTTGGCCAAATTTTAGAGAGGTTTTGGAGGAGGGTGAGGCCGAAACTTCAAGGCTTTTTGGAATGGTTTTTCCATCACCCTTGAGCACTATTTATAGAGAAATTTTTGTCCCTTTGCCTCCCCATGGTCGTCCCCTTGTGCTCCAAGAAATGGAGTAATGGTTGTAAAAGCATACCAAACACCAAAGGCCATCTCTTGCATCATAATTGTGTCTTGATCTCCTAGCTTCTTCCTTAGCTCATTCATGGATTATCTCAAAGGTCAATTCTTGCACCATTAACTTGTCCAAACCTTTAGCTCTCTTTTAGGACAAACATGGTTGAGCTCCCTCGAGCTGAAAGATCGTGTCTTTGAGCTGGGGTTTTACACCTCCAATGGCAACTCTTCAATGGATGCGGTTATTCGTAGCTCGGCCTCCCGTTGAGCTAATCCACGAGCATTGAAGCTATTTTCTCGAGTTAAATTTACTGAAAATCTAAGTTAATATTCAAGTTCGAATTTCTTACATGATTTACTTCGGATCGGAAAATCCCGGGTTCTCACAGGATAGATAAATTTCTCTTTAAAATAATCAACGTCTCTTCTAAAATGGTTTGATCCATAAATATATATAGATAACTTGAGTCCAACGTCTAAAATTTAAAACGGCTCCTTGACTTCTGATGAGAACATCTTTATTTCCTAAAAAGGATCCTGCATAAAGCTTTCAACGCAATCAGTCTTGTTTTATAGCAAAACTTTTAAAGTGAATAAAATGACTTTCGTACAGCATTGATGGTGCAATTAATGCTTAGTACTAGGTAAAGTAACGGTAACATTTAAGACAGAAACAATCGAGTAAAGGCCGTTAAGTACTGATCTAGTGAAGTCAAGTTCAGCTTCTGATTTCTAAGCTTTTGAGTACTAAGTACTGCTTCTGGTTTCTAAGCCTTTGAATACTAAGTTCTGCTTCTGATTTGAGCGAATCGACAGCTTCTGCTTTTTATTGACTACTGGTAATTTTTATTCCTATTGGTTTTGGTTCTCATCACCGCAACTAAATTAAGTCTAACAATTTCCCCCTTTGCGGTGATGCCAAAACATAGAAATTAGTAGCGATGAATAATAAAGCAGATAGAAATTATCAAGAAAATGATTAATAAGTAAATAAACAGTTAAACATGGTTTAAGGCAGTAAGAAATCTTAGTCATCTGTTCCAATATCTCGGAAAAAGGTTCATCATCCTAAGGGTCTTGATTTCTGTAAGATGATTCTGCAGCATGCCCTTCAGTTCTTCCTTCTGTTATCGGTCTGCCTTCTGTTTCCCCCTTTTTGGCATCAAGCGCCTGAACTTGAGTAAGTAAGAGATCCACTCGTCCAGTAAATGTAAGAAGGCCAGTTCGCAATATCTTCAGAATCGGGGTTTGACTTGAAACTTGTTGATTCAGAGCCTGAATCAATTGAGATTGAGACTCAATCTGAGTGTTGATAGTTCTGATTTTGGAGTCAATAGCTGCGATTTGAGTGAAGATGGATTGAAGAGACGAGTCTTGAGCAGAAATAGTACGAATCACATCAGTCTGGCCGAGCGCGAGGTTAGAATAACTAGCCAAGGCATTTTTCCTGAAGATGTCAGATTCAACCTCAAGTTTTGTCAGTGATTCTGCCGTGTTAAGGATATAATTCATTGCACGCTTTCTGAAAAATTCAGTGGCACTGACTTCACCAGCATGATTAAAAGATAATTGCTTGACGATTTTGGAAATTCTGTCAACAGTTCTTTTCAGTATATCAATCTCAGATTCAAGATTGAATTGTTCTTCTTCTAGGGATGGGCTTCTGGCTAATATTCGTCCTCTGATTCCAGAAACATGCGCAATATGAGCCACTTGAGCGGGTGATTCATAGGATGAACAACTAAGGTAGTAGAAGGGACAAAGTCTGCTGGAGCGGTAGTGATAGCAGTAGACAGTTCAGCAGAAGGTCTATCAGCAGCAGAGGGTTCATCAGCAGCAGAAGGTTCAGAAAATGTTTTCTCTTCTGGTTGCATGGCTTCCATTGCCTCCATTTATTCAACTGCTGGGGTTGGATCATTTTGGATAGCTCTCCTTACTGCTTGATGTTCAATTGAGAAAATCTCTAAATTCGGCATTGATGGAGATGGGGCAGCATTGGATTCTTCCATTGGTTGGTCCGCTGGATGGACTGATTCAACAATTGTGGCTACGTTTGGTGCAACAAAGACATCAACAGTAATAGATTGAACTACTTCATCTACTGAAGCCAGTTCACGAACAGAGATGAGAGGAGAGGATTGAGTAGAAAACTGGGGAGAGGCAGGAGTACTAGAAAACTAAGCTTCTGGAGAAGCTTTAGTGCTTTCCTCAACTGGCATAGCTTGATCAATTTCTAGAATGAAGCCTACTGAATATTGTTCAGGGTCTCCAAATGTTTGTTCCTGAGCAAGAAGATGTTCATTCATTATCTTCAAACGGTCAGTAAGAATAAGGATCACATTCTTGAAAGGGGATCGATTAAGGTGCTCGTATGCGCAACGGAAGTTTCAAAATAATTTTGTAGCAAGAAAACCGAGCACCCTAATCCTATAATGTGTAGCAAATACGAAAACACACAAATGTCATACATAGGGTGTTTAAGAAATATTACCTATCAATCACAATGGATGGATGATGGCTCCAACTTAGTTGATATACAACTACACTCTTGAATGGTAGTCACAATCTACAAGCTTCCTTTAAGCAATCCTTGCTCAAAAATTAAGCCCACCACCAACTAGGTAGATCCCCTCTAATTTTGCACTGGAAAAATTAGCGGATTTTTCTTTGAGAAGACCTTTCTTTCCTCAACAATTGAAGAATAAAAATTGAGAGAAAAATTAAGGGAAATTTCATCCAAGGGGTTGAGGGAGAGAAGGGAGGATGACTTTTCTTGGTTGTGGAAAAAGTTAAAGCAAAAAAAGGTGCATGTGCATGCCATGCAATTAACTCAAAAGGTGTCTCCAACCCTTCACCTCCCTAGCATGCTTTTTCCATTGGGCTTGTAACATTTACAAGGCCCATGAACTTTTATTTAAATGTCCCAAACACATTTGAGACCATATAAACTTCACTTGATTTTACTCAAGCCCACTAGTTTAATAATTATTTCTAATTGGTCTCTACAAGGCCCAATGTTATTTAATTAATCCAACATTTGAATCAATTTAATTATTTGAACTCAACTAGGTCCACTAGTGTTTAATTAATTTAACACATGAATTAATTTAATTTAGTCCATAATAATGTTTATGAAAATCACAATTTTCAAATACATTATTTATTTGGTAAACTTTTAATTTAAGAACACTTCCACAAATTAAAAGTCACATTCCCTTTTATAGAAGTCATACTTCTAATTTTATTTAAGCTTATAAACTCCTCTATAAGCCGTTCAACACATTGAACAATTTTACGTCTCAACAGGATCTAGAAAGCTAGTACTTGTATGGCTCTCAATGGTTCATTGATACAACTAGCCATTGGTTCACATCTCCATGTGATTCGGACTAAACATGTCCTTATACGAGCATACCCCAATTGCTCCATTCTTAATTATCAACTCCTTGATAACAAGAACGTAAGAACTCAAGTCTGATAGTACCCAACCAATCGTGTTAAACGCCTAGCAAGATCGCTTACATGATTCCCTAGGTATCAAATGATAATGCCTGCAAGAACCATTCAATTATGGTTAGCGTACAGTACGGTCCCTCCAACTCATATATACCGATCGATTCGACAACCATTAGTATATCGAGAGTTGTCAATGAATCGATACTATGTGTCATGTCGTAGTTGCATCGATGGTGTAATCTATGAAACCCATTTCATAATTACCACCAACACTCTGATCAGAGATTTTATACTACATACACATAGGATATCCATACCCCAAGGTAAGCGTTGAATCCCCGACTACAATGCATCAACTCCTATATGTTTCGACAAAACACCCAACCTTGCCACCTGATGACCCCATGAGAGTCGGTAAACAAGTCAAAGTGCAATGCTAGCACATAGAGTCTTAATGTTGTCCCGGGTCATAAGGACTAATGGTGTACAACCATAAACTAGGACGTTTCCACTCGATAAGTTAGAACCCCTTGGGAAGTCCTATATGGAGGGTTGTTCAGTGCACTCTACCAGGAACACCTATCTGCATGCTCGGACATCACAATGTCCCCTACCAATGAAACATGGTACTCACATCGTAGATACTAGTCTCGAACTCGAGCGGCCTATATCCTTCTTAGCGGCGGCTGAATCGACTAGGAACTGTTTAGAATATACAGTATTCCAAATATGAGTTTCATGATACTCATCATATGAGCATCTCATATTCTTTCTGCTATTTGTATATTCAAGGACTTTATCTATGCGACTAGCATGGGTATACAGATAAAGAAGTGCCAAAACAATAATTTCAAATATTATTAAAATAAAGACTGTTTGTACATAGAGTTTAATTGTGAACACTCGGCCAACACTTGGCTCGACGTGCACCTACTCTAACAATTCTGATCTTGGGCAGCAGTGGGAATCAAGGCATCAAAATTTAACTGAAGAGTCTTCAACACTGATTCCAGCTTCTGATAATTAAGCTGCTCAAAAATGAAGCTTCCGCGTTTCATTGCTTCAATCACATTTTCTGTCTTGGCAAGATAAAGCAGGTATGACAGGTCTAAAAGCAGAAGACCCTGCAGTAGGTTCAAGAATAACAACTCCAGACAACGGTCTGAAAGTTGAAGCAGTAGACGCAGTAGCAGTAGGGACAGCAGCTGGTTTAGAGACAGAGGTGACTTTTGGTACAGAAGAAACGGTTTCTGGAAACACTTGTCTCAATGGGACATTGTCTAAATCAGCAATTGCTGCTGTTTTCTTGATTCGAAGCAAAGTGCGAGCTTTCTTCTTACTGCGAGTAGGTGGCAGAGATGGTTGAATAGGAGCAACAGATTCTTCAGACACTGTTTTATCAGAGTCCGTGGAGATAACAACACTTTTTATTTTAATCTTCTTCTGAGGACCTAGAGCCTCAGTTTGCGTATCTTCCACTTCTTTCTTCAGAGAAATGATTTCAGCCACAGATGGCTTCGGGCTTATTGCAAGCACTTTGTCAGCATCTGCCATTGTGATGTAAGAGGCGTCATGTTCAGTAGTAAAGGCAAAACCAGCATCCTTGAGCATTGTGCTGATCTGAACGGCTAAACCAGTACTCTTTCGTGAAATCATTTCCTTCATGACTTTGATCAGAAACCGACTCCAATCCACTTTAATGTCCGAGGTGATTGCCACCATCACTTGAACATTCTCCTTGGTTAATCGGTCAAAAGTACCGGCTTTGACAAGGAGTGCCTTCGCCACAATGTCAGCGAGCACTTGATACTCCATTTTCAGAAGCTTCTTGAAACAAGATGGAGAGAGATCCTCTCCAGAAGCTGAGAATGTAGAAAGAGCAATTGACATTTCTTCCTACGTAATGCCTGACAATTCAGAGGTACCTGAGAATGGAAGAAGGAAGGTTGATCCAAGTAGTCCAGCATCAATTGAAATAGATGCATCTCCCTAGGAATGAATTATATTCCCTTCTTGAACAGTTGCTTTGGCGAAGAAATCCAAAAGTGCTATTTTATAAATAATAGCAGGTGCTTCCAAAAACTTTCTAAGTCCTGATTTCTCAACAGCTTTAAACATTTGAACAAGTCCTTCATATTTGATGGTAAGCACTGATACAAAGTTTACATGATAGGAATTGAGATTGTAAGCTCCAGCCATTTCTTCTTCAGTAAATAAGATAACTTCGAAGTAGATTAGGTTAAACGAGAGAAAGCAGTAGCTAGAGAGCAAAAGTCTGGAATCGTAAAGGTGAAGAAATATAAGAGGCGGTTATTATTAAAAATATACAGGCGTCAGTGAAACATAAGGACACGTGTCAATATGTTTTCCGTTGAGTATTTGAAAAGTTATGCAGAGTGTCAGAAAAGTTATTTTTCAAAATCAATGAAAAAGAGGGGGCTGTCCCCAAAGGGTTACTAAAAATAACCAGAAGAGGATTTGTCGCTTTATGATAATATCTACTGGAAGTTATAAGGTATTGAAATATTTCGAGCACTTGATAAAAACCAGCAGACAAAATGTTTTATCGAAAAGACAAACATACTTTCTGCTTCTGACAAAGTACGAAAATATAGGTCTGAAAAAGATAATGTTCCCCCTAAATCAATGCAATTAATAAATGCGAAGATACGAAATCTGAGGGAATGATAAATGATTCTTGGTATTAAAGTAAACAGAGAGCCGTCTCTTCAGCTTCTATAAATACATATCTTCAATAAAGCAAAAAAAATGTTAGATAATAACAGTTCGATATGTCTAGTTCAAGCAATTCTGATGCTTGTAGCAGTACGCATGTTATTGTCACAGACGAAATGTTGCCCAATCTGGAAAATCTGAAGAAGACTATTGAGGAATATGTCTGGGTAAATGTCATGTCTTCATGGTTTAAGATTCAAGATCTCCAGAATTTGTATCAAAATGTTTTGGCTTTTACTCGCTCACAAAGAGTAGTAGCAAGGAAGTACAAACAACGATTTGATGTCAATCATGTTACAGAGCTAGCCACTGATCAAGTTCTGCTGCATGCGATGTTGTGGAAGGAGTGGCATCAGCAAGAGAAGATCTCCACTGCTGAATCCTTTACTAATCTTCGAATCCATGAACTGAATAATTGGATAGCTGAGTGGCAGGATTCTGTAGGTTCGGAAATGGCTAATGTAACATGGCATCCAGTCAGATCTCCCTGTCTCAAGCTCATGAACTCAGTGGTCAACCTGGTGCGTACTTTCTCAGTAAAATATTTGGAGTAAAATACCTCCGTGAAGCGTGTCCAGCTCAGCGTAGCAAAGTTCTGAGCTACTGATGCTCCTTCCCACCATAGGCGTGCATCTCCTCCAAATAAATAGGTGGCACATCGAACTCTGTCTACATCTCCAAGCTCCATGAACTCGAAGATAACCTCGAGGGACTTGATCCAGCCATCGGCAATCATGGGATCCGTCGTCCCTGAAAACTCCTTAGGACGCATCTTCATGAATCTCTCGTAAACAGCCTCGGGCCCTGTCGACCTTGCTGCCACAACATTGTTCCCCGCAAACTGTGCGAAGAACTGAGTCATCCCAGCTAGCATCTGGGCATTCATGTCAGGTGGAGGGGGTGGAGGTCTGTTCCTCTCCTGCCTCTGCTCCTCTCTGTCCTCCTGGCGAGGCTCATCATCTCTCGTACGTTCAAGAATACGTCTAGGAGGCATACTGTTCCATACATAACCCATACGTAACCAACATGCATAATTCCATAATTTATTTAAATTTAAATAAATACTGATCAATTAAAATCTGAACGAAGAAAAAAAAACATTTCACGAGATCATGCATTTACAATAATGCATGATTTAAATAAAATGCGTAAATGTAAAACTTACAGACCGAAGACGTGACTTCGTGAGCTTCTCGAGGTCAGTAGTAGTACAACCCTTTACAGAACCATTGCTCTGATACCATCTGTAAAGGCCTCTAAATTCGTGCTTGAAAATTTGCGGAAAATTTAAAATTTTTCTTTTTAAATAATTAAAATGCCTCATTCACCAAATAATCTGATAAATCAAGTTTAACGTTTAAAAATAGCAGGAGAAGAAATTATTGCTCACAAAATAACAAGTAAAGTAATCCAACAACTGGTAAAAATTTTTGAGCATAAGAATGGCAAGTGCTGTAAATGAGATTCTCGGGTTCTACTACTGCCGATTCGATCTGGCTCGCTGGTCCCCGCCCTCGATCCCGACATCATCAGTACCTACAACAATCAAGTCTAGTGAGTCTAAAGACTCAGCATGCATATATCGTAAATAACTAGTAAATAATATAATAAAGTTGCATGGGAATAAAACTATCATGTCATGAGGCATAATGTGAAAATAACTTGTCATGAGCAATTATAACACGTGCATAACTGACTAAAAATCATAAGTGAAATGCTTGCTCAATCGAGCCCTTTCATAAAATAACATGTCATAAATTTTCTGTTGAGATTATGTTCTACGCAAGTGTCCCCTGCACTGAACTGTACTGAACTGACCTGTAACTGGCGACCGGAACCGGTAACTGACGACCGGGTAAAGTAATGTTTGTCTGATCAGACTAATGCCACAGTATACTGGGTGGAACTGAACTGAACTGACCGGTAACTGGCGACCGGATGAAATAATAATCCCATGATAGTGAAATAGCCACAAGCAATATCGCATAAATCTCAAAAAGGACTATTTTATATTTTTATGCACATAATATAATTAAATTGCGTAATTAAATATCCTATAATAATTTTACCACATGGATTGGATCGTTCCCAGACTCGCTGCGACATAAATTTATCATGAAAAATATGCAAATGATTTTCTTGACCAAACTTTGTAATTGAAACCAAAACGAGACAATTACGCCCAACGACTTCGTAATTATTCATGACTCCGTGCCAACCCAAACCAACACCAAACCATCATTTAGTCATGATTAAAATACACCTAAAATGACGAAATAATGCTCCAAAAATGATGCAAGTTAAAATTTTGGTGAATGGAGGCCAAAACATGAAACACTCTTTCGAGAATCAATTTGGCACATCGCACCGTAAATTCTCGTACGACCTCTAAAATGATCCAAATCACAAACGGCCAAAGACATGACCTTCCCAACTTGATGAGGCACTGTCCAGTCCACGGCCATAGGCTAAAAGCCAACCAAGAACTCGAACAAGCCACTGAACCGCTGCAGCAAGTTGCTATCACAAAATACAGCAGCTGTGCTTTGGTTTCCTTGCGTCATTTGCGAGCCTAATGGCCATTAGGGCTTGAACTACCAACCAAAACCTCTTACCAACATCCGCGGGAATTATTTGAACCATGGCTAAGGGCCCTAGGCCAACCAAGATCCATACCAACTCATGACCGAACACACACACACACACATGCAGAAAATGAAGGGTCGAAGGGGCTGTTCTTGTTTTGTGTTTGAAAAACCGATGCAACCATGGACCAAGCCTGGAAAGGCCAACTTGGTCACGTCTTAGACATAATAAGGAGATGTTCTAACCAAGGCTATTGCCCTTAGGGCAGCCAAGATCAGAAACATCCTACTTTGACAACCAACAAGAAAAAACGAACCCCAAAGTGACACTAGGAACGGGTTACTGTCAATTCTGAATTTCAGTATGCATAGGGCTTGAACCGATGGACCCACATGATCCTAATACACCCTAACACATGTCTAGGTGCAGCCTCGGGAGCCTAGGACCGAGCCAAACCCTGCAACAACAAAAACAAGCCAAAACCGTGAGGCGTAGAGGAAACCGAACAAAATCTTTACTTATTTTTATAAAACTTGCTGTCCATATTTCGGTTTTCTTGCATGAACTCATGTACATGTGATATTTAAAATACCTATATGGCTTGATTGAAGAGCAAAAGAAATATATACATGCCTGGTTTCGTTTTGAAAAGCAAACGAACGAATAAGACGACGCGGCGCGGAGGAGACGGAGTGATCTTCTTTTTCTTGCTTCTACTCAATTTTCCTTCTTGTTTCTAGCAATAAGTGTGAGACCTCGAGACTAAAATAGTATTGATGGCATTTTTTTAAATAAGTTGAAAAATATTTAATTTATTTTGATGGTATTTTCGTAAATAAGTTGAAAATTAATAAATTAATTTTAAGGACAAAATGATAATTAGCGATATATCTTGGTCATATGAAGTCCAAATGATTTGAAATTTAGATATACCGGAGAAAATTCAAAGATATAGAAGTTTCATGTTTGGAGTTTTGGAAAATGTGATCGTNATGAGAGGTGAGAGAATATGGTTTTGAGGTTTTCTTTTCGATCGTGCGACTTATCGATTTATCTAATCGACGAACCGACTTCAGTTCTGGGATCGTTGACACGAGATCTTCGATTTGAGGTATAAATTTTATATTTTTGGTGATGTTTGAAATTCGTCGATTTTTGGAATAAATCCGATAAATTGTTAAATCATACATAAATTGGAGATTGTTGAATAGTGTATGATTTTAACGAAGAAGAGATGATTATAGTGATGTTATTTTGATTTTTCCCAATTTATTATAATTAGGGAATTTTAATCGTTGAATTGAGAGTAAAGAATTATTTGTCATTTATTATTAATTCTGATAAATATATGTGGTCGAATAACCGACAAGAAACTAAGTTTTGAAGTCGGAATTGAATTATGCTATGATTTGAATTTGATACGAATTTTAAAGTTTCAAAAGATATTTGAAACCTCTATTGTTGATATTGAATGAAATTATGGATTGAAAAGAATGTGTTATTGATGTAGATAGAGTTTCTATACTGAAATATTAAAGCTACATCGACTAGAACGAAGAATTGAGGTATGTTGCGACCGGGTAACATACGACATGTATCTGTATTATATGGTATATGTTTGATTGATTGGATTGAGATACATGTCTATATGCCTTATTTGTTGAGTTGATGTGGCATACATGACATGCACGTTGAGCTATGATCCTTGGATACCCTGATATGATTTGATTTGATTATGGGGTTTGTGAACACAATGCTATGTTTGGTATTACATGACCCTTAAAGCATAGACATTAGTGGCCCCGATGATTTGATTGAGATTTGGGATTTGATGGCGCTTTGTCGACGCTATCATACGATTATCCCTGATTGAGGCCAGTGTGCCAGCTCGAGCATTGATTTGATAGCGATTCGATTTACTCTGACATGTGCTCAGTGGATGGGCATTTGACCTGATACCTCCAAGACATACATGCATTGCATATCATATATCATTGTTTAGATATCTGTGGTATATATTGTAGTTGCTTCAGACTGAGCTTTGCTCACCCCAGATGGGGCTGTTGTTGTCTTTGTATGTGGACAATGACAGGTACTCCAGGATATCAGGAGACCGGAGATGGTACTTCTGGAGGGAGTCACAGTTTGAGTTGAGGTTTCATGGTCTTTCCCAGTATATATGTTATGTATCTATATACCGGGGTATGTCCCGAGGATATGATTTGTTGTTGCATGAGTTGTTTTGATTATGTGTGGGCATGTTTTATGTTGTGAGATAAAATACTATTTTTAGTATTCAAATAGCATATTTTGGGCTCATTGTAAAGAAATTTTAAACTTGTTTTCCGCTGTAATTAATTAACCCTAATCAAATTGCATTGTAATAATGATTAGAAGCTAAGGGCCCCACACGGAGGCTCACGATTTTTCTCTCAATTCTCTCTGAAATTTTCGAAATGATGGAGAGGTAGGGAATGCTAGGAGTGAGGAAGGGAATTGCAATATAAAAGGGATGGCAAGACCAAGTCTTGCTCTCATTTGAATTTGAAATGGTTTGATATCAAATATTCTTGGAGAGACTAAGGTGGCATGACCGATTCTACATGTCAACAACAAGGTAAGGATAATGGTTTAATATTAATTAATTAAGGGTGATTAATAAATGAAAAGATTATCAGACTAAGGGATGACAAGGAAAGGGTCAAAGGTGAGTTGGCAAGGAATTGATTAATCATCTAAGGGGCCGAAAACTAAAGAAATAAATGGAGGGGAAATATTGTTTAGTTAGTAAATTTTAAACCTTTAGAGTCTTACCTATCCTTTAAATAATTTAGTGAATTAACCCCAAAAATTATGGAACCTAAATGAATTTATTTCCTACTTACCTCAAGTTGCATAAATAATTTCTTAAACCTCTTTTTTAACTTAAATTAACTTATTAGTTAGCCAAAATAAATTCTGGGAATGTTTCCTTAATCTTAAATTTTATCTCAAAACTCCAACTTTAGTCCGGCCTCACTTAACTAATTGAAAAGATAACATTTAAACTATTGAATAAAATAAATAAATTTAAAGAATAGAATTTAAATACTCATGCAATAAAAATCATTTTAATTTAAATACTAGAATTATGCATGGGTTATACGTAATCTTATTTCCGGGTTCTACATGAAATATCTTAAAGGAACACAAAATGTGGGCTTATGGTATGCCAATGACTCATCTTTCAATTTAGTTGGATATTCAGATGCAGATTAAGCAGGATGTAAGTTTGATCGTAAAAGCACCAGTGGATCATGTTAGTTTCTCTGAGACAGACTGATCTCATGGTTCAGCAAGAACCAAACATCCATAGCAACTTCCACAACTAAAGCAAGATATCTAGCTGCTGGAAGCTGATGTGCCCAACTGCTCTGGATTCAACAACATCTGAAAGACAATGGAGTCATTGCAAAATAATCACCAAACTTTTGTGATAATACAAGCGCACTTGCGATTACGTATAATCTAGTTCTTCACTCTAAGACCAAGCATATCAATGTCAGACATCACTTCATTACAGATCATACTCTAGAGAAAGAAATCATGTTGGAATACATACCAACTGAACAACACACAACTGACATCTTCACCAAACCATTATCCGAGACTAAGTTTTCTCACTTTCACAATATTCTTGGTTTAATTGATCTATTTTAGTTATATTTTTGAATATTGTTTTGTCAGTTATGGCCAATTATTTGTCAGTTAGTCAAATGCTAATTAGTCAATTGATATGAGTTAGTATGAAGAAAGAAAACAGCAATGAATCGAAATAGCAATTTTATTGATAATATCTTTCACATAATACACGAGTCATTTCCCTTTGAACAACATCTAGCCAAAGGGACATCCAACTAAATAAGTCATTACAGGCAATTCTTCTGAAGTTTTCTGATATAGAAATATTTTCCAGCAGAATTTGCTCCTTCATAAGCATCAACTCGTAAAGACCTTCATCAGAGGCAAGATCTGAAGTATGAATGACATCGATACGCCTCTTATAATTGATTTCCGTTGCCTTCTATTTATCAGTGGCAACTGATCCATCTCGTTGAATGGTCTGAAGATCATGAATCTTAGTCCAGGTGGACATGACTTTTTAAATACAAAATCTTCAATGTCTTTTTTCCAACTCTCTAAGCGACGAGCTCTTGCTGAAGGATGAGGGTTGTTGGAATTGTTTGTTTTATCCATCTGAACTTAATTGTTGTTGCTAATATCTAATGACGCTGATATTATTTATAGACAGATTCGAATTGAAGAAATAGAAAAATACGAAGAGACATCAGTCTACCAATTGCACATGACTTATTCAGACTGAGTTTCTTTTACTCTTTTATTTATATGCATTTGATGAGGGGGAATGTCGAATCTAAATTTTAACAAATAAGACAAAAGTCAGTTGGTCGTCAACTGAACTGACTCAGTTTTCAACTGATCACTCATTTACTGACCTAACTAATCTTATCCAATAAGTTAACTGATTATTAGATAATTATTCTATATTAAGTGAAGTGACTGTTAAAATTACGCATTTAATTGATGTCTTTCATTGAATAGTAATTTGAAACGTGGCCCCATGTAGTCCATTTAACTTCTACACACGTTTTCACCACACGTACACACGATTTTATTTGATTTATCTTGGACTGACACGTGTCCAAACATTCGAACAATCACAAACATAAGTACTTGAACCTGCTTCAATTCAGTTTTTATTTTACGCGCATTACAACTCTCAGAGCAAATCGAATACACATAGCTTTTTCTCGCAGATATTAAAGCCATCAACGATGGCAAACCAAGTGCCTGCATTCATTCTCAACGCAATGGCTATTGACTTTGAATCAGTCCAATCTGTTAAGGACAAAGCTGTCAAAGATGTCTTTCTAAAGCTTGAAGTATGTGGACTGAAGACATTTCTAGGATTTTCATCCAAAGAAATTTATCCCAATGAGATTCAGGATCTCTATGCTAATAGATTTATCTCTGTTGACGGAAAGATCACTACAACCGTCAAAAATCAACTGCTGACCATTGAAGAAGATTCCTTCAGCAATCTTTTCCAAATGCTGACTAATGGCTTGGCTAATATCTCTGCTGTCAAGAATTCTGATTTAGAGGAGATGCAAATGCTCATATCTGCTGATGGACGGAAAATCAAGGTTTTCGATCCTAAGAAAGAACTGAAGCCAGAAATTCAGTAACTGACAGACATCGTGGCCAAGGGGCTACTCAGCAAAGCAGGTTCATCTGCTGCTCTCACCTTGGAAAATTTCCAATTAATAACTGCCATCATGGCTGGAAAAAGACTGAAGTGGTCATCTATAATCTTCAACATTCTCAAGAACATGCTTCTCTCCTCCAAATAGTCCAAGGGATTTGCAGTGCCACTTAGCTATTTGCTGAAAAACATAGGTTTGGTTGGTGATTCTCCTGAGAAGTCTTCCTAGATCAAAATCTTCAATGCGAAGAATATTTATCTACCAAAGCTCAAGCTGGACATATCTCCTGAACAGTTCATCAAAGTAAAGAAGGAGATTGGGACTTAGGAAGCTCCCAAATCAGTCAAGAAAATCAAGAAAATAACATAGAAAAAGACAATCAAAAGAAAAATGATTGTCAGTGAGACTGATTCAGAGATAACTCCATCTCCTAAAATCATGAAGAAGCCCAGGACTCTCAAAACCAAACCAGCAGCTGTTGTGGAAACCATCCCAGTTGAAAGATTGAAAATGACTAGAGCTGAACAGCCTATCAAGGCAACACCTGTGAGGGCAGTTCCAGTTGAGTCTTCAACTGAAGTTCAGTTACCACCTCCAACTGCTCAATCTAAGAGGATTATCACCGGATCTGGTGATAAGCAAAAACCAGAAGGAGTCAAAGCTCCATTGATCTCCATCACTGCTCCAACTATTCTACCATTTTCCTGACCAAAAGGAATAGTCATAAGGGAGAAAGTGGATGCAATTGTATCAGGACTGAGTGTTTCTAATGACCTAACTGATCCAAAATTGAATGGCAAGATGATAGAAAAGCCTCGACCGACAAATCTAATTCAGATTCATATCGACCTTATATGGAAAGAGGTGAATGTGTTCCATGAATCAAAGTTCAAAACTTACAATGAATGGGTCAGTTTTAGGACCGGAGTTTTAGCCAAGCAATTACAAAAGAAAGTAGTTTTGAAGAAATTCAATGCTTTGGAGGCTGTAGACTTGAAGGTAGTCAAAGCTGCCTTGATTGTTCAAGCATTGGAAGGGAAGGAGTATTTCTTTGATCTAGTGCGTGTCAAGAAACTAGCATAGTTGCTCGATCAGCTACGCCAAAATTATGATCCAACCAGTCCAACTGCTTTCAATGACAGATCAGTTCATAACCAGCTGGACACGGATCTACGATCACTGCAGATGAAGATTAGAACTTGGTAAATGGATCAAGAGTTGATTATTCCAACAAATATCCAAAGTACTTCATCTGAATGGCAAGCTGAACAACCAGTACAAAATCCATAACCATCCAAGGTACTAGTTGCTGAATCAACTGAGCCAGCAACTGCTCCTTCTTCAAAGGATGCTCAACCATCACCTTCAGTTCCTCAATCTTCTACTACAGATCTTCAACTCTACACTGAGGCTGTGTTATCACTGGCGAACATCGACGAAGTCATACAATCAGTAGCCACTGATATTCAGTTGAATATTCTAACCACAGAAGCAGTTGAAAAACAGAGCTTAACTGAACAGCCAGCCTCGGAGGCTATTTTGCAAGAAACTGAAGAACCAGTTTAGTCGGCTGACACGAGTGAACAAGCAGATCTAGCTGAAATTGAAGTGGCCTAGTTGCACAAGAAACCAACTGAAGAAGTGCAAACTGAAGAGCCGACTACAGTATCTGTTGATCCATCAACTGAAGCACTGACTACAGTATCAGTTGATCGACCAATTGAAGCAGCTATTTCAATATCAGCTGAACAACCAACTCACAAGCCTTCAAGCTCAACTGTTGTTTAGAATATCACTCTTACTCCAAAACGTCAACAAGAAGCAATAACAGAAGATGTTTCAGCAATGGTTACTGTTGTGACTGAATCAACTGATAGAGTCTTAATAATCTTTAATCAAGAAGACAAGGAGCAGGAACCAGAATCCGCTGAAGATATGTCTCTTGAGATACCATCGGTTACTGAATCTATGATCAAAGACTTTCAGTCCAACATTCTCAATATGCTTACATCAATCTCTGACTTCAAATCAACCCAACATCTGCACACCTTGAAGATTGATTCTATTAAGGAGAATACTTTGAAAAATTTACAACAGGTCACAAAGGATGTTACTTCACTATTTTTCCAAATAGATCAGTTAAAGAAGGACCAATTGACAATTCAAGCTCATTTCCACGTTCAAGAAATGTTCTCAAAATGCATGGATTTCTTGTAGGACGTAGTCACGAAGCGAATGAATTTGATGCAAGAACATATAGTAAATGCCTTATCAAATGTAACTTCGTAAGTTCGTACATAATCCAGCAGGGTTGATAAGTTTGACAAATTGGGGGAAGAAGAAGAAAAAGAAGATGAGCAGAAGCAATCCAAGAAGAGTCATAGTCAACTGACTGATCAAGAACCAGGTGATAAAAGAGCAAAGAAATAGAATATGAAGATTGGTTAGAAGACTGTCTCTATATTCTTATTAAGTTAAAAAGTTTTGCAGATTTTGATAAATTTTTCTATCATTTAGAAGATTCTTTTATTATTTCATTCCTTGTACGAATATGTACATTGAAAGAGTTGCCATAAAAATATTATTTTATCTACAAAGAGTTCAGTTTGACCAGTTCGTACTTTCTATGTTTTTGTGGAACACCTAAAAGAAAGAAATTGTTGGAAACTTAATTTCTGTAGTTCGACAAATTGAGAGTAAAATAATGAACAAACTGATCACGAAGACTAAAATGAACTGATCTATAATATGCAAACTATTGGTTGCCTAACTGAATATTAGTGCGCAGAAAATCAACGGCAACTGAACTAAGCTAACTGAAGATTGTAGACGACTGGATGATCAGTTGGAAGTGATCAGTTACACTACAATCAGTTGAGAGCAATCAGCTTATCCTATCGGTTTTGTCAAAACTGATAAAACAGTTGTACACGTCATCAGTTAAGGAAAGTAGCTATCAACTGACAAATTGTACAAAAGCAGACTACAACTTGTAGTGGGAACGCCGCATTTCAGAAATGATACAGTGTACTACTGTCAGAAGAATGTCGACGTGGCCAACAACAGATATAAAGATTCAAGTCGCATTCATTGTCACCGTTGGAAGCAAAGCCTATAAATAGCCGAGAAGAGCACCGGATAAGATACAACACATATACATAACTGTTCAATCAACCAAACTGTTATTCTATTGAAATCTCTTCACAAACTTTCTGTTCATATTCAAAAGGTTTCAAAGCTCACACTTAGAATACACGTTCATAGAATTGAAGGCTATAATTTGATCTTACAAGCACAAACACTTACTGTTGTATTATTCAATCTTATATAGATCAGTTGTGCTAAGTAGTTTCAGTTCAGCCGAGTACTGTAAACTGTATCGAAACTAAGAGTTTCAATTTGGCATTGTTAAGTCCAAATTTGAAATGGTTTGTACAATTCTTTGTATTGATCAAAGCCTTTTGGTGAATATCCTATGTTCTAGATAGAAAGGGTCACGTAGGAGTTATTGAAATCTCCGAACATCCATAAATCTTGTGTCTCTTAATTTCAATTTTATTCTATCTATCAGTCAGTTTATTTCTGCACTTTCATTAGTTAACTGATCGACATTGACAAACTAGATTCCCGAGCTCAGTTTATCACTAAACTAACTCATTATTCGAAAAGGTTGTAAAACTATCAAGTGTTCATTCAACCCCCCCTTCTAAACACTTCTTCACCTCTCAACTGATCCTGTCAAATAGCCATCCGAAGAGTACCGATATTTATAGCTGAACCTTTTAGGTGAACAGCTTTGCGAATCAGTTGGACTCTTAGGGCTATAACCAATTCCATACCTTTTAGCCGTGTTCTTATTTTCAATCGGCTACTCAACCGGTTTACTCAGCTCAGGTTGTAATACTCATTGACCATGTCATGTAATGTAAAAATAAGTTCTTCACGTGTAAATTCAGTTGAGCTGAAATCGAATACCTGTTCACTGGTTGATTCCAGTTCTGTGTCATTGGCCATCAGACATTTTACTTCCTCGTCATCGTTGGAGCTGCTCGAACTCTTAGATTCTGATTCATCGCTGTCAGTTTCTACCTATTTGGATTTGTTTTCCTTAGCTAGAAGAACTTCGTTTTTTTTTTCTTAATGATTTCTTATCATCCTTAGCTCTTCCCGTATGCTCAAATGATTTCTTTCCCTTTGCACCTGAGCATCGACTATCCTTCTTTGGCCTAGGATCCTCAGCAATGAAGTGTCTACTTTTGCCACTGTTGTAGCAAGCATTTGGTTCTTCCTTGGTGTTATTCCTCTGGTATTGTCTCTGGAAAGAACCCTGATTTCTTCTCATTAATCTTCAAATTTTTTTTGACAAATAATGACATTGCATCATTACTCAGTTGTTCTGCAGTCTTTTCAATTGAATCAGTTTGGTCAATGGTTCTCCTTCTCTTGTCTGCAGTTCGAACTCATAAGCTTTGAGATCAGCAAACAAGTCATGGAGTTACACTTTGTTCAAATCTTTTGATTATCTCATGGTCATGGTTTTGACATCCCATTCCTTGGGAAGACCATGAATAACCTTCATTGCGATTTCCTTGTTTGAATACACTTTTTCTACTGCATTCAGTTCATTTACAATGCTGCTTACTCTTTCATCGTATTGATTCATGGACTCTCCAGTCTTCATTTTGATATTATCAAATTTTTGAACTTCAATTGAGAGTTTTTTTTCCTTTGTCTGCTCGTTTCCTTCACATAGTTGGATCAGTTTCTCCCAGATTTCCTTTGCTGTTTTGTACATCTTAATTTTACTGAAAGTACTTTTATCCAAGGTTTTGTACAGGATATCTTTAGCCACATTATCCAGGTTGGCTTTCCTCTTGTCTTCATTTTTCCACTCATCTCATGGTTTCTCAATGCGGTGGTGAGCTCGCTCAATTATGGCAACTGCTGTATTTGCCTTTAATATCTTCATTGTTCCGTCAGTTATGACATACCACATTTCATCATATTGTGCAGCTAGATTAGCCTGCATCCTTATCTTCCAATCATCAAAATCTTCTTTGGAGAACATTGGAATTTTGTTAAATGAAGACATGATATACAGATGTAATAATAGAAATATTCTGAAACAAGATTCAACTTGCTCTTATACCACTTGTTAGGATCGGTTAGGAGTGAAAGTGTTTAGAGGGGGGGTGAGGTTGAATAAACACTTTACAATTTTCACAACTTCTTCGATTTATGAATCAGTTTGGTGATTAACTGAATTCGTGAATCCTGATGTCAATGTCAATCAGTTAACTTGATAAAAGTGCGGAAATAACTGAAATACAGATAGAATAAAACTTATAAGGAAAGAACACAAGATTTTTGGATGTTCGGAGATTTCAAATACTCCTACGTCACCCCTTCTATCTCGAAGATAGGATATTCACTAAAAGACTTTGATCCATACAATGAATTGTACAAACCCACTTCAGTTTGGACTTAAACACTGCCAAGACTGAAACTCTTAGTATCAAATACAACTTATCAGTACTTAACTGATATGTAACTTTCTTAGCACAACTGATCTCTACAAGATCAAATAATATAACAATAAGTGTTTGTGCTTTAAGCTCAAAATATAGCCCGCAAACTATGAATGTAAATAATAAGTGTGAGCTTTTGAGAACATGGTTGCAAACTTTGTGACTTGATAACTTCGTAACTGGATTGTTGTGGGGACCCGAAACTAATTCAACACTTAATTGTTATTAGGATCAAATATAACAACTAAGTAATGTAGGACATAAATTTTTTTTTTTTTTTAATATACAAGATATACAAGTGCGGAAACGTAAGGTAATCAATTCTAATACGCATATACATCTAATGGTACAAATCCTGTACACCATTTATTTATTTCAACTAAAGTTTAGTTACTATATCCAGTACTAAACCACTCTACTCTAAGTCCGGATCTCCACGCTAATCCTGAATCTCTCATCCTCTTCCTGCTCCAGGTCCTGCCCCACCTGTTGTCATGCACACATACAAAACAAGACAACAGCCGGATAACTCCGGTGAGAAATACATCCCAGTATAAACAATGTATACATGCAATCATATAAAAACATATATCAAAGCATATAACAACTATCATTAACATGTAGCAAATCAACAAACATGAATGATATAAAACTGTAAATCAACTAGTCATCTCAGACTCAACTCAATCGACGCGTCATCTCGGACTCAACTCATTCCTAATCTAGGGATCCCGGGGTCTGGATATTGACAAATATATCGAATCTCAGTCGATAGGAATGAATCAACCCTAAACGGCATCAATATAATGCATATATCTAGTATCTGGGCGAATCGGCCGCAGAATTGACGAATCAGCCAAGGACTAAGCGAATCAGCCACTGACTAGACGAATCAGCCGGTGATTAGGCAAATCAGCCGGTGACTAGTATATACATTGTCTATGAATCAATAGACTACAACCATCAATCTCATCAATTGTAATTATCAATGCAATCAAATAAAGTATGTGATTCAGGGAAACTCGAGTCAAACCTCACTCGAGTTGTGCAATCCCAACTCAACATTAATTTATACCTTTCAATCTGTTACTCTGACTATGTCGAAGTCTCTGACTCAAAGCCTGTCAATATCAATCTGGCAATAACAGTATCGAGGGTACAGTATCAATACACCACTCAATCAATACTGGATATAATCAGAAGTAAATCAAATTCTGTTTCAACAGCACAACGTCATAATCTCAATATACTCAGCAATACCATATCACTCAGATCTCACTCCCAAACCTCATAATCGATAACAATTCAATTCTGATATCAAACCGACTCCAAAATTCATAACAATTTCATATGGTATCTTTTCCTCAATCCAGTTTTTATTCTAAGATTTCTAACATGTCAAGAACATCATATAGGAATCATATCTGATTCTGACAATATCATGATTTCAACACATATTATAACGTAGTAAAACTTACGTCCAGTTGTAGCCTACGCCGATAGGAACACAGTACCGAAGTCGGATTGAAATTCTGACGGACGGATCTTTCACAATCACAAATCTAAAAAGGCGTAAGGCTTTTTCTCGTTTTCCCCTGACCTTTCTCGATTTCTTCTCGGTGGAATGAAGGCTGGTATGTATGTATATATTCACACGTTGCATGTAAAGGTTAGGTGGCTCGTCCTTTGTAAAACACGTCTCGCGCATATGCGCGACCCTCATCGGCGCATATGCGCGAGACCTACTGTCTCGGCGCAATAGCTTCTCGTCTGCTCAAGCATATGCGCGTCTTCTTCTCGCGCATATGCGCGAGACCTACGGCCTCCGGATAATTCCAGTCCACCAGCTCGCGCATATGCGCGCCTTCTTCTCGCGCATATGCGCGAGGTTCTCTGCCTCGGCAATGGCCTTGCGCGCACATGCGCGCATATATGCGCGCATTTCTGCCGCGCATGTGCGCGATACCTACTGTAGCTCACCTATGTTCAACTCTTGCCTTTCCAATTCTGGTCTCGAAGTGGTCCGTCTATAATTACCTCGATTATCAACAAATCATTCTGGATTACGATAATTCAAATCTCAGGCATTACATTTCTCCCCCCCTATGATACGATTTCGTCCCCGAAATCATAGGCAGTCAAATCATATCATAAGAAGGTATATCAGAAGAAGCTAAATAAAACAACTCACATCAGTGAAATGACTCTGGGAACCTCTGTCTCATATCTGACTCAGTTTCTCAGGTAGTTTCTTCAATGTCATGACGACTCCACCAAATCTTCACAAGTGGAATAGTCTTTGTTCTAAGCCGTTTTTCTTTATGATCGAGAATCTGAATCGGCTTCTCGACATAACTCAATGTCTTATCCAGATCAGCCTCGCCTGGCTGAATAACATGTGAAGCATCAGGAAGACATCATGTATCCCAGATAGTGAAGGCGGTAAAACAAGTCGATAGGCACAATCTCCTATCTTCTCGAGAAACTCACACGGCCCAATACATCGTGGAGACAGCTACCCTTTCTTGCCAAATCGGACAATTCCTCGGAAAGGTGAAATTTTCAAGAATACTCAGTCTCCTGCCTCAAATACCAACGGCCGTCGTCGGACATCGGCATAGTTGGCTTGTCTATCTTGGGCTGCCTTCATTTTCTTCTAAATCAGCTTCCCTTTTTCAGTCATATATCTTATCCGTCAGGTCCGATCTCAGGAAGCTCAGAGATATTATCCCAATAAAGAGGGGATTGACATTTCTTTCTGTACAACACTTCGAAAGGAGCCATCTCAATACTTGTCTGATAGCTGTTGTTGTACGAAAATTCACAAAGTGGCAATGTATCTTGCCATCCAGTGCTAAAATCAAGCACTATCGCTCTCAGCATATCTTCCAATGTTTGGATAGTCCGCTTCGACTGTCCGTCAGTCTGTGGATAATATGCGGTACTAAGATGTAACTTCTTACCTAGAGCCTGCTGTAAACTCTGCCAAAAGTACGATGTGAACCGAGGATCACGGTCTGATACTATCGACTTTGGCACTCCGTGCAATTTGACCACCTCTCTGACATAAATTGCAGCCAGCTGGTCATGTCTGTACGTCATCTTGTACGGGATAAAGCATGCAGATTCGGTCAATCTTTCAATCACGACCCAACTCGCATCATAACCTCGGGAGGATCTCGGTAGCTTCGTCACGAAGTCCATGGAAATGTGATCCCATTTCCATTCAGGAATGGACAGACTCTGTAATAATCCTCCGGGTTTCCTTCTCTCAGCCTTCACCTATTGGCAATTCATACATTTGGCTACAAATTCAGCAATATCAGCTTTCATTTGTTTCCACTGAAACTGTCTTTTCACATCGTGGTACATCTTTCTGTTACCAGGATGAATACTGAATCGACTGCTGTGCTCTTCTGACAATATCTGTCGTTTCACATTTGAAATATTCGGCACAACCAGACGATTATTCACATACAGAATATTGTCACGAACCTGATACTTGGATCGATGTCCTGCTCTGACCATCGTTATAGATTTCGGTTCATTTTGCACACCTTTCTGAGCTTCTTTAATCGTCAAAATCAGCTCTAGTTTGGCTTGAACCATATATAATCTCAATGGTCTACTATCTGTCTTAAATACCAGTCCAGACAAACAAACGGAATTCACAGTCTTCTGACCACACAAACGAAGCATTCTTCTGCGTCAACTGTGTAATTGTTTTGGCAATACTCGAAAAATCTTTAATAAATCGGCGATAATATTCGGCCAAACCCATAAAACTGCGAATCTCAGGCACAGATGTCGGTCTCGGCCAAGAAATCACGACCTTAACCTTGCTAGGATCAACTGATATACTATCTCCGAATATAATAGGATCTAAAAATACCACCTGTCTCAACCAGAACTTACATTTCGACAGTTTAGCATCTAGTTTCTCAGTCCTCAGCATTCGCAACACAGTTCTCAATTGCTCGGCATGATCCATCGTATTCTTTGACTAAATCAAAATAGCATCGATGAATATTATCACAAAATCATCGAGATATTTTTGGAACACATGGTTCATCAGCCCCATAAACACAGCTAGAGCATTCGTAAAACCAGACGGCATGACAATAAACTCATAATGTCCATACCTGGTTTTGAACGCTGTCTTCGAGATATCAAAATCTCGGACCCTCAGCTGATGATATCCAGATCTCAGATCGATCTTGGAATATACCGAAGAACCCTGCAACGGTAGTCGATACAAAGTCTCATCGAACCGTCTTTCTTCCTCACAAACAGTCACTGGCGCACCCCAAGGAGAGACACTCGGTCTGATGTTCCCCTTGGACAGTAAGTCTTCCACCTGGTCTTTCAACTCTTTCACTTCTATTGGTGCCATTCGGTACGGAGCTCTAGAAACCGGAACTGTACCTGGTACCAACTCGATGCTGAAGTCTGTCTCTCGAAGAGGAGGCAATCCAGAAATCTCATCTGGAAATACGTCAGCAAACTCACACACCACTGGCAGATCAGCCAACGATGGACTCGATTTCAGTAAATCAACTGAATAGACAAGGAATCCTTCCGCTCCTTTCTGCAATAATCGAGTCATCGACATAACAGATATAAAGGAATTCTGGCTCGAGAACCCTTACCGTAAAATCTCCACTCCTCAGCCATATCTGGTCTGAATTGTACACTTGTGTGGAAACAGTCAACGGTCGTTCTGATAATACAATCAAAAGCAGACCCCAAGTACAATACAATCTAACTCAATCTCATGTCCGTCATACTGTAGCATACCATATTTAACCGAAGTCACGGATATCAAACCTTTCCCCAAAGGAGAAGAGACAGATACTATAGCAGACAAAGACTCAACAGGCAATGTATGACTCAATGCAAATCGTTCAGAAATAAATGTATGTGAAGCATCAATCAGCACGTAAGCAGGATAACCACATAAAGAACAGTTACCTGCAACAACATCATCTGGTGCTTCCTGAGCCTGTTCCTCTGTCAAAGCAAATACTCTGGCCTGCTGTCTAGGAGGTTGGCCAACTGTCTGGCTTCCTCCAGGCCTCTGTTGTGACTGAGATGGTGCTGGCTGAAATGAGTGGACAGCAGCTGATCGTCTACTCAACTGTGCCGCTGATCCGACTGATTCGGCTCCTTGGGATCTTTGGGAACCTCGTTGTGGACATACTCTGGCAAAATGTCCCTGTTGTTTACAGAAGTTGCAACTACCAAGTACTCCTTGGCATTGCTCAGTGGAATGTCTCTCTCCACATGTTCCGCAGTAAACTCCGGTATAACTCGGGCTCTGTCTGGAACCACTTGAGCTAGAAGAACTACCGCCAGACTTCTTGAACTGTTTCCCTCTGGATTTCAAAAATTCTTTCTTTCCACCACTGCTGCTACCACTCTCACATGTGGGAGGTGGTTGTTGTGGTCCCGGTGCTGGAGGAACATATACGCCTCCTCTCTGCCTTATCAGGCCAGCTTCAGCTCCCTTTGCCCTATTCATCGCATCAGCAACGTTATTCGGTCGCCCTGTGTTCACCAGAGTAAAAATCTCGGTATTCAAGCCATTGATGAACTGATCAGCAACGGCTTCTTCATTGTCAGCCACGTGTGGAGCAAATTTCAACAAGGTATAGAACTTGGTCACATGTTCTTCAATATTCAACTGACCCTGTCTCCCCCTTGTCTTTCCTGTACGACACTGGGAAAAATCTTTGATAAAACTCAGTTTTAAATACATTCCAAGTGATAGTCGTACCTCGATGCTCCAAGGCCTTCTTTATCGTAATCCACCAGTTCTTTGCAACATCATGCAACTGGTGCCCAATGAGTTTAACTCGGCGCTCATCACTGTACTCCAGTGAGTCAAACAGCATCTCAATGTCATCTAGCCAACTCTCACATTCAACTGATGTCTCATTACCCTTCAGAGTTGGTGGTTTGAAAGACTGAAACCTTTTCAATAACGTTTCCATCGGAGTCGCTGTCACATCCATTGGAGGATTCGATGTGCTACCCTGTTCTGGTAGTCTTCGAGGAGGCATATCTGAATATCAAAAGGATTAGTAACCCAATCCAACAACCTGTTTCAATTCAGTTCCCCCTCCGATCATCTTACTGCTGATCGAGAATCGGTTCAGATTCAATCTCAATAACACATGCTTTAAATCAAATCAGATAATCAATAACATGTATTATATAAAGCAGTAAATCATACTAGCAATCACAAGCAAGGAAAGAAATCGCATTCTACCCCGCTCACTAGCTTCTATCTCAATCTCAAGAACCTACAGTTCTAGTACCTACTGCTCTGATACCACCTGTTGTGGGGACCCGAACCTAATTCAACACTTAATTGTTATTAGGATCAAATATAACAACTAAGTAATGTGGGGCATAAATTTTTTTTTTTTTTAATATACAAGATAAAAATTTGCGGAAACGTAAGGTAATCAATTCTAATACGCATATACATCTAATGGTACAAATCCTGTACACCATTTATTTATTTCAGCTAAAGTTTAGTTACTAGATCAAGTACTAAACCACTCTACTCTAAGTCCGGATCTCCACGCTAATCCTGAATCTCTCATCCTCTTCCTGCTCCAGGTCCTGCCCCACCTGTTGTCATGCACACATACAAAACAAGACAACAGCCGGATAACTCCGGTGAGAAATACATCCCAGTATAAACAATGTAGACATGCAATCATATAAAAACATATATCAAAGCATATAACAACTATCATTAACATGTAGCAAATCAACAAACATGAATGATATAAAACTGTAAATCAACTAGTCATCTCAGACTCGACTCAATCGACGCGTCATCTCAGACTCGACTCATTCCTAATCTAGGGATCCCGGTTCTGGATATTGACAAATATATCGAATCTCAGTCGATAGGAATGAATCAACCCTAAACGACATCGATATAATTCGTATATCCAGTGTCTGGGCGAATCGGCCGCAGAATTGACGAATCAGCCAAGGACTAAGCGAATCAGCCACTGACCAGACGAATCAGCCGGTGATTAGGCAAATCAGCCGATGACCAGACGAATCAGCCGGTGACTAGTACATACATTGTCTATGAATCAATAGACTACAACCATCAATCTCATCAATTGTAATTATCAATGCAATCAAATAAAGTATGTGATTTAGGGAAACTCGAGTCAAACCTCACTCGAGTTGTGCAATCCCAACTCAACATTAATTTATACCTTTCAATATGTTACTCTGACTATGTCGAAGTCTCTGACTCAAAGCCTGTCAATATCAATCTGCCAATAACAATATCGAGGGTACAGTATCAATACACCACTCAATCAATACTGGATATAATCAGAAGTAAATCAAATTCTGTTTCAACAGCACAACGTCATAATCTCAATATACTCAGCAATACCATATAACTCAGATCTCAATCCCAACACCTCATAATCGATAACAATTCAATTCTGATATCAAATCGACTCTAAATGGTAGCTAATTTCGCAATCATAGTTCTTCACTAGCTCCAGCCATCCCAGATGTCTTATATTTATCTCTTTCTGCGTAAAGAAATACTTGAAAATTTTGTGATCTCTAAAAATCTTTCAATTTTCACCATATAGATAATGCCTACTTATCTTCAGGACGAATACCAATGCTGCAAGCTCGAGGTCGCGAGTCGGATAATTCTTCACATGGACCATGAACTGTCTGGATGCGTAGGCTATAGCTCTCTCATGCTGCATCAAAACTGAGCCCAAATCGAGTTTCAAAGAATCTGTATAAAGAACAAACTCCCCTTGCCCTAATGGCATAGCTAGAACTGACGCTGAAATCAATGCCTGCTTCAACCAGTCAAAACTCTCCTGGCACTCTGATCCCTAAATGAATTTGGCATTCTTCTTCGTCAAGCCGGTCATGGGCACCACAATAGAAGAAAAGCCTTGAATAAACTTCCTGTATACCCAGCCAACCCCATGAAACTGCGGATCTCTGTCACACTCTTAGGCGCTGGCCAATCTCGGATTGCCTCGACCTTACTGGGATCAACCTTCACTCCATATCGGGATGTGATGTGGCCAAAGAGTGCCACTCTGTCTATCCAGAATTCACACTTGCTGAACTTGGCATACAACCGTCTATCCTTAAAAACCTATAGCACGGTCCTCAAATGCTGACTGTGCTCCTCTCTGATCCTCGAATAGATAAGGATTTCATCTATGAAAACTATGACGAACTTATCCAAATACAACTCAAACACGTGATTCATGACATCTATGAAGATCGCTGGCGCGTTCTTCAGTCCGAAGAGCATCACCATTAACTCATAGTGCCCATAACTCGTCTTATGCAAGTCAGACTCTCTCACCTTCAGCTAGTGTTATCATTATCGGAGATCTATCTTTGAAAATACTAATGCTCCTTGAAGTTGATCAAATAGATCCTCAATCTTGGGCAGCGGATACTTATTCTTAACTGTGACCGGTTTAGCTCCTTGTAATCGATGCAAAGCCGCATGATGTAGTTCTTCTTAACAAACAGTACCGGTGAGCCCCATGGAGAAAAGCTCGGGCGATGAAACCCTTGTATAGCAAGTCATGTATCTGATACTTCAGCTCCTTCATTTCTGCAGGTGCTAGATGATATGGTGCCTTAGAAATCGGCACTATACCCGGCATCAACTTGATAGAAAATTTCACCTCTCTGTCTAGAGGATTGCCTGAAACGTCATCCGGGAAAACGTTGGGAAAATCCCTGACCACCTCGATATCTTCTAGCCTCTGGCTAATTGGCTTGGTCACTGTCACAATACTCGTCAAAAATTCCTAACAGCCTCTCCTCATGAGCTTCCTCGCACAGATGCAAGAAATGATGTGCGGCATCTGCTGTGTCTGGCTGCCGCAAAATAAATGTCTTACCATTGGGCGGTCGGACAGATACTGACCTCCGTCGAAAATCTATAGCATCTCCGTTCAAAGATATCAAGTCCATACCTAGAATAATGTCGAACGCTGGAAACGGTAGCAAAATAAAATCTACATGCACCGTATTTTTCTCTAACCGAAGCTCCAATCTTGTCACTATCTGCGAGTTATACATCTAATCTCCGGACATAATCGAAGCTCCAATCTTTTCTCTATAGCCTCTGGTATGATTCCTAGTCGCTTGACGAATGACTCAGATATAAATGAATGTGTAGCTCCGGAATCTAGCAATGCATACGTGGCTACACCTGAAATAAATATCATGCCTGCGACAAAACATACCATCAAATCTGATCGTGTTTAAACTTAAGAAATTTCCTATCATTAATTAACCCAAAAATGTTTGAAAATCTCCAATTTAGTCCTATAAGTCCTTCGAAAATTAAAAAATTTGCCCTTAGAAATTTTCTGAAATTGAAATTTCACCCTTAAAGTTTCAAATTTTCTACAATAAGTCCCTCTATTTTTCAAAAATTGCATTCTAGCCCCCATAAAAATTCTGTTTGAAACTTAATTTCGGATTTTGACAAATTGAGGATTAAAGGATTGAACAATTGATCAAGAAGACTGAAAGTAATTGAATTGAAGATTCGTAAAACTGATAGTTGCTCGAACTGAAGATCAATGCGTATATAATCAAAGGCAACTGAACTAAGCAAAGCTAACTGAACTATGTAGTCAACTGAACGATCAGTTAAGACTTATCAGTTACACAACAATCAGTTAATCCTATCAGCCTATGTCAACTGATTAATCAGCTTCACATGTAATCAGTTAAGGAGCGGAGCTATCAACCGAAAATTGTACAAGAGCAAACTGCAACGTGTAGTGGGACGCCGCATTTCATAAAAGCTACTGTGTACGACTGTCAGAAGAATGTTGACATGGCTATACAACGGATATAAAGATTCAAAATGCATTCATTGTTACCGTTGGAAGCAAATCCTATAAATAGCCTAGAAGGTCAGCTGAAGCATAGAAACAAAGTCACAAGTTTTGCAACCAACTGTTACAGAGTTACGAAGTCATCAAGCAATAGAGTCAGGAACTCTGCATCTATTCTTTCAAGTTTAAAAGCTCTCAAAAGCTCACGTTTATTTTACATATTCATAGCTTTCAGTCTATACTTTGAGCTTAAAGCACAAACACTAATTGTTGTATTATTCGATCTTGTAGAGTTCAGTTGTGCTAAGAAATTACACATCAGTTGAGTACTGATAAGTTTTATTGATACTAAGAGTTTCAATCTTGGTAGTGTTAAGCACAAACTGAAGTGGGTTTGTACAATTCATTGTATAGATCAAAGTCTTTTAGTGAATATCCTATCTTGGAGATAGATTAGGTAACGTAGGAGTAATTGAAATCTCCGAACATCCAGAAATCTTGTGTTCTTTCTTATCAGTTATATTCTATCTGTCTTTTAGTTATTTCCGCACTTTCATTAAGTTAATTGATTGACATTGACAACAAGATTTGCGAATTCAGTTTATCACTAAACTGATTAATAAATCGAAGAAGTTTTGAAAACACTCAAGTGTTTATTCAAAACCCCCCCTTTATAAACACTTTTTCACATCTAACCGATCCTAACAAATTCGATCCTACTCAATTTATGCTTCAATTTTTGAAAATTATTAATTTGATCCAAAAATTTTGAAAAATACAAAACTTCCCTTCAACTTTCAAATTTTCAAATTAGGTCCCTGTAATTTTGATTATTGCATTTCGGTCCTTACAGCTATTAGTTAAATCAATTCAACCCTTAAGCCCAACTATTAGAACATGCAATCTATTTTATTCTAAGTTCTCAATCCCAAAAATAATTCCAACAAAAAACATAAAATTCTATCAAATGGGGGCGATGAATAAAAATTTTAAACATAAGGGTGGTTACCGGTAATCAGTGTTGAGTCAGGCTCAGCCTCCGCCTCCTCGGCATGCATCACATAGGCCTTACCAATAGTGGGGCATTTGTTCCTAGGGCAATCAGCTGCTTTGTGACACTCCTCTTTGCAAATGAAACACTTGAAGGTTTCCCACATACACCTATCGTAGTGGAACCGGTAGCACTGCTTGCGAGTCTGTCTCTCTTTCGGCTTAGGAGCCCATTGAGCCTGCGGTGGCCTCTGCTGTCCGGGCCTCTTGAACTGACCTTGGGGCTTCTGTTGCCCCGGATGCCTAGGTGGCCCAGCGAACTGTTTCTTTTGTGGCTGCGAGCTCTGCTGAGCCTGATGCCTCTTTCGCTGCATCTCGGCGCCAATATCTTTGAAGGCATGTTCTGTCTAAAAGGCACAGGTAGTGGCAGCATCATTTGTAGCCGGTTTCATCATCATAACGTCTCGACGAATAGTGGGTCTGAGGCCATTCATAAAAAGCTTCAACTTCTATGCCGCATCTCTCGCTATAAGGGGCGCAAAGTAACAACCCCTATCAAATCTCCAGATAAACTCAATCACAGATAAATCTCCATGCTGGAGATTTATAAACTCTCTCGTCAGGCGCCCCATGAGATCCACTGGAAAGTAGTTCTTGTAGAATATGTCCTTGAACTGACCCCAAGTAAGGGTAGCCAAATCCACCCAGTGTGCTTCTCCCTCCCACCATAGGGATGCATCATCCCTCAACATGTAGGTGGCGCATCTGACCCTGTCTCCATCTCTTATATCAAAGTACTGGAATGCAACTCTAGTGATCGAATCCATCCCTCCGCCACAAAAGGGTCAGTGGTACCCCCAAACTCCTTCGGGTTGAACCGTCATAACTGCTCATAGATATCTTTCTAGGGTCCGGGAGCCTGCTGCACCTTCTCTATAAATCTCGATATACCCTCAAGGACTCGGGTAGCAGCGTCTTCTGGTTGTGGTGGTGGTGGTGGAAGGCCTCTATCGCCTACAGAAGTATCATCCTGTCTGTCGGTAGTAGGGGCGCGTCTTTTATGGTCGCAATCTCGATTTTAACGATAACAAAAATTGTTATTTTGTTTCTAATGATTTATCGAATTGCGAAGGAAGATAAAACTTATTACCGAGCCAAAACTGAAGCTATCGAAACGCAAACTGAAAGTGCCAACTGATTGCCCAAAACTGAATCAGCTCAACTGATATATCAAGAACAATTCAACTGATTGTCCAACTGATAGGTGGTTCAGCAGGAGAAATTCAGAAGCCCGGTCAGCTGATGAAATGCTCAACTGATGAAGGGCCCAGCTGACTATTTCAACTGAAAGAGTGAAATCTGTTCAACTGACGAGTCAACTGATTTCATCAGCTCAACTGAAGATCGGTTCAGATGACCAGTTAGGAGCATCAGTTAGGAATCAATCAGTTGCAGATTAAGACAAGCTTATCCTAGTGGATTCCATCTATGCACAAGGATACAAAAAAAACTGTACGATCAAGGTACAATAATGGACGTTGCACCAATACTAAAAGACAAATGTTTCAGAATGGATGTCACAAAAGTCGAGACACAAATCTCAAGAAACACATTCAAGCTAATTTTAAATTCCATCAAATATATGTCAGTTTATACATAATCGAATTGAATATACTAACAACTGGTCGCCTTGAATGCTTTGAATGCTGCATCGATCTTGAGTCTCTTTGCCAAAAGATCATCTAATTTGACTTGAACTCGATCTCATTGCAGGCTAACTTGTCGAGCTGACTCAAACTGGACTCAACAGATGCTGAACCACATTAATTATTTTATTCTGATCTGATATAGCATTGAAGCGCCGGTATATTGCTAGTGATTAAACTCCACTTTAATCATCCAACATCTCATCATAGCTGGGCTTCGTTTATGATACAAGGGACACATATTTGGTTAAATAAACATCATGTTTATCCAGTTAGCTTTTATGTAACTTAACTGCTATTTTAAGATTTTTTGACTAAATTGCTTGAATGAAGCTAAAACTTCATTAATCGCGTAAATGATTATATTTTTAAGGGGGATTTTTTAACTCAGTTTCTGAGGGAGAGTTTTTTTAAATTATCACTCGAACTGAAAAGTGTTTTTAAACTCCTTTTTGAATTCAGTTCTTGAGGGGAAGCTTTCTTATCCCTCGAACTGAAAAATTTCTTTTAACTGTTTTTAATGTTTTTGATTCTCACAAAGGGGGAGAATCAGTGCATCGGTTTTATTTTTTAAAATTTTTCTTTTAAATCGCCTTTAATAGCTCAAGTTTTGTGATCATCAAAAAGAGAGAGATTGTTGGGACATTTTATGTTCCCAATCTTGATTTTGATGATAACAAAACTTGTTATTTTGTTTCTAATGATTTATCTAAGTGCGCAAGAAGATGAAACAGATTACCGAGCCAAAACTGAAGCTATCGAGACGCAAGCTGAAATTGCAAACTGATTGCCCAAAACTGAATCAGATCAACTTATATATCTAGAACAGTGCAACTGATTATCTAGCTAATAGGTGGTTCAGCAGGAGAACTTCAGAAGCCCGGCCAGCAGATGAAATGCTCAACTGATGAAGGGCCCAGCTGACCAGTTCAACTGAAAGAGTGAAACAGTCCAACTGACGAGTCAAATGATATCACCAGCACAACTGAAGATCAGTTCAGATGACCAGTTAGGAGCATCAATTAGCAATCAATCAGTTGCAGATCAAGACAAGCTTATCCTAATGGATTCCAGCTATGCACAAGGACACAAAAAAAAACTGTACGATCAAGGTACAATAATGGACTTGCACCAATACTAAAAGACAAATGTTTCAGAATGGCTGTCAGAAAAGTCGAGACACGAATCTCAAGAAACACATTCAAGCTGCAACGAATACAATTATTGAATCTTACTGTACGATCAGTTTCCCGCTTATAAATAGAAGATCAGTAAAGATTAAAATAATACATAGAGAAGAGGTTTGTGTGAAGAAGAGAGGACACTCTTAAAAGTCTTATCGGCTTAGTATAGAAGCCCTATTTCCCTCAGTGCGTGAGAATACCTTCGTGTGGTATTCATTGTTCAGTTCTCACACACGCACACGCAATCACTCACACATATCATAGAGTTGAGCTTGTTGAATAGCTGAGTTAGTCTAGCACAAAGATAATAAACTTGTGTATTAGTCTTTGACACACATATCTTAAACAAGTGTTGGCTAAAAGGTGCTGTTTTCAGTCTAGACTAGGAGTTCAGTTAGGCAGTAAAATAAGTCATAAGCTGAGTGGGTTTGTACAAGTCATTGTATAGTTCGAAGTCTTATAGTGTATCCTACCCGAGGACGTAAAAGAGATGACGGAGGAGCAGTTGAAATCTCCAATCAGCTATTTTTTAAATTAACTCAAAAACATGCATTTAAAAGAACCAATCAACTACTGAATAAAAACACTGCAGTTAAATAAAATCTAAATATCATCAAATCCATGGACTACAGTTTTTTAAAAAAGCTCAAACAAAACAATTAAAGCATGTCGTATCATCAACGCATAAAAAGATATAAAATTTAATAAAACAATATTTATCCATGACCCATAAAAATATAGAAGATAAAAATGTTTAAAAATATCCATGTTTTACTCATAACTCATAATTGTATAATGCAGGAAAGTATGGTTCTCGGGTTAGCATGCGCACATCCAGCTCTGCCTAGTCAGTCTTCGGAGCCTCCAGTCCCGTCATCATTATGCTCACCTGCATCAATCACACCTAGTGAGTCAAAAGGCTCAACACACCAGAATCGTTATAACAAATACATGTACATAACACGCAACAGTAAAAAGTACTATAATTAACATATATTTCATGATCTTATAAGCATGAACTTAAACATAGCGTGTCAAAGCATAACATGTCTATAACATATATCATCATATCATCATATATGTGTTCATTTCCTTTATTTGAATTCAGATCATTAGTTGTGACTTTCGTATCAGCTCTAGTCGATGGATCCATCTACTTATAACCACGGTAATCAGCGACTGGGACATCATCGACAGTATTATCCATCCAATTTGCCTTTGCCTTACTTTTTCACGTTCGTGCTCATATTAGTCACAACCAACTCCCCTCTTTCAAAAACATGTCACGTGTTTATCACTTATATAAAAATCATGCATATACATACATTTTCTTAAAACAAAGCATGAAACATATTTTCATAAAAATTCACGTTCACAATCACATATCAATTTTAAACATGCAATTTTTGTGATCAGAGCGCTGCTAGGACGCTAACTCGACCCAGGTGCAAAATGACCATTTTGCTCCTAGAAACCCTAATAGACCATTTTACCTCTGGACCTCAAAATTTTGACCGGAAGCCAATGAAAGTACTTAAAACACTTCAAAACAAATTTATATTCATTTCCTAGACGTAAACTCGAGCCCATGCAGGGACTTCTATAATTCGTATTAAAACATGGACCGAGGTCTCGGTTTAATCAGAATTAACCCGGAACTCAACCAATCTTTTCCCGACTTAAACCATGACTTGAACCTACATGACCAACCTCTAACCAGACATTCTAGGACCAAGGCCACACCTAAGTGACCCATCCTGGACCATCTATCACCAGCCATGCACGTAGGAACGCGGCATTGCCCGAAACAACCCAAAAACCGAGTACCACCTACACTCAATTCCCTTCGATCTACAACAACTCGGGACCAGCCATGTGTAAGCCACACTAGACCTTGTATCGGACCCACCTGGGTCAGATCGACGGCCTTGAGTAGCCCTTGCATGGCTGCACCCCACTTGAAGACGACCGAGCCATCGAAGGCATAAACCTAGGAGATCCGATCGCGCCATCAACCAACCAATACCGATCTGGTCTTGACCTTCGAAGACCTCTTCCTAGCCACGATTTGAGTCCTACAACCCTCGATCCCGGTGCTACTACTTAAATTATAATTCACCCAAGTGTAGGTTGTCTGCAAGTAATATATTTTGTAAGTACGAGATCGATCCACAGAGAGGTTATTTTAAGTTTAAATTTATTAATTTATAGATTACCAAATGCAAGAACGAAGTTTACAAATTATAAATTTTGTCAAGGCTTGAGGATTTATTCTTGGTTTATGCAATATTGTTTAACTAAAAGTAAAACAAAGGAAACCACCATAAATAATGGTTCCAAGAAAATTAAATATTTAAACACACACCTAATATAATATAGTTCCCACTATAGAAAATACTGAATTTACCGATATTTTATATATGGTACCTATGATTATATATATAATTATATTGATATATAACTGCATAAAATAAATGTTAAATTAAATCATTATATTTCATTTAGAACAACCGGCAGAGCCACGCTATTGCCTAAATATGATTTAATAAATTAGTTGCGGGAAAGTAAAAGTTAGATGTGGAAAGTAAAAGTTAGTTGTGATAAAGTAAATGTTAGATGCGGAAAGTAAAAGTTAGTTGCGATAAAGTGAATGTTAGATTGTTAGATATTAGTATTAAATCATAATATTTCATTTAGAACAACCGGCAGAGCCACGCTATTGCCTAAATGAAATATATGATTTAATAAGTTAGTTGCGGGAAAGTAAAAGTTAGTTGCGATAAAGTAAATGTTAGATGCGGAAAGTAAAAGTTAGTTGCGATAAAGTAAATGTTAGATGCGGAAAGTAAAAGTTAGTTGCGATAAAGTAAATGTTAGATGCGATAAAGTAAATGTTAGATGCGGAAAGTAAAAGTTAGATTGTTAGATATCATAATATTTCATTTAGAACAACCGGCAGAGCCACGCTATCGTCTAAATGAAATATATGATATAATTATATAAATATATATATATATATATATGTATTTATAATATAACAATAATGATTTTTGAAATATTTATTGTATCAAAAGTAAACAACAAATCAAGATAACCACTTCAATGGTATCAAGCATTTGATGTAAATTGATAACAACAAATAATTCATTTTTATACCTACAATAAAAAAGAAATTAGCAAAATGAAAAGAAATAAAAAAAGAATATACAAAATATAAACAATCTTACTTCACCAAGAATTCATCCTCTTCACCTTGACATAATAGATTTAGCTTTCCATGAACTTACTTTTGATCAACACTAAAAACATCACTCATAATTTCGAAAATGAAAAATATATTGGAACTTAGAACTTTTATACACACTCACACTATATTTTACAATGAGATAGAATGATTCTGAAGCTAGCACAAGGCCTCTATTTATAGGCCAAATGAGAGAAAGGGTCAAAAATTTTATTAATGCCATGTAGTTGTAATAGTAGTTTTTGTCTCCTCCAACTTCAATTCTATGTCCCTTCTTTCAATGCTTTGTTCCATGACTCTAATCACAGAATTTGACTCAGCTCAAAACAGCAAACATGTGGGAAATTGTATGTAGATGAATTTGGCCACTTGTTTCACCTCATTTGGTTAAATATTGAAATAGTTATGATTTTTTTACTATATTCTGGTCATGGTGAAAGTAAATTTGTCCTCCTTTTGATATTTTCACAATTTGATCATCTTAACAAACTTTTTAGGCAATCATGTCTTCTGCAAAGTTGTAGATAATTTTTCAAGGATACCAAAAATGTTTGAATCACCTCCATTTGAATTTTCTAGCTTGAGTTATCATTATTTTACCAACATGTAGAAAACCTGAAAATAAAACATATTTGGTAAGACATTTAAATATAAACACAAAATACTAAAATAACATAATTTTATAAATTTTTAATGAAACTTAAATTTTAAAATATAGGTTTTAACATATAATAAATTATTAATTTTATGTTTCATCACCCGGCAGCCCCCTTACATAACAAATAAAAAAACGTGAGTTGAGAAGGGTTATAGTCCAACATATCCATGAAAAATCATACATAAACTGTTCGTGCATCCATATTCATATTATAACATTCAAATACCATTCAACATACATAAAATCATGTGATCGAGGAGAAAAGAAACGAATCGGGCGTGCCTTTGCGTTTTTACGCTTGAAAACTTAGAGATACTCGCGTAGAACGTGCACAAGAGAGACGGGAAAGAAGTTCTATGAAAAAAGCTTGAGAGAACCTATGGAGAAAGCTGCTGAAATACACGAAAACCTGCTGGAAATGGAGAGGAGGGGCAGCCTAAATGGAGGTAGGTTTAGGGTTTTGGAGGGTAGGGTTAATACATAAAATAGATGAATAATGAGCCCTAATTAAATTTAATGAGGATAAGTAGGAGTCCAGGCCCAAAATATTTTAAAATAGGCTTATTAAGTCCAAAAACACTCTCGAAAAATATTTCGTTTAGGTACGTTATTGAAAATATTGCCTGAAAACCCTCAAAAAGTCATCTAACTTGCTAAAATTTGCGTAGCGGTTTAAAATATGACTCAACGAGTAAAAATACTCCATCAATCCTCATTTTCGAAAACCTCACTTAATTATACAATATATTAAATAATTAAAAATAGTTATTTAATAAAAATATTTTTCCTTAAATATTCGAGTTCTCCGTTCCTCGGTAGAGTGCGAAAAACTACTAAAAGCCCATTTGCATGAAACTTTTATATATCATGAAATAAAACACATAACCATGCAATAATCATGCATTTAATGCTTTAAAATAATTAAACACATAATTTAGTAAAACCCTAGATTGCATGCAATAAGGTTACGTAATCTCGAACCTGGGTTCGGATTCATATTATTTGAGAAATTCTCCTTCTCAAACATTTAATTATTTGTGTAATAATAAATTTTTATGTTTGAAATAATTTTACTTAGGCTCTGATATCAATTAAGCTCAGTACCCCAACTCAGAGCTCCGACTTTCGGATAAGGAGACGAGGAATCAAGTGATAAATCACAGGGTGACACATTTAAGGGTACCTATCAGTTTGCTAACCTCAAACCCTTTAACAGAGCCTAGGTTGTCCCCTACATAGAGTCGCGTTTCGTGTCAGATCACACGATATAGGATCGGGGATCTTTATAAGCTCTGATACCATTTTTCCTAGAAAAATCAATCATTAACATTATAAGGGTATTTTTGTCTTTTTTAATGTTTCAGGGAGTGAAAACAAAGTTTTTTAGGTGTAAGGAGTTAGGATAAAGTGGAATTTAGGTTTAGGGATTTATTTCCGATTTAACCTTAAACTTTTAGATAACTTATTTTACTAATTGATGAGAATATTGAGGAATTTACTAAAATTTATTAAAGGTTAATATTGCCAACTTCTAATAGACAATTTAAACTCGAGTATACTAGAAAAAATTGGTGTGTAAAAAACAAACCTCATAAAAAAACATATTCAAAAATTTTGTTAAGGGTAATAATTTAATCTATTAGTAAGATGATTGACAGGTGTTGCTTGTCATTGGTTTTAACATAAGAATCAGATTCAACAATTTTTTTGGGTGCAATAATTACACTCGTTAGTAAAACAATTGAAACGTGAAGTTTGAGCTGTTATACAAATTAAATTATTGGAGTTCAACCGTTGTCACTATCTCTAATTTTAGTAAAACGATAAACATTTGGTTATACAAATGACATAAGTGTGTCAAGTATTCGATTCTCATGGAATGCGATGAGTGAAATTATTGGGAACTGATAGTCTTCGACATGAGCCGATTGGGCAGCGTTACAATTAAAAAGATTGGATTTTACACAATTATCAAACCCTATTGTTAGAGTAGGTGTCCGGCAAGCCAACTTGTGGCTCGGGCTTTAATGACTCTAATGTAAAACAATCTTTATTTTAATAATATTTTACGATTTTATTCGATTATGACATTATACTTTATCTGTATACCCATGCAAGCTGCATAGATAAATTCCTTGAATATACAATAGGTACCATGAGGTCTGCGTCGCAACGTAACATCTTGAAACTCGTTAGGAAGTGTATCGTATATTCTAAACAGGTTTCTAGTCGAATCAGCCGCCTAAAGCAAGAATAAAGGTCGCTCGAGCTCGAGACTAGCATTTGTGCTGTAAATGCCATGTTTCATTGGCAAGGGTATGGAGATGTCCATTCACACAGGGTGATCATATGATGACACACTGAACAACCCTCCCTCGAACTGTCCAAGTGGTTCTGACTTATCGAGTGGAATAGTTCGCAGTTATGGTTGTACACCATTAGTCCTTTGACCGGGGACAATGTAGGGGCTATACGTACTAGCATGCACTTTGATCCGTTTACCGACTCCATCGAGGGTCATCAGGTGGCGAGGTTGGGTGTAGTTTCAAAATACGTATGAGCAAATGCATTGTGGTCGGGGATTCACCGTTCGCCTACAGTTGAAGATATCCTATGTGATCTGATAAGTTAATAGTGCAAGGAGTCTCTGGCCAGAGCAAGAAATGTGCTTTAGGGAAAGGTGTTTTCCTAGTTGCAAATATCATGCAACTGTTAGTACTCAAAGATAAATCGCATCGTTATCGAATTCATATGCAACTCTCGATATGCCAATGTTTGCAGATTCGATCGGGATATATGTGATGAAGGGATTGTACTGTACGCTAACCATGACTAAAGGTTCTTGCAGGCCTTATCAGTGATACCTAGAGGATCATGGGGCGATGCTACTAGACACTCTTATCATGATCCGATGGGTGCAATCAGAAATGAGTTATTACATTCTTGATCAAGGAGTTGATGAAAAGAATGGGGTTAACTAGGGTAAACCCGAATAAAATAAATGTTATTCTGAATCACATGGAGTTGTGAACCCACGGCTAGCTGTATCCTTGAACCATTAAGGGTCACACAAGTATCGGATACTGTGTTCCCGTTGAGATAGTCAAATTTCAAGGAGTTGTAATTTGGCGACTATAGATCAAACAGGAAGATTATAAAGGAAATTATGAGCTGGTTCCATAGGATGAAATAAATGGAAGTTAGCATTATTGCTAAATAAGGAAGGAGAGTGGAACTGCCTGTTTTGGGAAGGAGTTCACTAACACTGGCAGCTGCCCAATATGGTAAGTTAAAAATTTTGATATTCGAAATTTTCGATTTTCATTATATGAACAAGATTTGTATCCTTGGTACATCGGTGCTTTCGGATCGTCGATCGGGGTTATAATGAGTTCGGAATCATTTTTTTGTAAATTTGGAATTTACTAATTAAATGATTGTGCTAGTAGTGGTGACTACTAACATGCATAAATTCTCACAAATATTTTAGAAGAGTCTAGAATTAAATTAACTAAGAAGTTAGTTTATAAATTAAATAATGGTTATTTAATTTAATACACACACACACACACATATATATATATATATATATTTTATATGGTGATATAAAATATGTGTATATGATATTAATATATCATGTATTATTAAAAGTTAATAAATACAATATATATTAATTATATATATGAGAGTTTTAATATAATGAAATTATTAGAGTCATTGTGAGAGAGTAACTCCTAATTGGATTAGGAGTCTCACTCTATATATACACCAATAGTACTCATAATTTACACCCTAATTTTTGCACACAAAACAAAATTTCTCTCCATTCCCTCAAAAGAAAACTCACGGCCACCAAGCTTGAATTTGGAAGAAAAATCAAGTCATGTAATTTTTGGATTAAGTGACTCAATTAATTTCCATAATAATTGATTGAGAATCAATTAAGATTGAAAAACAAAATCTTCCCAATTCTCTATGGAAACTCTCGGCAATACTTTTAAAAGGATTGAGAAAATATTGGCCAAGTGGTTTTTTTTTCTTCCACCACCGCGCCGCCGACGCTACACCGTGACCGGATTTTTGAAATTCGGATTGTACAGTCTAAACGCATAAATTGTTTGCGATTTCTAGTGCAATCCAAGCGAGGAATATAGCTTTAGATCGTGGACATAATTAGGTGATCAAAGGAGAAGAGCCGTTTGTAGGAAATTACAAGAAAGGCTATATCCGCATCAAACAGGAATAGTTTGGAGACCAGCGTTTAGAACGCAAAGGTATAATCCTAAATGTCCTATGAATGTTTTAAACACACGACGTCCAAGAACAAAATTTTTAAACTTCCACTGCATCTTGGTTACGAGAATACGATGTCCCAACATCTATATCTTTTGGTAAAGTGACGTTTCTTGATATATCATACAAATTTAATAAGAGAGACTATTGAATTAATTGTAATATAGGAATTTAAATACAACTCCCTAAAATTGTAAAACGTATTAGACAACTTAATGTATTCCTATTTTCTTGGTAGAACACATATAGAGACACTGTAAACATCACTTTTCTATATTCCTATATCCTTTTCCAAAGTATAAAGTCTCTTATTGAACAATGATACCAACCTAACATTGACAAGAAACCTTTTAAAATTTCATGTTATTTACAAATTATTATCATATATANTATATATATATATATATATATTCATGTACGTAACATAACCCAAACGGAACTTGTTTAAAATAGATTGCAATCAAATTTTTTCTTTCCTTTTTCCCTTCCAATTATATCCATCTTCATATTTGATCATCTATGGACTTGATCGAGGTCCACCGTTTGAGGTATACAAGGCCAGCCTCCTATATGACGATATTAGCACAATTTTTCGGTATACTAGCAATCCTGCTTTTGCTCGTTTGGTTGTTGCATTATCGCGAAGGCATTGATATTGAATCGGACAACCCTTTTCGAATTTTTAATGTAAGTATACAAATTATTTAAATGATATTTAAATATAACTATGATAATTTTTGTGTGTATATTAACATTTTCTCTCTCTTTTTTATTTTATTTTATTTTATTTTTTTTTGGTTGTTTCTCCAAAGGTTCATCCCTTTCTCATGTTCTTCGGATTTATTTTTCTGTCCGGTCAAGGTATGGAATTGATCGAATTATATATATGTTGCATAATTTTGGTACCATTTTCAATTGCTTGCTAGATCTTTGCTTAACCTCGTTGAAATTTTTATGCCATGAACAGGCATGATGGCATACAAGACAGTTAAGGCAGAGAGACCAGTGAGGAAATATGTTCATATGTTACTTCATCTGGTTGCACTTTGTTTGGGGATTGTGGGGTTACATGCGGTCTTCAAGTTCCATAATATAAAACAAACACCCCATTTATGTAGCATCCATTCTTGGATTGGCATTGGGACATTCTCATTGTTTTGCTTGCAGGTACGTACTAATTATACTTTTAAGCTATTCGATTTCGTAATAACTAATTATATATTGTCATGAATTATATATATTTCCTATATTTTTGTAGTGGTTGTTCGGGTTGACTATGTTTCTGTTTCCGAGAGTTTCCTCGGAAACGAGGGCGATGGCTGCACCATGGCACGTAACCGGCGGTAGAGTTCTTCTGTTTATGGCCATATGCACGGCGGTGACAGGTTTGATGGAGAAAGCCACTTTCTTGGAACTCAAACTTCAGAATGAGGCTCGTCTTATCAATTTCCTTGGACTAGCGATTCTCCTCTTCGGCATTGCTGTTGATCTTTCCATTTCCCTGTCGCGTTACATATAATATTTTTAATTTATTTTTGGTGTTTAATGGAATAAAATTAATGTTCTTTTTTCAAGAAGTAAATAAAAATGTCTGGGTGGGGTTGATAAATTGGTGTTGGATTCTAAATGCATCTCTTATCATTGCAAATCTCGGTGGATGCAATTTTTGAGACTTTCTCCATTTTCTAAATATTCTCTACCAAAGCTTCGGCCATCTCATCCAATTAATTAATTAATTAAAGTAACACATATATTATTAATTTAATTATGTTAATGAATGTCAAAAAATTCTTTGACTCACGAGAATAGCACCCAACTAACCATGCAAATATTAATTTTCTTTGTGTGTAAGATTTTTAAAATTATGGTATCATGAATATTTCCACATTACATAAATCAATACCATATTTTTTAAAAACTTAATGGACTATATTTTAACTCATTAAAATATAATTTAATTATTAAAGCTCTTTTGAACTTTAATAAACTAGCATGATGGGTTTAAACTCTTACAAGCTCGTGATTCATGCTCCCATTACATTAATCTAATCATAATCCCGATCGTTGATCAAATATCATCGATTAGACAATTTCTAATTTTTGTTATTACGATGCAAACAACTCTTCGTGGTTCAGGACAATTTCCTTTATTCGGGCTTACCCTAAGTTGCCACATTCTATATATCAACAATTGATCATGAGAATGTCAGAAATCGTATTTCTGATTAAACCCATCGAATCATGGTAAGAGCGTCTACTTGGATCGCCCTATGATTCCCTAGGTATCACTGATAGTACCTGCAAGAACCAATCGATTATGATTAACGTACAGTACGGTCCCTTCATCTCATATATCCCGATCGAATATGCAACCATTGGTTTATCGAGTGTTCCATATTAATTCGATAACTATGTGACGCATCTTCGATAATAAATAGTGGCATCGCATGTACAACTGGAGAACTCTTTCTCTAATGTACATCTCATACTCTGGCCAGAGATTCCATGCACTATTATTTAATCAGATCACATACGATATCCACACCCGTAGGTGAGCGGTGAATTACCGACTACAATGCACTGGCTCCTACATGTGTCGCAACTGTACTCAATCTCGCCACCTGATTACTCTCCTGGAGTCGGTAAACGAGTCAAAGCACAGCCCTAGCATATAGAGCCTCAGTGTTGTCTCGGGTCGTAAGGACTAATGGTGTGCAATCATAACCACGGACTTATCATCTCGATGAATGATAACCACTTGGAAAGTCCGAGGGAGGATTGTTCGGTATAATCATCATATGACTACCCATCTGCATGTTTAGACATCTCTATACCTTTACCAAGAAACACGGTACACGACATCACAGATGCTAGTCTCGAGCTCAAGCGACCTTTATCCATGTTTTAGGCGGTTGAATCTACTAGGAACAAATTTAGATTATACAGTGTTTACAAATGAGTTTCAACATCGAATTACGATTCATTTGTATTAAAGTATAATCAAGGACTTTATCTATGCTGATTGCATAGGTATACAGATAAAGTAAAACAAGACCATAAAAAGTTAAATTATATTAAAATAAAGATTGTTTATTACACTTGAGACAATAAATTTGTAATGCCTGATTTTAAAAAAAAAATAATAAAATTTTTTTAAAAAAAAACAGTTACTGTTCACGAGTTACTATTCACGCACTGCGGCTCTTGAATAGTGGCGCCTAGGCGCTGACAGTTCTGGAATTTGGCACTGAGGCGCTAGAAAATGGCGCTGCGGCGCTACAGACGCGAAAAATCAATATTTAAGTCAACTTTCACCTCCTTCAATCATTTCTCCTCCACCGAAACCCTCTTTCCTTCCATTTTCTACATTTCTTTCTTGAATCTATGGGATATTTGTTCGAGAAAATTATGAAATGAATTTACATTTGTGATCCTCTCGTCACGGGATTCACGAGAATGTAAGTATTTCTCATTTTTATTCAAGTTTGGAAATGGGTTGAAGTTTAGAATTGATATTTGAGTTGATATTTGAGATATTAAGATGTTGAAGATGTTATAATTGAGTTGGTTTGAATTTAAAATGGATATGACCATGGTTTCTTGTTTTTGTGCAAGATCAGTTTTTATGCCTACTGGATTTCGGGTATATGGGACGTTTCTAGTTGGATTTTGATGTTATGGTCTTCTTAAAACTTGTAGAGCATCAAGTTAGCTTCGATTTGGTTCTTGAATCACTCAATTCCATGAAGAAATGAGAGAGATATGTAATTTTTACTAAAACTGGTCTGGAATTCCTAGTTAGTGCAGATTTGTGTACATGCCTTATGTTTATTCAATTTCTAGTATTAATCGGTTGGGATTCTGAATTTGATGTTCAAATTAAAGTTATAGAGCATTGTCTTATCTTCGAAATGATAACAAATTGGCTTGATTCCATTGGATATTGAGGAAGTTATGCTCAAAATAATAAAGTGTGCCAGAAATGTGTTGACGCAGAATTCGTGAGAATGATGTTGTATGTTTCAGATTATGAACAACTGGGTAAACGACTTTGTTTGACAAGACTTTGTGAATAAAAATTGTTGGGCTTTTAGTTTTCTTGCATATCCAATTCGCGGATCTTGATTTGAATCAATATTGAATTAATTATAAATTTTGTACAGAAACTGCTCTATTTTGATAAATGAACCGAGTTCTTGAGTTATAGTATACTTCAAAGATTCAAGACTTCTCGACTACACCTTTCGATCTACTTTTGGTAATATTTGAAAGGTATGTTACGGTCGGTAACATACGAGGTAAAAGTATCATTTTTATTTTAAATTGAAAATTCTATGGCTCGATGAAATACTTGTGATTTGATGATGATTGTTGTCTTGAGATGAGTTTAATATGATATAGAGATGATGATATTGATTTGCATCATTACATTGCATATTGAGCCACTTGTTGATTCAGATTTGATATGGCGGAGGTCGCCTTGATTTATTGATTTGTTGGACGTTTGGGACTATAGTTGAGTTGGCATAGTGTATGCGGAGGTCGCTGCTATGGCCTGAACACTCTCTATAGGCGCACCATAGTCATGGGATTGTAGAACACAGCAACCCACCCCGAGCGGATGAGTCGTTGGATGGTTCTGGGGGATTCTCTTCCCTTGAGTACCCTATGACCAGATGATTCACTTGATCTTGAAATTTATTGATAGCCCACAGCTTCTGATCATGCATTGCATTATATTGCATCTTTATGAAATTATATGAACTATTTGTCATTTTAAATCTCATATGTTATTGATTGTATCATACTGGGTTTATACTCATCGACACGTCGGCTACCTCTTGTTTTCATGTGCTTGACGGTAGGTGAGGCGAGGCTTGGGATGCCAGAGTCCAGCTCCAGGCGAGGAGATACGAGTTAGAGTGGGATTCTCGGGTCTTAGGAGCTATGTGATGATGTTGGATTTCTTTGGTTCACTACTTTATTTTGGCATGTTAAAATTTATATTTCAAGTATTTGAGATCTTTAAATTATTTTAACGATATTTATGTCGGTTGGTGAACCACTGATTATGTATTTTACTCAATCATTTGATTTGTTACATTTATAATTATTAATATTAGATGTCGGACCCGGGGCCCCACAAAATTCCCTAGCCAACTGTTGGCTTGCAGGGCATCTACTCTAACAATTGGTTGTGTATTGGTTATTGATAAAATAGAGAAAATTAATATTTTTGTGATCCTCAATGGTTGAGAGATATATTTAATTGTGTTTAAAATATTATTTTCTACTAGAATACATAAAACTGTATTTTAAAGGTTATCCGAGTCGCGATCCAGTAACGAAAACTGAGGACCGTAAAACAAAATTATTTTTATTAAAAGATTATTTTTAAATATTTAATATATGGTATATTCTCTATGGTATTTTTGAAAGTAGTGCTTTTTGAAGTATATTTACACGCCGAGTCATATTATAAACCGGCAATCGAGTTTTCAAGAAATAAGGATTTTTTGAGAATTCAACTAATGTTTTCAAAAACTTTCCTAAACAAAATATTTTACATGCATTATAATGGGCCTATTATACTAAGGTTGTTGTTCCTAAACTTGTACCAAGTATTTTATTTAAAACAAGGTATCTAAACCCTAGTTTTCTACACTCAAAACATATGCACAAAACCTAGGACTCTCCTTCATCAGCACACGCACACACACCATGTTTTTCAAGGTTTTCGCGCGAATTTTGAAGGAAGAACGCAGCAAGCATCTTCTCCCGTCACTCGTCCAACGTCCTTCGCGTCAAAGATTCTTTTTCGTACCTGAAACACGCAAAGGCACGTGTTAATCTTTCTTTACTCATCGTTCATACCATATTATGTGTTTTATACATGTTTGCATGAAAAATATGATACCCTTCCAATTACTTTCGTTTTTATGGCATACACATGTTAAAACTTTGATTTGCATGCCTTTAAATTCATGATTTTGTTGAACAAAGGAGCTACCATGATAGGGCTATGGGAAGTTTTGTTTTTCAGCATGTTTGAGAATCCATTAAAGCACGGTTCAAGGCTGGAACGCGTGAGGAGAAGGGCTACATGATTTTTGGGTTGTAGAGGAGCCAGGCTTCCGATTTGGGTTTCCTAGAAGGGTGAGACTGTTGGCTGCTGTTGGGGCATGTCAAATGACCTAAGGGGGTCTATTCCTGGTCCTAGATAGGCTAAGGGAAGGCTGGTGCGAATGCTAGAGCTGAAACGAGAGAGAGTTGTTGCGCAAGGCTTCAAGCGCATGGGTTGAGGGTTGTGGTCATGCGTGGGCGGTAAGGCTGGTCTAGTAGGGTCAAAGGTGTGGGGCCCTTAACTCCTAATCGCTATGACAATGAAATTTGATTAGGGTTAATTAATTACAACAGAAAACATGTAAAAATTTTCTTTATAATGAGCCCAAAATGTGTCAACTATAATTATAATACTAAAAATAGTATATAATAAATTATCGTCTAAAAAATCACATCATAAAATATGCACACACATGACCGAAATAAACTACACGCAAAAAACTCATATCCCCAGGACATGTCTCGGTATATGGATACATAAATATACTTGGATAGACCACTCAACCTCAACTCAGATGTGACTCCCTCCATAAGTACCCGCTCCGGTCTCCTGATAACATAGAGTACTGCCATTTTCTACACAAGACAACAACAGCCCCCCCTTGGGGGTGAACAAACACTCCGTATGGAACAACGATAATATATATGATATGTATCTACACAATGATATATGATACACTATGCATACATGTCGTGGAGATGTAAGGTCAATTTCCCATCCACTGAGCAATTATCGGAACCAATCAAATCGCTATCAAATCAATGCCCAAAGTTGGCACACCGGCCTCAGTCAAGTATAACGGAATATCCGTATGATAGGGTCGGCAAAGTGATATCAAATCAAAAATCTCAACCAATCAATCATATGGGCCGCAAATGACTGTTTTTAAGGACCACATAATGCCAAAAATAGTATCGTGCTCCAAATCCCAAAATCAAAATCCAATTATATAAAGGTATCCAAGGATCATAGCTCAACGTGCATGTCATCTATCGATGTATGTATAAAATGATGTGTGTTAACAAAATATTTATTTTATACATCGATCTACGAATCATGAATGTCGTGTATGCCAAATCAAATCAACAAATTAGGCATATAGACACATATTTTCAGTCAAATCAATCAACCATATATCATATGACATAGATACTTGTCATGTGTTACTCAATCGCAACATACCTCAATTCTTCGTCTCCAGTCAATGTAGCATGGTCCACAATTAGAATTTTAATACCGAAACTCAATCTACATAGTCAAAATATTCATTTCCACCAATGAATTCATTCAATTGCAACTCTATAAGCGTATTTGAATGTATTAATACGCTCTGCGCTATTCAGTTTAACATTTAAACTATTAGGAGAATTATATTGTATAATAAATCCTAATAATTAATTATTATACAATCAATAATATATATCTATTCATTTAGAACAAGATTTAAAATTTCATAATTTTTTTGAAACCTCAAAAATTCATATAAAACTGAAATATTGATATAATTCAATTCCATCTTTGAAAGTTAATTACTCATCGGCTATTCTATCGCATATATTGAAATCAAATTCAAATACACGCTATTCTATCAATTCAATAAATAAAGGTGTCGAATCTAAAATAAAATTACATCAAAAGGACGCTCTCAACACGAGGATTTCTAATATATAATTTGTTCTGAGTTTGGACAAAGTTTCACTATAGTTTTGAGGGATACATGTAACGCCCTGACAATTTAAAGGACCACGCAAAGTACATGCATATAAATTATTAAATTACTTGTGTATTTCGATTAAATATTTTAATTGCATGAATTAATTATGTTGTATATATTAACATGTTTAAAATAAACTTTCCTACATTGTTGCATTAAAAATGTATTTTTTTAAAGGTTATTCGAGTTGCGATCGAGGAATGGAGACCGAAAGCTGAAAAATCGAAAATGTTTTTATTAAATAATTATTTTTAATTATTTAAAATATGATTGATGCTTTTTCATATTTTTAAAAATAAAGAGTTTTGAGGTGATTTTATACGCCGGGACGTAATTTTTATCGGTGTTGGATTTTCAACAAAAATACGCACGTTTTGGCAACCCAGCTAATAAATTCAAAAACTTATTCAATCAAAATTATTTTTAGTATTTTAATTAAACACTATTGGGCCTAATTAATTTTCCTAATGGGTCTAAACCTTTGTTAGTGTTTAATTATTATTTAAACTCAAAATTACCCCACAATTTAAACCATAACACACGCCCACCTCTTTTACACAATTCAAACTCTTCGTTTGCACTCCAAGTACACGGAACACACAAGTTATATTTGAAAGAAAAAATTCAAAATCTTCAAGGTCGTTCAAGCCAAGGTCGTTCGTCGCTGTTCTTCGCAATCGTCATCGAATAATCGTGCGTTAAAAACGCAAAGGCACCCCATAATTCTCCTTTTACTTATCCATCACACCATAGTATTTATTTAATTGTGTTATGCATGAAAAATAATGGTGTTCGATTATTTTACGATATGTTGCGTATTTTCAAAGTTTTATCGATTTTACGCTTGTTTAGAAATGGTTTTTGAAACCAACGGACACGCTGCCAAGACATGATAAAATATGATTGAAACATGAGCAAAACATGATAAATTTAAAGGGAATAGAAGCTGGAACCGAGGGACAAAGAATAAAGGAACAATGGGTTTTATTTTGGTTGGGAAAGACTTTGGTGGCTCGTGGGTTTGCATGGGAATTCACGGCTTGGCCAGGGCTTGGGTTTGGGCATGGGCTAGACGTGGGTCAGGGTCAGGTAGGGTCCTAGTGTGAGGCCCGGGGCTGAAGAGGGCGGGGGGTGATCGCCGGTGCCATCAGTTGCACGGACAATGAGCGGCTCCTGGCAGGCTTCTAGGTGGAGGGAACATGAATGAACCGATCCCACACGGGAATGAGAGGGATTCCGAGATTGTTCAATGTAATGGACTGTACAGTTGAATACGGCTTAAAAGATTTGATTTGTACTACTCATATCACGAAGATGCATCTTCTTTTCGGTAGCTCATCACATAAGAACTCCAAAGTTAAGCGTGCTTGACTTGGGAAAACTTTGGGATGGGTGACCTCCTGGGAAGTTTCCTAGGGTGCGTGTGAGTGAGGACATAAGCACGCTGAAAAGACTCGTTTTGGTACAGTGAGGACAGTCGTCGAATCTGGGTCGTTACAGTTGGTATCAGAGCCGACCTTTCTTAGTACGGTGTGGTTCGGGGGACGAACCAAGCGGAAGCTGGTGGGCATGTGAGGCCCGGGGCCGAAGAGGGCGGGGGGAGATTGCCGGGGTCATCAGTTGCACGGACAATGGGCGGCTCCTGGCAGGCTTCTAGGTGGAGGAACATGAATGAATCGATCCCACACGGGAACGAGAGGGATGCCGAGACTGTTCAATGTAATGGACTGTACAATTGAAGAGGGCTTAAAAGATTTGATTTGTACTACTCATATCTCGAAGATGCATCTTCTTTTCTGTAGCTCATCACATAAGAACTCCAAAGTTAAGCGTGCTTGACTTAGGGAAACTTTGGGATGGGTGACCTCCGGGGAAGTTTCCCAGGGTGCGTGTGAGTGAGGACATAATCACGCTGAAAAGACTCGTCTTGGTACAGTGAGGATAGTCGTCGAATCTGGTTCGTTACACCTAGCATGGCTAGGGCTCAAGGAGAGTGGCTAGGGAAGAGTCCACTTGAGAAAGGACTCTTCCCGAGCGTGCAAGGCGGTGGCGGAGAGTTCTAGGGCTGTGGCTCGGTTTGGGGCTGGGCTAGTGGTCCAGGGAAGGTTAGGGTCACGAGTGGTCAAGTGGTTAAGTATTGGAAGTCTCCTAGTTGGGTTAAGAGTCCTACTTAGGCTAGGAGACTCACGCACACACAGGGGCAGAACTTGGGTCAAGTTTCAGTCGATTTTTGAGCGGGCCAGGGCTGGTTCAGGGTCTTGGGCTTGGGCTTGGTCACGAGGGTTCCTAGATGGGTTGGCTTGGGTTTGGTTTGAGGTGGCTTGGGCGTGGCTCGAGTAAATTAGGAGATAGCTCGGTGTGTTCGATAAGGGAAAAACAAAAATAATAAGACTAAAACTGAATCCATGGGTTCACGGGTGTGACTCATTACTTGGAAGGGTAGAATAAATATTAAAAATGTTATGTTTAAAGTTTGGGATCAAAATATTGAGTTTTGTATTTATCCTAGATTTAATCGACTCACGAAACGTTAATTAAAGAATTAATTAAAATGCCTTGTTTTAGGCGGAATAAAATTATGGGAAAGTATATTTAAGCTCAAATAATTATTAAAAGTCTAACTTTTTAATGTAGCAATTTTATATTAAGGTTGGGTTAGTTCGGGATTAAAACGTATTAATATATTATATTTAAAGAATAAATTAAAATCCATCGATTAAGCTAAATAAAAATATGAGAAAATTAATTTAAGCTTAAATAATTATTTGGGACAAGTTAGAGTCAATGATATTAAGAAAATATCAAAAACGTGAAATTTTACGTTCATGGGTAAAACGGTCTTTTTATTCCTAAAAATTAGTAAACGTCATGGCAGTGTCCTGAATGCTGTTTTATATGCTAATAAGATTATTTTACATGTTTATGAATTTATATACGTTAAAATATGTATTTTAATTGTTTATGGATTTAATATGTCAAAACTTTTATTTTTAAATGCTTATGATTTAATATGTCAAAATGTTTGTCCTAAATGTTTTTGATGTAATATGTCAAAATGTTTATTTTAAATTTTTATGATTTAATATTTTAAAATGTTGATTTTAAAACGTTGATGGCTTTTTATTATTTTTATATGTTAAAATGTTTATTTTAAATGTTTATAGATTTTTATTATTTAACGATAATGTTAAAAGATATGTTGCATGCTTGGTTTAAAAGAAAATGTTATATGCATGTTTAATTTTTATTAAGTGATGAGAATACGAAACGTTGAAGGAAGTGAAGTAATTGTGACTAAATATGGTGGAGATATTGTGAGGGTTATGGTCCCAGTGGGAGCCCGACGATCGTAATTCCATTGATACGAATACGAATACGTTAATATGTTGGCAAAGGCCCAGTGGACCAGTGAGAGTGTTGCTGGTGTCCGCGCCGCCCATTATTGTGGTTTCTCTATATGGATCCATCGCCTAATACGAATACGAATACGGATATGAATCCGAGTCACAATTATCAATCTGAATTCAACGAAAGAAATATGAATATCAATATGTTGATACGAATATGAATACGGATATGGATATGGATATGGATATGAATATGGATATGTTTATGTTGATATGAAAATGGTATTGAAAAAGTTTATGAAAATATTTATGTTTAAAGTTGATGCATCTTCGTGAAAATGTTATTGTGACACTCTGCCTTGAAACTAGATCTCAAGGAATGCCACATTCCCTAATAATACTTCATAAGAGAATTCTGTCTCTTTAAATGTATCACATGCAGTAATAAGAACTATTAAAGAACTTTATTAGCCGAAGCGAAACGAACAAGTACCAGTAAATTACGATAAAGTTTTACATGTCCAAACTAACATAGACGGTAAGAGTGACAATGACGTAAACATTTCAGATAAACTGACTCATAGACTAAATGACTTATTATGCCTTCTAGCAATTTACTCCAAAGAACAATTGGCGGATCATACATCGACATTTCTTTCTTTATCCAAATCCTGGTTACCTGGCTCTGGAAATTACAATAGATAAAAAAATAGAGAGGTTAAGTATTTAAGGACTTAGTGAAAATTAAATAAAGGTAAATATTATACTCAAATTCGAAAGAATGAAACAATAGACAAAAGGAACAACATCCGATTATATGAGTATACAAAAATAATGGTTAGTAAAGAATAACGAGCCAAGTGAACTAATATACCCGGACCAAAGTCACGTTGTTCAATGGACTAAATCTTCAGATCAAAGTCCGTTGTCCAGGGCTCTGTTTTGGTCAATCACCTTATCATTCAGTCATTCATTCATTTATTCGATTATTAACCAAAACTTCATTCAGTGGAAGCTTGATAAGAATCACATCTAGTATGATGATATTATACTGTGAATGTTACATTGAAACATTCAATCATTTCGAAAAGGTAGTACCGGCATGAATAAGGAGTCAGTAGGATAAAAAAAGACATTCAGGATGGGGCATATTTCATATGCATCAACGCGATTCAAAGATACAAAGTTTATGCACAGGCGTAAGAAATAAATAATCCATAGTGAATATCGTTAAAGAATATTATATATCGTATCATAATTTCCAGGCCAAATGCCAAAGGATATATAGGAAGAACGATAAAAAATTTCCTCGCCTTGAGACTTACTATGGATGAAAGTTAGAGTTCCTAGTTCAAGTCAATCCTATTGACCAATGTGATTATCATTAGTATAGTAAACACTTTTTGATATAGATTATCCCTAAATTTTTATCAAAATAAAGAATATAACTTTATAAACTTGACTAAAAGTTCATAAAAAATTATTTTGTTTATTTATTTAATATTTATTTGTCAAAATTATTATCTAATAGTCAAATCTATCTTTAAAATTTACAATAATTAATATTTGACTTCAAAAATTACAATATTTCCTATAACGACTCTTATTATAATATTAACTGAAAAAATATCAAAATAGGTAATATTTGAAATTATTTTATCATTAATCGATATATATAACATTTAATATATAACTCACAAAAATCATAATAAATAACTTGTGAGTCAAAAAATTATAAAATTTCATAGCTAATTCCAATGATATATTTTTCAAGTATTAAAGACTATGAACATTTATACAAACGTTTATATGATCATATAGATATTATATAATATCCGAAAATCATATTATTTCTCTTTAAAAATTCACAGTAAATGCAATACTCATCCAAAATTTACGAAACCTGTACAATGGCCTGGAATCATACCAAGAAACGTTCAGAAAATGAAATTTTTGTTTTTCTCCGGACGTAAAATACGATTTCATACAACTCTTATGTTATAAGTTTTCTGAAATTCCTAGCCGAAACGTACCAGAAAAGGAAAAACTAGTAAAACTCACACCCCGACTTCGGTTGCCGGAAAACACTATTCTCAAAGCCGATTCCGGGAAACCAAAGACAAGAATGAGAAGTATGACATACAATGAACAACTTTCGTGTTTATACTAAGGTGAAATACGTTCACCAAAGTTACGGAAATTAGGAGTGAATACAGTAGCTGAAAAACGAGTTTTCTGGCACTATTCCCTTCCCGTACAGTAGCGATTTCTGAATTTTAACGAAAAATAGGCTGATATTTTTTGACACCTCCTTTTGTGGTATATTTCTGGGTAAGTTGAGAGTGTTGTGGAATTTTTATAGAATATTTGGAAGGGTTTTGGGTATATAAAGATATTTTTGGCCCCTTTTCTCTACTTTTTGAGTTATAAACTCTCACCACTCCACCCTATACTAGACCCACTCCTTAAACTTGAAAATTCAGGCTGAGAACTCTTGAAATTCCTTAGGTGAAGGGTGCATTTTATAGGCAATGATGAAGCCTTATCTCCAATATATGATGAACAAATCTCGATAACCGGTTGGGCAAGAAGGGAGGTGGTGTGTTGGTTAAGCAACTAAGATGATGGTATGTAGGTATGTATGCATGTATGAATGTGTATATATAAATATAATATATTAGTTATTTCATTTTATTTTATTTTTAATAAATAAAAAATCATTAGTAATAAATAATAATTAAATATATACCTAATTATGGGATATTACAGTTATTGTTTAAAGTTCATACATCTTCATGAAAACGATATTTTAATTACAAGTATTTTTCACTGTTGCATGTGATCTGTATATGTATTACTTGTTATCAAGATTACGGTGTATTGAGTCTTTAGACTTACTACGTGTGATTGATGCAGGTGCTATTGATGGAGGTCTTGATGGTTGACTTTGCTGGACTGAATGTGCACATAACCCGAGGACCAACCCTAGTTTTTCGCACTAGTTTATGATTATGATTTTTGTTAAGAATATTTTTACGACAATTTATTTAAGTTTATGAGTTGTTTTTGAGAGGTTATAGTATAGACTATACTTTTCAAATTATGTTTTTGGGTTTGGTAAAATGATTAACGATTTTACGATTCAAACTATTTTCATTTGATTTTTATATGTTAGTTAGTTGTTTTATTTTAAAAATGGTGTCAAGGTATTTTAAAGTATATATATGTATATTTTGTATCATGGAGATTGAGGAGAGATAAAAAAATTTCTAGCACGTTTTAAGAAAACGAGTAGCAGAAGTTTCAGATGGTATCAGGGCAAAGGTTCTATAAAGGGTTGTGCCACCATTAACGCCGGGAAGATCAGTCGTCAAGACTCAAATTGTAAGTTTATATACTTATACGATTTTTATGATGTTACCTACATAGTTATATGAATTATATGTTTACGTCACATGCTTAATAGTTCTATGAGGATATATGATTTATATGCTTTGGAATTTTTATACGTGATACGATATGGATTAAGAAATTATTTGATTTCAACACATGTAAGTTTTGTGATGGAATTAGACTATGTTGATTTTTGAGTTTTAATATTGACGTTCTAGTTTTTGGGCCATAAGTTAATCGTGAATATTATGAATGTTTTTGGGACACGTAGATTTCCTAAGAAAATATTTATTATTCGTGGTTAATAGTTGAATTAATTTTTGGAAATTAGACATAAGAAATAATGATGTGAAGACTGTGATGATCTTTGAAAGTAAGAGAATGCATAAATTGAGATTTTAAGTTTAATGAAAGATAATATTGGTTATGAGAATTGATTTTTGGGTGAATAAGTTTAAAATTATTGAAATTATGTTATGGGAAAATCGTAGAAGGGAATTAAGAATGCTAAGAACTTATATGTTAATCGTAGGAATTTCGATTATTTTACGATACGTTACGTATTTTCAAAGTTTTATCGATTTTACGCTTGTTTTGAAATCGTTTTTGAAACAATTGGACACACTACCAAGACATGATAAAGCATGATTAAAACATGAACAAAACATGATAAATTTAAAGGTAATAGAAGCTGGAACCGAGGGACAAAGAATAAAGGAACCGTGGGTTTTACTTTGGTTGGGCAAGACTTTGGTGGCTCGTGGGTTTGCATGGGAACTCATGGCTTGGCCAGGGCTTGGGTTGGGGCCTAGGCTAGATGTGGGTAAGGGTCAGGCAGGGTCCTAGCATGGCTAGGGCTCAAGAAGAGTGGCTAGGGAAGAGTCCACTTGAGCAAGGACTCTTCCTGAGCGTGCAAGGGGGTGGCCGAGAGTTCCAGGGCTGTGGCTCAGTTTGGGGCTGGGCTAGTGGTCCAGGGAAGGTTAGGGTCACAAGTGGTGAAGTGGTTAAGGGTTGGAAGTTTCCTAGTTGGGTTAGGAGTCCTACTTAGGCTAGGAGACTCACGCACACACAGGGGCAGAACTTGGGTCAAGTTTCAGTCGGTTTCTGAGCGGGCAGGGCTTGTTCAGGGTCTTGGGCTTGGGCTTGGGCTTGGACTTGGTCAGGAGGGTTTCTAGATGGGTTGGCTCGGGTTTTGCTCGAGGTGGCTTGGGCGTGGCTCGAGTAAATTAGGAGATGGCTCGGTGTGTTCTGTAAGGGTTCAAAAACGAAAATAGAAAAACTAAAATTGAATCCATGGGTCCAAGGGTGTGGCTCATGAGTTGGAAGGGTAGAATAAATATTAAAAATGTTATGTTTAAAGTTTGGGATCAAAATAATGAGTTTTGTATTTATCCGAGATTTAATCGACTCACGAAACGTTAATTAAGGAATAAATTAAAACGCCTAGTTTTAAGCGGAATAAAATAATGGAAAAGTATATTTAAGCTCAAATAATTATTAAAAGTATAAGTTTTTAATTTGAGAATTTTATATTAAGGTTTGGGTTAATTCGAGATTAAAATGCATTAATATGTTATATTTAAAGAATAAATTAAAAGCCATCGATTAAGCTAAATAAAAATATGAGAAAATTCATGTAAGCTTAAATAATTATTTAGGGCATGTTAGAGTCAATGAAATTAAGAAAATGTCCAAAACGTGAAATTTTACATGCAGGGATAAAACGATCTTTTTACACCTAGAAATTAGTAAACGTCATAGCAATGTCCTGAATGCTGTTTTATATGCTAATATGAGAATTTTAAATTTTTATGAATTTATATATGTTAAAATATGTGTTTTAATTGTTTATGTATTTAATATGTCAAAACGTTTATTTTTAAATGCTTGTGATTTAATATGTCAAAATGTTTATCCTAAATTCTTATGATGTAATATGTCAAAATGTTTATTTTAATTATTTATGATTTAATATGTTAAAATGTTGATTTTAAAACGTTGATGGCTTTTTATGATTTGTATATGTTAAAACATTTATTTTAAATGTTTAGATTTTGATGATTTAACGATAATGTTAAAAGATATGTTGCATGTTTGGTTTAAAAGAAAAACGTTATATGCATGTTTAATTTGTATTAAGTGATGAGAATACGAAACGTTGAAGGAAGTGAAGTAATTATGACTAAATATGTTGGAGATATCGTGAGTGTAACGCCCCAGATTCGACGACTGTCCTCACTGTACCAAGACGAGTTTTTCCAGCGTGCTTATGTCTTAACTCACACGCACCCTAAGAAACTTTTCAGGAGGTCACCCATCCCAGAATTGCCCCAAGTCAAGCACGCTTAACTTTGGAGTTCTTATGTGATGAGTTACAGAAAAGAAGATGAACTTTCGTGGTATGAGTAGTACATATCAAATCTTTTAAGCCCTTTTCAACTGTACAGTCCATTACATTGAACAGTCTCGGAATCCCTCTCCTTCCGGTGTAAGATCGGTTCATTCATGTTCCCTCCACCTAGAAGCCTGCCAGGAGCCGCTCATTGTCCGTGCAACCTCATGGCAGCGGCGATCACCCCCCGCCCTCTTCGGCCCCGGGCCTCACATGCCCACCAGCTTCGCTTGGTTCGTCCCCGAACCCACACCGTACTAGGAGAGGTCGGCTCTGATACCAACTTTAATGCCCAAGATTCGACGACTGTCCTCACTGTACCAAGACGAATTTTTCCAGCGTGCTTATGTCCTCACTCACACGCACCCTAGGAAACTTTACAGGAGGTCACCCATCCCAGAATTGCCCCAAGTCAAGCACGCTTAACTTTGGAGTTCTTATGTGATGAGCTACCGAAAAAAAGATGCACCTTCGTGGTATGAGTAGTACATATCAAATCTTTTAAGTCCTCTTCAACTGTACAGTCCATTACATTGAACAGTCTCGAAACCCCTCTCCTTCCGGTGTAAGATGGGTTCATTCATGTTCCCTTCTTCTAGAAGCCTGCCAAGAGCCGCTCATTGTCCGTGCAACCTCATGGCACCGGCGATCACCCCCCGCCCTCTTCGGCCCCGGGCCTCACAGTGAGGGTTATGGTCTCAGTTGGAGCCCGACGATCGTGTTTCCATTGATACGAATGCGAATACGTTAATATGTTGGCCAAGGCCCAGTTGACCGGTGAGAGTGTTGCTGGTGTCCCCGCCGTCCAATACTGTGGTCTCTCAAGATCGATCCATCGCCTAATACGAATACAAATACGAGTCACAATTATCGATCTGAATTTAACGAAAGTAATATGAATATGAATATGTTGATACGAATATGGATGCAGATACGAATATGAATATGAATATGGATATGAATATGGATATGTTTATGTTGATATGAAAATGTTTATGAAAAAGTTTTTGGAAATATTTATGTTTAAAGTTGATGAATCTTTATGAAAATGTTATTGTTTTAAGTTTATGCATCTTCATGAAAACGATATTTTAAGTACAAGTATTTTTCTCTGTTACATGTGATATGTATATGTATTACTTGTTATCAAGATTTTGGTGTGTTGAGTCTTTAGTGTGAGAACCCGGAAAATTCGATCCGAAGCAAATCACGTAAGAAATACAAACTTAAAATTTAGCTTAATCTAAGCTCTTAGAACTTTCATCCTAACTGTAAACTCAAATATGAATTTAGATTTTCAGCTAACATGACTCGAGGAAGTAGCTTCAAAGCTCGGAGATTAACTCAACGTAAAGCTGAGCTGCAAATAACCACATCCATTGAAGTATTGTCACTGGAGGAGTAAAACCCCAGCTCAAAGACTCGATCTTTCAGCTCAAAGCAGCTCAACCAAGTGTGTCCTAACAAGACCAAAAAGGGAGCTAAAAGGTGAGCCAAGGAATTGGACAAATTTATTATGCAAGAAACAACCTTTGAGATAACCAAGGAAGAAGCTAAGGGATGAGCTAAAGGTTAGTACAAATTAGGTATGCAAGAAATGACAGTTGAGATAATCCATGAAGGAACTACGGGAGGAGCTAAGGGCTAGGACACATTTATGATGTAAGGAATGACTCTTGGTGCTTGGCATATCTTTGACCACCATAATGATTACAATTAATCATTTTCTTGGCCACCAAGGGAAGCAAGATGGACGGCTATGAGGAGAAGGAAGGGACATTTTTGACACCTATAAATACTACATTCTAGACTTCAAAACTTATACCAAAAAGCTCCCATCCAAACACCAAAATTTCGGCCTCCTCCCCTCAAAGGAAATACTCTCGTCTGAAATTAAAGAAAGAAAGAAGAGGAGTTCATGCGGTTCAAGTTCTAGAATTCTACGTCGAAGCGCTGTTGAAGTGAAGACAGTGATTGAAAAGAATACGTCGAGGTGCTGCCAAAGTCTACAAATTTCGGTTCTATCCTTAAATTACAGTAAGTGGGTTTTTGATATGTATGTTTGTTTGTATTTTTAAACCTTGCATAAAAATAATATGACATGCTTGTATGTGTGTCCCCTTTTTTCGAAAAAAGTCAGTCTGCTCTGTTTAAAAATTCGATCGATTATATGTTTTCTTCTGTTCTTCGAAATTCTTTGATTCCGCTGAATCCGTCTGAAATTCTGATATATGAAACTCTGATAAGTTCTGTCTGGTAAATCTGAATTCTGTGTTGCACTGTTACAACTTGATTTGAAATGGGATGAGAATTGTAATTCTGTCTGGCCCCCATTGGTGGGTATAAAACCATGTTCTGTCTGGCCCCCATCGGTGGGTATAAAACCGTGTTCTGGCCTCACCCCTTAGAGAACTAACATATTGGGGACAATTTGACTATGGAAATGAGATGAGTAACAGTGTTGTGTCTGTTCTGAAATGCTCTGATTTGTTTCTGAAATGCTCTGAATCATCTGTTAACTTCTGTCTCATATTCGATTCGTTTTTGCAAGTAATTGTTAAACAATGCCGGATGTCACCGACGCTTCGGACACGGGGCGTGACATTTAGACTCACTAGGTGTGATTAATGCAGGTTCTATTGATTATGAATATGATAATGGAGGTCTTGATGGTTGACTTTGCTGGACTGAAGTTGCACATAACCAGATGACCGACGCTAATTTTTCGTACTAGTTTATGATTATGATTTATGTTAATAATATTTTTACGACAATTTATTTATGTTTATGAGTAGTTTTTGAGAGGTTATAGTATGTGATATATTTTTCAAATAATGTTTTTGGGTTTGGTAAAACGATTAACGATTTTACGGTTCAAACTATTTTCATTTGATTTTTAAATGTTTGTTGGTTGTTTTATTTTAAAAATAATGTCAAGATATTTTAAAGTATATATATGTATATTTTAAATTATGGAGATTAAGGAGAGAAAAAAATTTTCTAGCACGTTTTAAGAAAACGAGTAGCAGACGTTTCAATTGAACTTGAATTCTCTTATTTCCCTTCTTTCTACCTATCGTTATGTCTCTTGTTCAGTATTAAGATTATTAATTTTTCTTATATTTTCATATATGTTAATCATCACTCCACGTGAAGCACTTGGATTCCATTCCAATTTGTAATTTGGGGACATGTATACATGAAGAACCAAATGACAATTCACATACATCCACTTGGATATATGTTCATAATTACTATTTTGTAATTTTGCCATCAAATTTTGATGCAATATTTTTCAATTTATTTACAAGTTTTCATTGTAATTAAATGCATTATTTTTCAAAAAATATGGAGTATTTTCAACTTGTATAGTTTATTTCGATTTACGTAGAATATTTCAAATCCATTTCAAATTAAAATTATATTATGAGTTGATTTGCGACTCATAATTTACATCATTTACGTTAGTTATATCACGGGTATCACGAGGTCTCACATTTCTCTACCACTTAAAAGATTTCGTCCCGAAATCTTAAGCATTCACATATAAATAATGAAAAGTATACTAATTTAAAATGATGCTATTTTTTTAAAAAAGATCACATTTTCGAAAATAAATATTTAAATATTTGGCATGCATGCAACCCTACTGAAAAATGTGTAATTTAAAAATTAATCGTAAACAATCGACAAATAAAAATACTGTAGTTTAATGTAGTGCCCAAAATCAGTACACGTAAATTCCATGCATTTATTTAATGGTTAAATCATTATTTAAATTTAAAAGTTAATTTTAATGATGCATTATTTATTTAAATTGCATTATGTTATGTGATGCACCTTAAAATGTTTTTCGAGTTTCATGTTTCAGTCGATTATTCGATGCGGAACGGAGGAAAAGACCGGTGACGATTTTTGGAAATTTAAAATGCGGTACTTTATTTTAAGTTGAGAATGGGGCGTTTTAAATAATTTATTTAATTTCAGCATTTTAAAGCCTAATTATTTATTTGGTGATTTAGGAATTTAAAACCTTTAAAATTTATCCATGTTGTGTTTTAAATTTTAATTTGGGATGTGTAGTAAATTATAGGGGGTTAATATTTCAATTAGTATTTTAATTAACACTTAATTAGTCAATTAAGCATTAATTTACCCCTAATTACCTACACAACTCACACACACACACACACTCACATGACACAAACACACACACACATATTTTCAATTCAGTTTTATTATTTTGAAGAGCAAAAACTAGGGTTCCTACTCCTAGAAGCAGCCGCCCCACTTCCCCATTAAATTCCCAGCAATTTTCGTGTGTTTTCTTCAAAGATTTTAGCGCCACGTCGTCCCGGATTAATCCTCGCGCCAACTCCACTTCGGTATCGTCGCTACGGTATTTTTAAATATCAAAAGGCACGTATATTCTGTTTCTTTCTTCGTCGATCATGTCATAGTATGAATTGCAATGTATTTTGTATGAAGATCATGGGAATGTTGTGTAGATTTTTGAGCAATTAAGTTGAGATCACTTTTGAAACCGTTTTTGGATCTAAAATCACGTTTTTGCTGTCTTTTTAAATACTGCGAATTTTTGGTCGTGATTTTGAGAAATTTTTCAACGCAAAAATCGTAGAACTTTTTGATACCTTCGATTTGATGTAAAATTCAAAAATGTTGGATAAAAATTGAGTGAGTTATGGCGTTTTTTGTGGGACTGCTCAAACTACGTTTTTCCGAAAATTATGATATTGATGCGTTCTTGAAGTTTTATTGTTGCAGGCTTCGTTGGGGATCAACGGGTGATCATGGTTGCATATAGGTATGCTTAGTATGATGTTGGATTCGTATTTGGATTACCGGTTTGTGTCAATAGGCACTTAAATTCATTGGAAGTCGTAGAAAACGATTTGGTGTCAATTTCCGTGTTTGTAAGTTGTATCGTGTCGTAGGTTGGATGTCGTTGATTCGGGGTGGTTGTACGAGTGGTACCAAAGTAGTAGCATCCTAGGATGGGTCTCGAGGTGTCGGTTCATGGTCCGTACAATCGAGTCTAGAATGATAAACATCGCAAGTATTGGATTTTTCGTGGGTTGCAAATTACGCAGGTACACGGACCCGGACACGGACCCTGGCATGGGGTCCCTGCCTTCGTTTTCTTCTTGGTGCAATTTTTGCGAGCACAATCGGACCCCCACACGGGCCAGGGCACGGGGTCCGTGCCTTTGTTGCTTCCGTAGTGTCATTTTCCAGAGTCTACACGAATACACGAATCCTTACACGGACCAAGGCACGGGGTCCGTGTCCTCACTTCTTTTCGAGCAGTCTTTTACAGTACCTACACGGACCCTGACCCGGAGGGGTGCGTGGGGTCCGTGTACTCTCATTTTTGAGAACACTCTATCGTTTTGTTTTGGGATTCTATGTCATGGGTTAGTACGTCGATTAAAAGAGGTCAATTCCAGAGCGAACTAGAACGACATAAGCTATTTATGCATTTCGATGGTGAGCACGAATTCTTACTTCTAAGTTATGAAGTTAAGTGTTCGAACTCACGTTAGTATGTTGCAGCAGCGGCCCCAAACGAGATCCAACGAATGCCTCAACGCCAAATAAGTATGTTGACTTGAAAAAAGAAAACATTTCAAGTTTTTGAGGTATGCTAAATGTCTTGTGACCAAATTATGAATGGGTTTGGAAGTCGGTAAACGTGGTCGAGAACCTCTCCACCCCGTTAAAGCATGAACGGGTTTAGATCAGGATTGGAAGCGTTAAAGCATGAACGGGGACCAATCCACCGTTAAAGCATGAACGGGGATCTCATGTATGTGGCAGTGGATACGTCCCTGTCAGCCCAGTACTATGGTTTGTCTGATCAGGCATTTATTATGGATGGGTCACTTGCTTTGAAACATGCCTCTACGCAAAAATGGCGAAGTTATGTACGTTCAAGTATGTTCAAGTATGCAAGCATGTCTTAAGAAAAGTTTTATGTTAATGGCACGTCTATGTATGTATGTACGTATGTTCAGGCTTTAGTTATACAAGTTCCAGTTTCATGTATGTATTCACTATTTTAAAGTTGCATGTGGTTTTATTACGTATTATTCGTTACTTTCCAGTTTATACGTGTTGAGTCTTTAGACTCACTAGACTTGATCGATGCAGGTGATGAGTATGTTGAGGAGGCTGGAGGTGGGGACCAAGGAGCTGGCTTGGACTGAGTTGAAGGCTAAACCCGAGGACCGCCATTCTTATTTAAGAAATTTTTTTTTATTTTTTTCGCAAATTTTAAGTAGAATAAGTACGGTACGTTACAGTTGGTATCAGAGCGGTGTTCTTGTAAAGGGTTATGCCTACTTCCAGTTGCAAGAAGCTAACGAAGTCACACCTCAAGTCTGTAAGTTTTCATGTTTTAAATAATGTTATGTGTTAAGCATTACGTCACGATTTCAGCATGTCCATGTTTTTAATTCAAATTACGTGCATCTTATACTATTAGTATCATGTTCATGCATATTGGGTTTACGTGTTGGGTAAATTTTGGAACAATATGCCTCCCAGACATATGATTAACCGCGAAGCTATAGATGGAAGAACCGAGAGGCCCGAGATGAGGAGAGGGTCACTCCTCCTCGTCCACCTCCAGATATGCAGGCGCAGATGCTTGCAGGTATGACACAGTTCTTCACGCAGTTCGCGGGGAACCAAGCTGCAGCAGGGGGTGCAGGTGTGAGGCCCCAACCGGAGGCAGTGTATGAAAGGTTTAGGAGGATGAACCCGAAGGAGTTTTGGGAGACCACCGACCCGATGATAGCAGAGGGATGGATTAAGTCTATCGAGGTGATTTTTGATTTTATGAAGCTGACAGAGGCAGATAGAGTCAGGTGTGCCACGTTCCTTTTGACCGGGGATGCCAGGCTATGGTGGGAGAGGGCGTTAGTGTCAGTGAATTTGCGAACACTGACTTGGGATGGTTGTAAAGAGGTCTTCTACACCAAGTACTTCACTGAAGAAGTACGCTCCCGATTGACTAGGGAGTTCATGGGGTTGCGTCAAGGGGACAACAGCGTTGCAGAGTTTGTGAGAAAGTTCGAAAGGGGGTGTTACTTCGTGCCCCTAATAGCTAATGATGCCCGAGAAAAGTTGAGGCATTTCATGGATGGGTTGCGGCCAATCTTGCACCGAGATGTCCGAGTAGCTGGTCCTACTACATATGCAGTTGCCGTGTCTAGAGCTTTGGCGACAGAACAGGATCAGCGAGATATTGAGAATGATAGGCAGGGCAAGAGGCCCTATCAGGCACCGCAGCAGCAGAGACCTCCGTTCAAGAAACCTTACCAAGGGCAACCAGGGAAGAAGCCCTATCAGGGGCCACCGCAAGGCAAGGGGCCTGTTCCACAGCAGAAGGCTCCGCAGAGGCCCGATAATTTCCTAGTGTGTCAGAAGTGCAATCGCCAACATCCGGGGCAGTGTCTATGGGGATCAAGGAAATGCTTTAAATGTGGAGCCAGTGACCAAATGTTGAAGGAGTGCCCACAATGGAAGCAGCCAACCCAGGGCAGGGTGTTCGCCATGCATGCTCAGGAGGCGAACCCAGACACTACACTGTTGACGGGTAATTTATTTAATTCAGTACAGTATTAGATTTCTACCTTGCATGCTCGTTTTCTTTTGGGATTATTAGGTTGCTAGTTTGCATTTTTGGTATCTTTTGTTGCATAAGGTTTATATTAGAACTTTTGGGATGTAAGTTTCGTGTCATGCTAACGTCTCTCAGGAAATATCTTCATTAAGAGATTCGCCATGAAGGCCCTGATAGAATCGGGAGCCACTCACTCCTTCATCTCGGAGACATTCGCCAATCATTTAGACAGTCAAGTCTATCGGCCTTGACGTGAACTATTCAGTGACAGTCCCATCAGGGGAAGAACTGTTAGCTACCAGCGTTGTCAGAGATATTGATCTAGAACTGCAGTGCCACCTGGTGTATTCTGACTTGATAGTATTGCCGATGCCAGAATTTGACATTATCTTGGAAATGGACTGGCTGACGAAGAATCGAGTCCTGATTGACTTTCAGAAGAGATCAGTGTTGCTCAGACCGATGGGAATGGAGCAGTTTCTTTTTGAGCCAGACCGATGGAGAAGCTTTCCTCGTATGATCTCCTGCATGCAGGCACGGAGACTTTTTTCTAAGGGGTGTCAGGCTTTCTTGCCCAGCATTGTTTCGACACCTGATGCGCCCACTCCCTCCATATCAGATGTGCCGGTAGTCAGAGACTTCCCAGACGTCTTTCCTGATGACGTCATAGGTCTTCCACTAGATAGGGAGGTGGAGTTTTCCATTGATCTTATGCCAGGCACAGTGCCAATCTCCAAGGCACCGTACCGATTAGCTCCAGCTGAGATTCTAGAACTTAAACAGCAGATACAGGAGCTTCTTGACAAGGAGTTTATTCGCCTAGTTTCTCTCCATGGGTGCGCCAGTGCTTTTTGTAAAGAAGAAGGATGGGAGCATGAGGCTGTGTATCGATTACCGAGAGCTGAACAAGGTAACAATCAAGAACAAATATCCATTACCAAGGATCGAGGACTTGGTTGATCAGTTGCAGGGAGCTTCAGTGTTCTCTAAGATAGATCTTCGATCAGTGTATCATCAGTTGAAGGTTAAAGATGCAGATGTTCACAAAACAGCCTTCAGAACCCGGTATGGGCATTACGAGTTCTTAGTAATGCTATTTGGACTGACGAATGCTCTAGCAATTTTCATAGACCTCATGAATCGAGTATTCCAGCCTTATCTTGATCAATTCTTCATAGTGTTTATTGACGATATCCTTATTTTCTCGAAGAGCCATGAGGAGCACAGTCAACATTTGAGGACGGTTTTACAGACCTTGCAAAGTCGCAAGTTATTTGCAAAGTTCAGTAAGTTTGAATTCTGGTTGGAGAAAGTAGCATTTTTGGGGCATGTAGTATCTAGCAATGGGATTGAGGTGGACCCAGCAAGATGACGGCCGTTAAGGAATGGGTAGAGCCGAAGAATGCATCAGAGATCCGCAGCTTTCTGGGTTTAGCCGGTTACTACAAGAAATTTATTCTGGGATTTTCGTCGATAGCAGTGCCGCTCACTTCACTGACAAAGAAGAATGCTAAATTCGTGTGGAGTGACGAGTGTCAGAAGAGTTTCGATACTTTGAAGCAAGCTCTTATTTCAGCGCCGGTGTTGGCCTTGCCATCAGGGCAAGGAGACTTTGTGTTATACACCGATGCATCTAAGATCGGTTTAGGCGCAGTATTGATGCAGCATGGTCGGGTTATAGCTTATGCTTCTAGGCAGTTGAAAGTGCACGAGAAGAACTACCCGACTCACAATCTTGAATTAGCCGCAGTAGTCTTTGCGTTGAAGATTTGGAGACACTACTTGTATGACGAGAAATGCCTGATATTCACTGATCACAAGAGTCTCAAGTATTTCTTCACACAGAAGGAGCTGAATATGAGACAGATGAGATGGTTGGAATTGGTAAAAGACTACGACTGTGAAATTAGCTACAATCCGGGAAAGGCTAATGTCGTCACAGACGCCCTGAGCAGAAAAGTCGCAGCCATAGCACAGTTGTCAGTTCAGAGACCTCTTCAGTCTGAGATTCAGAAATTTGGTCTAGAGGTCTATCCTAAGGGCAGAGCTCCGAGGCTGTCTAATCTGACAGTCAAGTCTGATTTACTAGACCGTATCCGTCAAGGACAGTCTTCAGACGAGCAGTTGTAGAAATGGAGACTGAAGGATGAAGCCAAGGGCAGTGTGCTCTACTCAATGTCAGACGGTATTGTGAGATACAGGGGAAGAATGTGGGTGCCTAACGTAGATTCGATCAGAGAAGATATCTTATCAGAGGCACATGCATCTCCGTATTCAATCCACCCAGGAGGTACCAAGATGTACAAAGACCTGCAGATCTTGTATTGGTGGCCAGGGATGAAGAGAGACATCCGCAGATTTGTATCTGAATGCCTCACTTGTCAACAGGTGAAGGCGGAACACCAGAGGCCAGCAGGGATGCTTAAGCCACTCCCTATACCAGAGTGGAAATGGGAGAATATTACTATGGATTTTGTTATTGGGTTGCCAAGGTCAGTCAGAGGATCCAATGCCATTTGGGTTATCGTTGACCGACTCACTAAATCAGCGCACTTCTTGCCAGTGAAGACGACTTTCTCCATGACGCAGTACGTGGAGCTTTATATCAGGGAGATTGTTCGGTTGCACGGAATCCCAGTTACCATAGTGTCTGACAGAGATCCGAGGTTTACATCTTCATTCTGGAAGAGCCTACATTCAGCCATGGGGACGAAGCTGCAATTCAGTACAGCTTTCCACCCGCAGACAGATGGCCAGTCGGAGCGTGTGATTCAGATTTTGGAAGATCTATTGTGAGAATGTATGATCGATTTCCAAGGGACTTGGGAAGCTAAGCTACCTCTAGTGGAGTTTACATACAACAACAGTTACCAAGCATCTATAGGTATGGCTCCCTATGAGGCATTGTTTGGACGGAAGTGTAGATCGCCGATTCATTGGGATGAAGTCGGAGAGAGAGCAGAACTTGGGCCAGAGATAGTTCAGTAGACTGCAGATGTTGTGTTCAAGATCCGAGATAGGATGAAGACCGCCCCGAGTCGCCAAAAGAGCTATGTTGACAAAAGGAGGAGAGATCTCGAGTTTGCCGTAGGTGACCACGTTTTTATAAAGATAGCACCTATGAAGGGTGTTATGAGATTTGGGAAGAGAGGCAAGCTGAGTCCGAGATTTATTGGACCTTTCGAGATTCTGGAAAAAGTTGGGACACTAGCGTATCATGTTGCCCTTCCGCCGAATCTGGCCGGGATACACAATGTGTTCTACGTTTCGATGTTAAGAAAGTACCTAGCGAATCCTTCGCATGTTCTAAGTTATGAGCCGTTGCAGTTGGCTCGAGACCTATCTTACGAGGAGAGACCTATCCAAATCCTAGACAGACAGGAGCGTAGACTTCAGAACAAGACGACTAAGCTGGTCAAAGTCCGGTGGCTTAATCAATCTGTGGAAGAGGCCACTTGGGAGTCCGAAGCAGATATGAGGACTCGCTATCCAGAGTTGTTTGGTAAGACTTAATTTTGAGGACGAAATTTTTATAAGTGGGGGAGGAACTGTAGTGCCTAAAATCAGTACACGTAAATTTCATGCATTTATTTAATAGTTAAATCATTATTTAAATTTAAAAGTTATTTTTAATGATGCATTATTTATTTAAATTGCATTATGTTATGTGATGCACCTTAAAATGTTTTTCGAGTTTCATGTTTCAGGCGATTATTCGAGGCGGAACCGAGGAAAAGACCGATGACGATTTTTGGCAATTTGAAATGCTGTTTTTTATTTTAAGTTGAGAATGGGGCTTTTTAAATAATTTATTTAATTTTAGCATTTTAAAGCCTAATTATTTATTTGGTGATTTAGGAATTTAAAATCTTTAAAATTTATCCATGTTGTGTTTTAAATGTTAATTTGGTATGTGTAGTAAATTATAAGGGGTTAATATTTCAATTAGTATTTTAATTAACACTTAATTAGTCAATTAAGCACTACTTTACACCTAATTACCTACACAACTCACACACACACACACACACTCACACGACACAAACACACACACACATATTTTCAATTCAGTTTTATTATTTTGAAGAGCAAAAACTAGGGTTCCTACTCCTAAAAGCAGCCGCCCCACTTCCCCATTAAATTCCCAGCAATTTTCGTGTGATTTCTTCAAAGATTTTACCGCCACGTCGTCCCGGATCAATCCTCGCGCCATCTCCGATTCGGTATCGTCGCTACGGTATTTTTAAATATCAAAAGGCACGTATATTCTGTTTCTTTCTGCGTCGATCATGTCATAGTATGCGTTGCAATGTATTTTGTATGAAGATCATGTGAATGTTGTGTAGAAGTTTGAGCAATTAAGTTTAAATCACTTTTGAAACCGTTTTTGGATCTAAAATAACATTTTTCTGTCTTTTTTAAATATTGCAAATTTTATGTCGTGATTTTGAGAAAACGTTCATCACAAAAATCATAGAACTTTTTGATACCTTCGATTTGATATAAAATTCAAAAATTTTGGATAAATATTGAGTGAGTTATGGAGTTTTTTGTGGGACTGCTCAAACTGCATTTTTCCGAAAATTATGATATTGATGCGTTCTTGAAGTTTTATTGTTGTAGGCTTTGTTGGGGATCGACGAGTGATCGTGGCTATGTATAAGTATGCTTAGTATGATGTTGGGTTGGTATTTGGATTACCGGTTTGTGTCAATAGGCACTTAAATTCATTGGAAGTCGTAGAAAACGATTTGGCGTCAATTTCCGTGTTTGTGAGTTGTATCGTGTCGTAGGTTGGATGTCGTTGATTCAGGGTGGTTGTACGAGTGGTACCAAAGTAGTAGCATCCTAGGATGGGTCTCGAGGTGTCGATTCATGGTCCGTACAATCGAGTCTAGAATGATAAGCATCGCAAGTATTGAATTTTTCGTGGGTTACAAATTACGCGGTACACGGACCCTGGCACGGGGTCCGTGCCTTCGTTTTCTTCTTGGTGCCTTTTTTGCGAGCCTACACGGACCCCCATACGGGCCAGGGCACGGGGTCTGTTTCCTCACTTCTTTTCGAGCAGACTTTTACAGTACCTACACGGACCCTGACCCGGAGGGGTGCACGGCGTCCGTGTACTCTCATTTTTTAGAACACTATATCGTTTTGTTTTGGAATTCTATGTCATGGGTTAGTACGTCGATTAAAATAGGTCAATTCCCGAGCGAACTAGAACGACATAAGCTATTTATGCATTTCTGTGGTGAGCACGAATTCTTACGTCTAAGTTATGAAGTTAAGTGTTCGAACTCACGTTAGTATGTTGCAGCATCGGCCCCAAACGAGATCCAACGAATGCCTCAACGCCAAGTAAGTATGTTGACGTGCAAAAAGAAAACATTTCAAGTTTTTGAGGTATGCTAAATGTCTTGTGACCAAATTATGAATGAGATTGGAAGTCGGTGAACGTGGCCGACGACCTCTCCACCCCGTTAAAGCATGAATGAGTTTAGATCAAGATTGTAAAGCGTTAAAGCATGAACGGGGACCAATCCACCCGTTAAAGCATGAACGAGGATCTCATGTATGTGGCAGTGGATACGTCCCTGTCAGCCCAACACTGTGGTTTGTCTTATCAGGCATTTATTATGTATGGGTCACTTGCTTTGAAACATGCCTCTACGCAAAAATGACGAAGTTATGTACGTTCAAGTATGTTCAAGTATGCAAGCATGTTTTAAGAAAAGTTTTATGTTGATGGCACGTCTATGTATGTATGTACGTATGTTCAGGTTTTAGTTATGCAAGTTCCAGTTTAATGTATGTATTTCCTATTTTAAAGTTGCATGTGGTTTTATTACGTATTCTTTGTTACTTTCCAGTTTATACGTGTTGAGTTTTTAGACTCACTAGACTTGATCGATGCAGATGATGAGTATCTTGAGCAGGCTGGAGGTGGGGACCAAGGAGCTGGCTTGGACTGAGTTGAAGGCTAAACCCGAGGACCGCCATGTTTTGAAGTTTTATGCAATGATCAAAATACTATGATTTATGTTATGGTTATGAGATTTTAAACAAACGCTTTTAGCAAACTTTATTTGTGATCTTTGTATTACAAATATTTTGGATGAATAGCTTTTGACTGAAGGTTTACTTCTTATTTAAGAAATTTTTTTTTTCGCAAATTTTAAGTAGAAAAAGTACGGTACGTTACATTAAAAATGTGCCAACTCGGCCCATAACCATGAATGAATAAAAAAAAAAGCAAGAAAAATCCTGAAAATCAACAGCGTATCATAAAAACGTGTATAACTGATCATGTCTGCTCGAAGCTTATAAAAACGTGATGTGCAGAAAAGTGTTGTCCTCGGGTCGTGCACGCACATCCAGCCATGCCTACTCAGAGTTCGGCACCTCCAGTCTCCTCAGATAAATGCTTACCTACATCAAACACGCCTAGTGAGTCTAAAAACTCAACACTTCTGCACCGTTAATAGCAAATACATATACGTAGCACACAGCAGTGAAAAATACCGTATTCAACATATATTTCATGAACTTAGAAGCATAAACATAAACATGTCGTATAAAATCATAACGTGTCAAAACATGTATCAATATATCATCATATACTTATACATTTTCTTTTAATTGAATTTAGTTCATTAGTTGTGACTTTCAAATCAGCTCTATCGTATTAGCTCTATTCGATGGATCCATCTATAAAACCGCGGAGCCATACACTGCGCTTATTAAAGGTACTCCGACTATTTAAGCATTTTATATTTTCTAATTACTTGAGATAATAAGTATGAACCCTAGAATTCAATTGAGGTACATTGAACTTGATGATTTATTATTGCATGTTTCAAATTCTAAGGCCTAAAAAATTGAATTCTTTAAAATATTATCTATGGGGATCAAGTTATAGAAGCTTGGAAATTTAAGGGACTAAAATTGTAATTTTCGAAATTTATTGACGAAAATTTGGAATAATTCAAAAATTCAAAGGAGTTAATATGCTAACATGGTAATGTAGAAGGGCCTAGATGATAGGAATTTCAGAATCTTATGGCCTTATTTGAGTATAATGCAAATATTATCATAGGCAGAATTTGGATAACGGGCGTAGCTACTTACGCTTTTATAGATTCAGGAGCTGCACATTATTTTATATCTGAATCTTTTGTGAAACAATTGAAAATCTTAACGGAGGATGTGGAGCCGGGATTCAAAGTCACAGTGCCTTCGGGCGAACATATGGTCTTGACGAGCATGGTCAAGGATGTGGAACTCAAATTGCCAAGCAACGTCATTCGAGCAGACCTTATTGTATTGCCATTGTCCGAGTTCGAAATTATTTTGAGCCTAGATTGGCTCACACTGAACGGAGCTACTATCGATTTCCAACGGAGGTCAGTATCTATTAGACTGTCCAATGGGAGAGCATTCATCTTTGAGGTGACACAGAACAATCAAATGCCACACATTATTTCCTGAATTCGTGCGAAGAAGCCTATCCGGAGAGGCTGTCAAGGTTTTCTTGCGAGTATTATATCCTTACACGACACTGACAGTCGATCGATTGAAGATGTGGAAGTTGTCAAGGATATTCCGGATGTGTTCCTTGACGACTGTTTCGGGCATCCCGCCCGAGAGAGGTTGAATATGCTATTGAGTTGATGCCTGGTACCGTGCCGATATCTAAGGAACCATAACACCTAACACCTGCTGAGATGAAAGAATTAAAAGATCAAATTCAAGAGCTGCTAGACAAGGGATTCATACGCCCTAGTTTCTCTCCATGGGGAGTGCCAGTACTGTTTATGAAGAAAAAAGATGAGAGTATGAGGCTGTGTATTGATTATAGAGAGCTGAATAGAGTGACAGTGAAGAATAAGTATCCATTACCACGAATCAAGGATTTGTTCGATCAACTGCAAGGAGCTTCAATATTTTCATAGATATATCTTCGGTCTGGATATCACCAATTGAGAGTGAAGGAGGAAGATGTTCATAAGACGAATTTCAGAACGCGTTATGGGCATTATGAGTTTTTAGTGATGTCTTTAGGACTGACTAATGCTCCAACGATCTTCATGGATATCATGAATCACGTATTTCAACCGTAACTCGATCAGTTTATTATTGTTTTCATCGATGATATTTTGATCTATTCCAAGAGCCAAGAAGAGAATGATCAATACTTGAAGACGACATTGCAAGTATTACGAGATCGGAAATTAAATGCAAAGTTCAGCGAGTGCGAGTTTTGACTAGAGAAAGTGGCATTCCTAGGCCACATCATTTTTAGAGAAAGAATAGAAGTCGACCCATCTAAGGTCGAGACAGTTAAAGAGTGCTCAGTGCCTAAAAGTGTAACAGAAATCCGCAGTGTCTTGGGTTTGTCTGGCTACTATCACAAGTTCATCAAGTGTTTTTCTTCCATTGTAGTTCCCTTGACATCTTTGATGAAGAAGAATGCGAAATTTGTATGGGGACCGGAGTGTTAAAACAGTTTTGATCAGGTGAAGCCAGTACTCTCTACCGTGCCTGTTTTAGATATGCCGACAGAACAAGAGGAATATGTGTTGTATACCGACGCTTCGAAACTAGGATTAGGTGCAGTTCTCATGCAACACTATCGAGTCATTGCATATGAGTCTACACAATTGAAAAACCACGAGAAAAATTATCCGATTCATGACCTTGAGCTTGCAGCAGTTGTATTCGCGCTTAAAATTTGGAGGCACTACTTATTTGGCGAGAAATGCAAGATTTTTACAGACCAGAAAAGCTTCAAGTATTTAATCACCCAAAAGAAGCTGAACATGAGACGAAGAAGATGACTAAAACTTGTAAAGGACTACGACTGTGACATTAGATATCATCCCAACAAAGCTAACGTTGTTGCAGACGCTTTGAGTAGAAAATGGTCATTCTTGGATAAATTATCAGTGAGAGACCTCTTCAAACGAAAATTCAGATGTTTGATCTTGAAGTTTATGCTAGGGGAAAGGCCCCTAATCTCTCTACTTTAACAGTATGGCCAACTCTACGAGATAGAATTCGAGCCAGACAGTCTAATGATGAGAAACTGGAGGAATGGAGGCAACGAGATGAAGCAAAAGGAAGCATGTTTTATTCAGTCAAAGATGGCATTGTCAAATATCGAGGGCGACTGTGAGTTCCTAGTGGAGATTCACTTTGAGTTGATATTATGACAGAAGCCTACAGTACCCTTTATTCTATACATCCCGAAAGTACAAAAATGTACAAAGACTTGCAAATTTTATATTGGTGGTCGGGAATAAATCGAGAGATTATACACTTCATATCTGAATGCTCGACGTGTCAACAAATGAAGGTAGAACATAAAGAACCAATAGGAATGCTCCGATCAGTTCCCATTCCTGAGTGGAAGTGGGACAACATTACTACGGACTTCGTGATAGTATTGCCAAAGACGGTGAAATGATTTAATGCCATTTGGGTTATAGTCGATCGTCTTACTAAGTCAGTACATTTCCTACAAGTAAAGACGACTTTTTCTATGACACAGTATTCAGACCTATATATTTGAGAGTTAGTCTGTAACGTACCGTACTTTTGAACATACTTAAAATTTGTGGAAAATAAAAATTTTCTTGAATAAATAATTTTCCTTCAAAATGCCTTAAAATAAAATTCTTGAACAAATATTTGAAATGAAAACGAACTTGCAACATGTACTTGTTTAGAACAACATAAAGTAATTCGTTAAAATCAGAGTAAATGAGTTCAACATGCATAAAAATCCTTAAACTTAAGCGGTCCTCGGGTTAGTCCTCCGCCTAGTCCGAGCCATCTCACTGGTTACCGCCTCTCATCTTCTGTAACTCGTCCTCACCTAAATCGATCAAGTATAGTAAGTATAAAGACTCAACAAGTATAAACTGGGAATAGAAAGTAATACATAATAAAATCACATGCTCTTTAAAGTAGTTTATACATACTTAAAACCTGAACATACTTATGTAACCATAGACGTGCCATCGTTTCAAAATCTTTTTCATAAACATACTTGCATCATACATACGCAAACATACATAATCATCATCATTTTGCGTAGAGATATGTTTCAAAGCAAGTGACCCATAACATAGTTCGCCTGATCAGACTAAACCACAGTACTGGGCTGGCAGCAATGTCCACTACCACATACATAAGATCCCCATTCATACTTTACATGGTGGATTGGTCCCTGATCATACTTTACTGCTTTCCAATCCTGATCAAAACCCCTTCATACTTTACCGGGGTGAAGAGGTCCCCGGACACATTCTCTGGCTTCCAAACCCATTCATATTTGGTAACAAGTCAATTAGCACACCTCAAAAACATAAAATATATTTTTTGCACGTCGAACATATTTACATAGCGCTGAGGGCTTCGTTGGATCTCGTTTGGACGACTACTGCGCATGCTAAAACATCTTTTATTTATTTATTTTTTTAAAAAAAAGTTTCCAGAATGCTTGGCGCTCGGGCGGTAAGATCTTATTGCTCGAGCGCCGCCCAGTTCCAACGAAACTGCAACTCGAAAATCCTCAAAAAAAACACATTTTATATATCAGTTTGAGCAATCACATGAGAAAAATCATAACTCACTCGTTCTTTATCAGAAAATTACGAATTTACTGTCACATCAAAGGTTCCAAAATTACTACGTTTTATATGTTGAAAGTTTTTCTAGAAAGTCGACCGAAAATTCACAGTACTCGAAATGACAGCAGACTCGGTTTTGAGATCTAAAATGTTGATTCAAAATTATTTCAGACATTTTTGCTCAAACTTTTGCATAACATACACATATTTTTCATACAATATATATCAAAGTAGTTATTATGATAAGATCGATGTGAAAACGAAAGATTATACATGCATTTGCGTCTAAAAGCTCGAAGATGAAGAATATCGACGCTGTGGATTACGGGAGATGACCGGAGAACGCTTGCTACAAAATTTTTGCTCGAAAAACAAATATGAATCTCTAGCAATAAGCAAGGAAAAGGTGGTTGCTGAAAGAGAACTCAAGAACCCTAACTCTCCTCCAAAATTTGAAACGTGTGTTTGTGTAGTGTGTGTGTGTGCGTGAGGTTTAGTTTATGTGAAAATTTTTCTTAATTAATTATTTAGGGGCTAAAGAATTGTTTAGTTAAATAATCTGTGATAAGATAATGATAATCTAATAATTTAACCTCAAACAAAGTTTTAAATAAAACAATAATTGAGTGCCAATTTCAAGATTAAAATCTCTCAATTATTAAATCAGTATTTGAAAAGCTTAAAATCTTAATATCACCCAATAAATAAAATTAGGCTTTAAAATGCTTAAAATTACATAAATTATTTAAAATAAAAATTAATTTGACTTGAAATAAAATACCGTATTTTCATAAATCGCCTAAATCTTCACCAGTCTCTTTTCCCGATTCCGCTTCGAATATTCGCTCGAAACATAAAACTCAAGAAAAAATTTAGGCGTGCATCAAATAAACATGTAATAATTTAAATTAAAGCAAAAATCATAAATCATGCATCGTTAAAAATCATTTTAAAATTAAATAAGTAATTTAACAATTTAATAAATGCATGGGTTTTACGTGTACTGATTTTGGGCTCTATAATTCCTCCCCCACTTAAATAAATTTCGTCCTTGAAATTAAGTCTTACCAAAAAATTCTTGGTAGCGACTTCTCATATATGCCTCGGCCTCCCAAGTGTCTCCTTCAATTGATTGATTCAGCTACTGGACTTTGACCAGCTTGATCACTTTGTTTCAAAGTCTGCGCTCCTGTCTGTCAAGAATTCAGACAGGTCTTTCCTCATATGACAGATCCGGAGCAAGCTGCAACGGCTCATAACTCAAAACATGCGAAAGATTTATAAAATATTTCCTCAGCATCGAAACGTGGAACACATTGTGTACTCAGGCTAGATTCGGCGGTAGAGCTACATGATAAGAAAGTGTCCCAACTCTATCAAGAATTTCGAATGGGTGATCTCCAATGGTAAATTTGAGATTCTTTCTTCTCTTGTTAGCATAACTCTTTTGACGACTCTGGGCGGTCTAAATCCTATCTCGGATCTTGACCACCACGTCTGCAGTCTACTGAACAATCTCTGGGCCAAATTCTGATCTCTCACCGACTTCATCCCAATGAATCGGCGATCTGCACTTCCTTACATACAGTGCTATGTAGGAAGCCATACCTATAGATGATTGAAAAATGTTGTTGTTGGTAAACTTCACTAGAGATAGCTACGACTCCCAATTCCCATGGAAATAGATCACACAATATCGTAAAAAGTCTTCTAAAATCTGAATCACTCTCTCAGACTGCCTATCTGTCTGAGGGTGGAATGCCGTACTGAATAGCAACTTCGTCCCCACAGCTGATTGTAAACTCTTCCGGAAGGACGATGTGAATCTCGGGTCCCTGTCAGACACAATGGAAATTAGGATCCCATGCAATCGGACTATCTCCCGGATATAGAGCTCTACATACTGAGTCATGGAGAAAGTCGTCTTCACTGGTAAAAAGTGTGCCGATTTAGTAAGTTAATCTACTATAACCCAAATAGCATTAGATCCTCTGACTGACCTCAGAAATCCAACAACAAAATCCATGGTGATATTCTACCATTTCGACTCGGGAATAGGGTGCGGCTTAAGAATCCCTGCTGGCCTCTGATACTCTGCTTTCACCTGCTGACAAGTAAGACATTCAGATACAAACAGACGAATATCTCGCTTCATTCCTTGCCACCAATACAGCATCTGTAATTCTTTGTACATTTGTGTACCCCCTGGATGGAAGGAATACGGAGATGTATGTGCCTCTGTCAAAATATTCTCTCTGATCGAATCAACACTAGGCACCCACATCCTTCCTATGTATCTAACATTTCAATCGGACACTGCGTAGATTATACTGCCCTTGGCTTCATCCTTCAGTCTCCATTTCTGTAGCTTTTCATCTGAAGGCTGACCTTTATGGATTCGGTCTAGCAATGAAGACTGAACTATAAGATTAGACAACTTGGGAGCTCTGTCCTCAGGGTAAACTTCTAGACCAAACCTCTGAATCTCTGACTGAAGAGATCTCGGCTCTGACAGTGTCTACGACTGCTACTTTTCTGCTCAAAGCATCTGCCACAAAATTAGCTTTCCCTGGATGGTAGCTAATTTGACAATCGTAGTATTTTACTAAGTCCAACCACCGTCTTTGTCTCATATTCAGTTCTTTCTGCGTGAAGAAGTACTTGAGACTCTTGTGATTAGTGAATATCTGGCATTTCTTGTCGTACAAATAATGTCTCCATATCTTCAACGTAAAGACAACGGTAGCTAACTCGAGATCATGAGTTGGGTAGTTCTTCTTTTGCACCTTCAACTGTCTGGAGTCATATGCTATAACCCGACCATGCTTCAACAATACTGCACCTAAACCGAGCTTAGATGCAACGGTGTACAACACAAAATTTCCATGTCCTACCTGCATGACTAAAACCGGCGCTGTAATAAGAGCTTGCTTCAAAGTATCAAAACTCTTCTGACATTATTCATTCCATACAAAATTAGCATTTTTTTAGTCAATGAAGTGAGTGGCACTGAAATCGAGGAAAACACCTGAACAAATTTTTGTAGTAGCCTGCCAAGCCTTGGAAAATATGGATCTCTGATGCGTTCTTCGGCTCGACCCATTCTTTTATTGCGGCCAATTTAGCTGGATCTACCTCAATTCCACTGTTAGATATGATATGTCCCAAAAAATGCTACCTTTTCCAACCAGAATTCATACTTACTGAATTTTACAAACAGCTTGTGTCTCTGCAAGACTTGCAAAACTGTACCCAATTGCTGGCTGCGCTCCTCATGGCTCTTCGAGTATATAAGAATATCGTCAATGAATACTATAACGAAATAATCTAGGTAGGGCTGAAATACTCGATTCATTAGGCCCATAAAAATTACTGGAGCATTTGTCAGTCCAAATGGCATCACTAAGAACTCGTAATGCCCATATCTGGTTATGAAGGCTGTCTTGTGAACGTCTGCACCCTTTACCTTCAGTTGATGATACTCAGAACTGTAATGCCCGAGAAATTGATTATCGTAATCTGATATGATTTATTGATAATGAATTGATGTGAGTGTAGACCACTCCGAGACCAAATTGGTTACAACATATGAGTTACGTGATTTTCGGGCAGAACCTGTGGCGCCCGAGCGATAGAAGACAACCGCCTGAGCGCCAATGCATTACAAGAGCATGTTGTGGACAGAACGTCTGGCGCCCGAGCGGTAGTTCTTGACCGCCCGAGCGCCAGTGTTCAATATGGAATGTCTCAGACAGAACATCCCGTGCCCGAGCGGTAGATTGCAACCGCCCGAGCGCCGACTGAAATGTGCGAAAATAAGCCACGTTTCTTCAGCATGCATGTGGATATATATATAAATGTTCAAGTCTTTCAGAAAATTGGAGAAAGGGAACGAGAAAAGCTTCAGAAATCCTTACGCCTTTATATTTCGATCCGTTCGTTAGATTTTGAATCCGACTTCAGTACGGTGTTCCTATCGACGCGGGCTACAACTGGACGTAAGTTTTGTTACGTTTTGATATGTGTTGAAATTATGCTATTGTCATAATTGAATAAAATTCATATATGATGTTCTTGATATGTTAGACATCATAGAATCGAAGTCAGATTAAGAAACAGATTGATTACGGATTTGTTATAATTTTTCAGATTATATTGAGTGGTATTGGACAGATTTGGATTATTGATTGATTTCATATTGTATTGGATATGGGTTATGATTAGTAATTGATATTTGTTGATATGGTATTTACGGGGATATTGAGATTGTGCCGTTATGCCGATGATTTGAATTAAATTCAGATTAATCAGATTCAGTATTGAATTGAGAATGGAAGGTTGATATTATTATTCTCGATATGTCCTTTCAGATTTACCGAGACAATCTTGAGTTCAGAACTTCCGTTTTCTTCATACCGAGACTACAAACGAAAGGTATAAGTCAATGTGGTATTGGGAGATCGACACAAGTAGGATATACTTGTGTTTCCCTAAATCACATACTATTTGTTATTATTTGCATTGATTTGATTTGATATGCTTGTTCTATTGATGTATAGAGAGCATGTGTTAGACGAATATTAGATGAGTGATCTTGTGACAGAAGTACCTGATAGTGGCGAGATCGCCACGGGCACATTGCACGATGTCACAAGATAGGGTATTGGCGATAGTGCCACAGTCTGGGACGGATAGGTCAAGACACTGGATGTTTGGTTATATCGACGTGGATAGAATCGGAGTTTCTTCTATTACTGTTGGTCGATATAGGAATACCAACGTTTGGAAACCGGGATCCCTAGACTAGGATGGAGTCTAGTCTGAGTCGTGGAGTCACGAGTATGATTGATAGTTTGATATTAATTATGTTTCAGATTTTGATATATATCTGATATCTGCTTCATGCTTTATATTAATTATATGATTGCATGTTTAGTTGATTTATACTGGGATTTATTCTCACCGGCGTTGTGCGGCTGTTGTCGTGTTTGTATGTGTGCATGACAACAGGTGGGACAGGTTCAGGGTCGAGGAGATGAAGAGAGAGATCGTGATTAGAGTGGAGACTACGGACTTGATCTGAGATAGGGTTGAACACTTGATATTTAGTAGTTAAACCTTAGTTTGAATGATTGTATATAGTACAAGACTTGTACTTTAATACTGACATGTATATTAGATTGAATACCATTACGTTCCGCAATTAAAAAAAAAATATTTTATACCCTGTTGATTATAATTGATTGAATTGTCCCAATGATGATTAAGAACATGATTAGCGTCCGGGTCCCCACAAGAGCGTAGATATATCTTAGAGAACACTGTAGCTCCCTAAATCTGATCGAATAATTTCTTGATTCTTGGCAATGGGTATTTGTTCTTGATTGTTACCTTATTCAGGTCTCGGTGATGGATACACAACCTCATGCTTCCATCTTTCTTCTTCACGAAGAGCACTAGTACGTCCCATGGTGAGAAACTAGGGCAGATGAATTCTTTTTCTAGGAGCTCCTGAATTTTCTGCTTGAGCTCTAACATTTCTGCTGGAGCTAAACGGTTTGGTGCTTTAGATATTGGCACAGTGCCTAGCACAATGTCAATGGCGAACTCCACCTCTCTCTCTGGTGGAAGGACTCTGACATCGTCGGGTAAAACATTGGGAAATTCTCTGACAACTGGTACATCAGATATCGATAGGGTGGGTGCATCAAGTGCTGAAATAATACTGGACAAGAATACGTGACACCCCTTATGCATAAGTTTCCGTGCCTGCATGCATGAGATCATGAGAGGGAAAGTTCTCCACCTGTCTGGCTTAAAGAGAAATTGCTCCATGCCAAACAGTCTTACCAACACTGATCTTTTATGAAAATCAATTAGAACTGTATTCTTCGTCAGCCAGTCCATACCCAAAATGACATCAAACTCTGGCTTTGGCAACACAATCAGGTCGACGTAAACTAGGTGGCCCTGTAATTCAAGATCGATATCTCTGACCATGCTAGTAGCTGATAACTTCTCCCCTGATGGGACTATCACGGAGTAGCTTACTTCGAGTCCAATGGACTTGACACCCAAATGGTTAGTGAAAGTATTTGAAATAAAAGAGTGAGTGGCCCTGGAATCTAAGAAGGCCTTCGTGGCTACTCTCTTTATGAAGATATTTCCTGAGGGACATTAGCACAACACAAAAACTTATACCCGAAAATACTTATCTTAATCTCATGCATAGTTGGAAAGCCCTAACCAAATTCTCAGAATACGAAAACAACATACAATTATTCCCAAGTAAAATTCCAAGCATCCATGACCAAAAAAAAAAAAAATATTGTGCTGAATTAAATAGATTACAAGTCAGTAAAGTCGTGTCTGGGTTCGCCTCCTCGGCATACATGGCAAACACTATCCCCTAGGTTGGCTGCCTCCACTACGGGAAGTCCTTCAGCATATGATCACTGGCCCCGCACTTGAAGCATTTGCCAGAACCCCATAAACACAGGCCCATGTGCTGACGGTTGCACTTCGGGCACACTAGGTACTCAAGCTTCTGAGAAGCCTTCCTTTGAGGAATAGGACCTTTGCCTTTCGGAGGTCTTTGAAATGGTCTATTTCCCGGCTGTCCCAGGAAAGGCCCCTTGAAATGCTGCTGCTGCTGAGGTTCCTGGTAGGGCCTCTTGTCCTGCCTGTCGTTATCGATATATTTTTGGTCCTGCTCTGTTGCCAAGGCTCTCAACAAAGCAATAACATAGGTTGCAGGACCAGAAACTCTACCATCACGGCGCAAGATCGGCCGTAAACCATCAATAAAATACCTCAGCTTCTCCCGGGCATCATTTGCAATCAGGGGCACGAGTGACACCTCCTTTCAAACTTCTTCACGAAATCTGCTACGTTGTTGTCCCCCTGTCGCAACGTCATAAACTCCCTAGTCATACGGGAGCGTACTTCCTCAATGAAGTACTTGGAGTAGAAGACCTCCTTAAAACCATTCCAAGACAGGGTATGCAAATTTACTGACACAAACGCGCCCTTCCAACATAGCCTGGCGTCTTCTGTCAACAGAAAAGTTGCACACCTGACTCTATTTGCATCATGCAGTTCCATAAAAGTGAAAATCACCTCGATAGACTTAATCCATCCCTCTGCTATTATCGGGTCAGTAGTCCCCGAGAAATCCTTTGGGTCCATCCTCCTGAACCTCTCATACACTGCTTCTGGCCTGGCCGGTCTCACTCCAATATCTACTCCAGCACTGTTCCCCACAAACTATGCGGATAACTGAGTCATACCTGCCAGCATCTATGTCTGCATATCTGGAGGTGGACGAGGAGGAGTGGCCATCTCCCCATCACGAGCCTCTCTATCCTCATCTCATTCTCCACGTGCAATCATACGTCTAGGAGGCATACTGTTCCAAAATTTACCCAACACGTAACCCAACATGCAATATCTTAATATTTGTAACATAAGATGCACGTAACTCGAATTTAAACACGTACACGCTGAACACATGACTTAGATGCTTACTACATTAAATAATTTTAAAACTTTAAAACTTACAGACTTGAGGCGTGATTTCATGAGCTTTTCTTAACCGGCAGTAAGAATAGTCCTTTACAATAACACCGCTCTGATACCAATTGTAACGTACCGTACTTTTAAACATACTTAAAATTTGCGAAAAAAAAAAATTTTCTTCAATAAATAATTCTCCTTCAAAATGCCTTAAAATAAAATGCTTGATAAAATATTTGAAATGAAAACAAACTAACAACAAGTACTTGTTTAAAACAACATAAAGGAATTCGTTAAAATCAGAGTAAATGAGTTCAACATGTATAAAATCCCTTAAACTTAAGCGGTCCTTGGGTTAGTCCTCCGCCTAATCCGAGCCATCTCACTGGTCTTTGCCTCTCGTCTCCTCAAACTCGTCCTCACCTGCATCGATCAAGTCTAGTGAGTCTAAGAATTAAATACGTTTAAACTGAGAATAGCAACTATTACATAATACAATCACATGCTCTTTAAAGTAGTCCATACATACTTAAAACCTGAACATACTTACGTAACCATAGACGTGCCATCATTTCATAATCTTTTTCATTAACGTACTTGCATCAGACGTACTTAAACATACATAATCATCATCATTTTGCTTAGAGATATGTTTCAAAGCTAGTGACCCATAACATAGTGCGCCTGATAAGACTAAACCACAGTACTGGGCTGGCAGGGATATCCACTACCATATAAATAAGATCCTTGGTCATAATTTACCGGGTGGATTGGTCTCTTGTCATGCTTTATCTCTTTCCAATCCTCATCATACTTTACTAGGGTGGAGAGGTCCCCGAACACGTTCTCCTGCTTCCAAACCTGTTCATATTTGGTAACAAGACAATTAGCATGCCTCAAAAACAGAAAATATTTTCTTTTGCACGTCAAGTATTTTTACATAGCGTTGAGGGCTTCGTTGGATCCATCTTGGACGACTACTACGCATGCTAAAATATTTAAAAAAAAATTATTTCCAGAATGCATGGCGCTCGGGCGGTAAGATCTTACCGCTCGAGCGCGCCTGTCTAGAAGGCCTTGCGCTCGGGCGGTAACATCTTACCGCTCTGGCGTCGCCCAGTTCAAACGAAGCTGCAACTCGAAAATCCTAAAAAAACATTTTATATAACAGTTTTAGCAATCACACGAGATAACTCATAACTCACTCGTTTCTTATCAGAAAATTATGAATTTACTGTCAAATCGAAGATATCAAAAAGTACTATGTTTTATATGTTGACAATTTTACCAGAAATTTGATAAAAAATCGTTTCAAACATTTTTGCTCAATATTTTGCATAACATACACAGATTTTTCATACAATATACTTCAAAGTGGTTATTATGACAAGATCGATGCGAAAATGAAAGATTATACATGCCTTTGTGTCTAAACGCGCAAAGATGATGAATACTGACGCGGTGGATTATGGGAGATGACCGGGAGACGCTTGCTACACGATTTTTGCTCGAAAAACCAACGTGAATCTCCAGCAATAAGTAAAATTATGCTTTCAAATGCTTAAAATTCCATAAATCATTTAAAATACTAATTTTCTTGACTTGAAAAAAAATACCGCATTTTCATAAATCGACTAAATCGTCACCCGTCTCTTTTCCCGATCCCGCATCGAATATTCACCTGAAACATAAAACTCAAAAAACATTTTAGCGTACATCAAATAAACATGTAATAGTTTAAAATAATGCAAAAATCATAAATCATGCATCGTTAAAAATAATTTTAAAAATAAATAAGTAATTTAACAATTTAATAAATGCATGGGTTTTACCTATACTGATTTTGGGCTCTACATAGTTAAACTGCATGGAATTCCAGTGTCTATAGTGTCGGACATATACACACGTTTCACTTCATCATTCTGGAAGAGTTTACATGCGGTCTTGGGGACCAAACTACTATTCAGCATTGCATTCCATCCTCAGACAGACGGTCAGACTGAGAGAGTCATATAGATTTTAAAGGATCTACTCCGAACATGCGTGATCGATTCCCAAGGGGGTTGGGAACCAAAACTACCTCTATTGCAATTCACTTATATTAACAGTTATCAATCATCTATTGGAATGGCTCCATATGAAGCACTCTACGGAAGGAAATGTAGATCTCCTATCCATTGGGACGAGGTAGGAAAAAGAGCTACAATGGGACCCGAGATAGTTCATCACATCGCAGAAATGGTCGCCAAGATCCGAAACAAAATGAAGACTGCTCAGAGTCAACAGAAGAGCTATGCGGACAAAAGAAGACTAGATCTCGAGTTTGAAGTCGGTGACCACGTGTTTATAAAGATAGCACCTATGAAAAGTGTTATGAGATTTGGCAAGAAATGCAAACTCTGTCCGAGGTTCATCGGACCATTCTAGATAATTGAAAGAGTGAGAGCATTGGCATATCGAGTGGCGTTGCCACCTAATCTCGCAGGAGTTCACAATGTGTTCCACGTATCAATGCTCCGCAAGTACATGTCAAAACCATTACATGTACTAAACTTTGAGCCACTGCAACTTACACCAAATCTGTCATATGAGGAGAGGCCTAATTAAATCATGGGCAGACAAGAGAGAAGGCTGCAGAACAAGGTGATAAAGATGGTCAAAGTCAAGTGGCTGAATCACTTGGAAAAAGACACTACTTGGGAGACCGAGTCAGAGATGAGGAGTCGCTACCTCAAATTATTCGGTAAGTCTTAATTTCATGGACGAAATTTTATTTAAGGAGGGAAAGATTTTACGAGACCAGCTCGATTTATCCGGGAAGTCGATTTTTGTCAAACGAAGGACATTTAAAGGCTTAAAAATTATTGTTTTTGAAAACAAATTTTGTAAACTTATATTATCATATAAATAGGTCTTAATGAGCCTAATTTGAAATGTCTGCTATTTGTTTTCTTAAAACGTACTAGAATTTTTTTTTTCAAACCTCACTAAATCGGTCGAGATGCATAATCACATGCATAAAATATTTTGGTACCATTTTAAAAGCAAAACAACCAACTATTTTTCCAAACCTAAAAACATCATTTGAAAAATATAGCCTATACTATAACCTCTCAAAAATATCTCATAATTAAATCGTCGTAAAAATATCTTTAACATCACTTAAAATCATAAATCATAACTAGTGCAGAAAACTAGCTTCGGTCCATGGGTTATGTGCACCTCCAGTCCAGTCAGATTATCCATCAAGATCTCCATTAACATAACTATCATAATAACCTCAATCAGTCACACCTAGTGAGTCGAAAGACTCACCACACCATAATCTTGATAACAACATAATACGTATACAAATCACATATAACAGTGAAAAATACTTGTACTTAAAATATCATTTTCATGAAGATGCATAAACTTTAAACACGAACATTTTCTTAAACATTTAATGATGCTCAAACCTTAATTAAAACCATTATCATAATGATGCATCATCTTTAAACATAAACATTTTCTTAAACTTTTTCATAAACTTTTTCTATCATCATAAACATATCCTTATTCATCATATTCATATTCATATTCATATTCATATCATCATCAACATATACATATTCCTTTTTCCTTTCGTTAAATTCAGATCGTTAATTGTGACTTTCGTGTTCATCTACGTCTACGTGTTAAGCGATGGATCCATATACATGTAACCACAGTACTGGACGGCAGGGACATCAACGACACTCTCACCGGTCAACTGAGCCTTGGCCTTACGTATTAACATATCATCATATACATATATTTACCCAAGAAAATATGATTGTCGGGGCTCTCACTGGGACCGTCACCCTCTTGATATCTCCAACATATCCTCGTATTAGTCTCAATTACTTCACTTCCTTCAAAGTTTCATATTCTCATCACTTTATAAAATTAAAACATGCATATAACGTTTTTCTTTTAAACCAAACATGCACATGTCTTTTAAATGTCCACGTTCAATCATAAAATTCATAAACATTTTAAAAATACATTTTTAACATATATATATCCATGAACATTTAAAATAATCATATTAACATGTCAAACAACAATCAGAGCACTGCCATGACGTTTACTAATTTCCGGGTGTAAAATTATCGTTTTGCCCCTGGACGTAAAATTCTACATTTTTGGCTTTTTCTTAATTTCATTGACTCTAACATGTCCCAAATTTAAGCCTAAATTAAAATTCTCATATTTTTATTTAGCTTAAATACTAGACTTTTTAATTTATTCGTAATTAGTCGTTTTGAAGGCGTTTTAATCCCGAAAAATTCCAAACTTTAATATAAAATTCCTAAATTTAAAACTTATATTTTTATATTATTTTAGCCCTCATGAACCACGACTCGACCACCGTAAGCCGTGTTTAGATTTAATTTCCAAAAAAAAAAACCCTAGCTTGACCTATATATTTCGACCCCGAGCCATGGTTTGATTTTCACGAGCCACCCTCGAACCATGCTGGACCAAACCCTGATCAACACCCTTAGGCACCCTACTGGACCCTTGGAACTCACAGACTCGACCCCAGCTGTAAAGGCCCATATTTCGTATTCATAAATTTTCGGAATTATTAAAATTTTTCTAAATAAATAAATAACTTGCCCAATTTATAAAATAAACACGTAAAAAAATATTTTAACTTTAAACTAACAGCGGAAGTCAACATAATATATCAAACAACAATTTAAAAATAATCCAACATGTAAAATCGAGTTTGAATAATAAAAGGTGCATAAATTAAATCATGAGGTCCTCGGGTTTACTACTGCTGCCACAAGATCGTTCACTGGTCTACGCCCTCCGTCTCGACCTCATCAGTACCTACAACAATCAAGTCTAGTGAGTCTAAAGACTCAACATATATATATATGGAATAACAAGTAAATATATCATAAAATCGCATGCAACGTAAAAATATAGCATCGTAAAGCGCATGGTGAAAATCGTATCATGAATAATTATAACTACGTGCATATCTTAAAATCATACGTAAAAGCTTTGCTCAATAGAGCTCTGTCATGTCATATCATAATTTTCTGGTAGAGATAATTTTTCTAAGCAAGTGGCCCATAACATAACGTAAGCGCCTGATCAGACTAAACCACAGTATACTGGGCGGTAGAGATCAATCACAGCCCTTGGACTAGATGTCCGTACCCATACATAATCATAACCGGTCGTAAGTCACCGGGTGGAGAGGTCCTCGGTTGCGCCTACCGACTTCCAAACCCATAAGCATAAGGTGGCCACAAGACATATAGCATATATCTCAAAAATAAACATTNCTTGACAAAAACTTAACAACTAAACCAAAAACGAGACGATTAGGAGCTACAACTTGATTTTTATTCATGGCTTCGTACCAACCCGAACCAACATTAAACCGACGCTTAACCATGATTAAAAATACCCCAAAC
>NC_133309.1:9371161-9416837 GCF_012295235.1 Primulina huaijiensis
TTTTTTTTTCCTGTGCTGTTTTCACGATTTCAGCTGCTTGTTCCTTCTGATATTTTTGAGTAAATGGGAGAAGAAAGACTAGGCAATGAAGATGAATGATATTAGAGGTGTTAAATGAGTCATGAATTGCATTGAGGTGGGGGTTACAAGTGAAGAAGTTGAATAGAATTTGAATTGTTTCCTTCTCTCCTTTTTAGCCGATTCTTTACCTCATTTTTGCTGCATGTTTTCTTTTATTGACTAGCATGATGGGTTAAGGAAGAATTAAGGAATATTATTGTGCTTGAATTCACTAATAACTAATGAATTAAAGGTGAGGAATTGCATTCACCTTAAAGGCTAATGAGGTGATTTGAATGAATTTACCACATTTTTTTTTTAATGTCTTGACCGAAAGTTGTTACCCATTTGCATGGTATTGTTTAAGTCTTATATTTTAAATGTTTAAGATTTTTAATCATCAATTTTATTACATTAACAAATTAATTTAGGATAGAATCTTGCATGGCATTGCATGGTTTAAAATTTTATTATTTATATGCTATTTTAAATTTCTTGACTATTTTATATCTAGATTAATTCATCCTTATTTGTTTACATAATTTAATTTAAGCTTTAATTAAATATTGAACCTAAAAGAATTTATTTAACTACTTAGCTCACATAAATTTAATAAATCTTAAAATATTTTTTTTCTTTAAAATTAAATTATTCTTTGACTTAAATTAAATTTAGGAATATTTTTCTTATTATTAATCTTATCTCTAATCTCCAAACTCCGGTCCGACCTCGCGTATTTATCCTGAAAAGATAAAACTAAACATCTTCTTTTAAAATAAATAAAACACTTCATATTTTCTTAAAAATTCATCTTTAATTTAAATAATAAAAATTATGCATGGCTTATACGTAATCTGATTTTCGGGTCGTTACAACAGCCACCAGAACCGAAGCCCCAACTCCAGCCCCTTTGCATGGCCGAGACTCCCTCTTAACATGGTGTCTCCGTTTGCGGCTACAGGACTTACCCAACGAACCCAGCCCCTAAACCAGCCTCTCAAGCACTCGCCTAGGACCCCAAAGAGTCACCCTAGCCCATCCCGAAGTCCCCAGACCGAGCCCTCTTCCCTGTGCAAGTCCCTGAACCCTGCGCACGCTAGCAGCGCTTCTCGGGTGGGAGTCCCCAGCCCATGAATCGATTCCTAACATGGCTATGACTCTTCCCTTGACCCTTCCCAGACCCTGGCTAAGCTCTGACCCAAGCCAAGACCAAGCTGAGCCCTTAAGACCCATAACCGAATCCCTCCTCCACAACATGACAGCAACTTGATAGCAGCTTTGTGTTTCGTTTTGTGCAGCTTTTGTTGCTTGTATCTAGGGCTCTAAAATCATGTAAAACAATGAATGATCATAACCTATATCAAGGCAGCCCCTTAACACATACAAAACATGATTTTTGAAATCAAAAATACAAGTTTAGAACACTTATGAATGAAGTTATGAAAATTCAACTTGTGTGCCATGTTTTTCCTTCAAAATAAGTTTATATGATTAATATGGTATGATAGATGTTGAAGGAAAGAAATATGCGTGCATTTGCTTATTAACGTACGATTATTCGCTGACGAATAGAAGAACGATGACGACGGGACCTTGACATGAAACCCATGAAGCTTTTCGAATTTTCCTCTTAAGATTTGATGTGTGTGTGCCTTGGATGTTGTAGAGTTATTTGGGAGAGAAAATCAGAAAAGAGGCGAGTGATGTGTTGTTAATGGGGAGGGTTTGACATAATGTATAGTTAATTAATCATTAAATAAGCTTAAGCCCATTAAGCATGTTAATTAGGCCCATTAGTGCTTAATTAAAATTTTAAAAATAGTTTTGTTTAAGTAAGTTTGTGAATTTATTAGCCGGGTCGCCCAAGTTCGTATTTTTCTTGAAAAACCAACATCGATAAAGATTACGTCCTGGCGTATAAAATCACCTCGAAACTCCTTATTTTAAAAAATATGAAAAAGCATCAACCATTTTTTCAATAATTAAAAACAATTATTTAATAAAAACATTTTTTATTTTTCAGCCCTCGGTCTCCGTTCCTCGATCCCAACATGAATAATCCTTAAAAATTCATTTTAATGCATGTATGTAGAAAAACTACTAAAACATCATGTAAACATGTCACATAATCAATTTAGCATTTAAAATCATTTAATTACTCATTTTCCATATTTCCTAAATTTACATGCAGTTGAATTATGTCGTCTTAATTTTGGAGCTTACAATTCTTCTCCCGCTTAAATAAAATTTTGTCCTCGAAATTAGAACTTATCGAATGGCTCTGGATAGCGACTCTTTAAGTACCTCTCGGTTTCTCAAGTAGCTTCCTCTTACGAGTGATTCAGCCACTTGACCTTGACCATTGGAATGACTTTGTTTTGCAGTCTCCTTTCTTGTCTTGCCAAGATTTGGACATGTCTTTCTTCATATGCCATATTTTTTGTCAATTGTAGAGGTTCATAATTTAGAACATGTGATGGATTCGACATGTACTTTCGCATCATTGAAATATGGAACACATTGTGAATTCCAGAAAGCATTGGTGGCAATGCCACTCTATAAGCTACTGTCCCAACCCTCTCTAAAATCTCGAATGGGCCAAAAAATATTGGACTAAGCTTTTCTTTCTTACCAAATCGCATAACACCTTTCATAGGTGCTATTTTCACAAATACATGATCTCTTACTGCAAACATTAAGTTCCTTTGTCTCTTATCAGAATAACTCTTTTGTCGGCTTTGTGCAGTCTTCATTCTATCACAAATTTTGACTACAAGCTCGGCAGTCTCTTCAATCACATCTGGACCAATCTCTCTTCTTTCACTAACCTCGTCCCAATGAATAGGAGATCTACATTTCCTTCCATAAAGTGCCTCAAAAGGAGCCGTCTCGATTGATGATTGGAAAATATTATTGTAGGTGAACTACACAAGAGGTAATTTTGGTTCCCAACTGCCTTGGAAATAAATAACTGATGCTCGCAGTAGATCTTTCAGAATTTGAATAACTCTTTTGGACTGACCATTTGTTTGAGGATTGAATGTTGTACTGAATAATAACTTGGTCCCCATCGCAGCATGTAGACTCTTTCAAAAAGACTACGTGAATATCGTATCTCTGTCAGAAACGATAGATACAAGAATCCCATGTAGAAGAACTATCTCTCGAATATATAACTCTGCTTATTGAATCATGGTGAAGGTCGTCTTGATAGGTAGAAAATGTGCTGATTTCGTAAGACGGTCCATGTTGTGACTTTGATTGTTGCACTTCCAATAGCAGGTTGTACGCAAGTAGTATAATTCGATGAGTCCGATATCGTATCCACAGGGAAGCTACGGTAATTACAAGTCCATTACAATGTCTTTTTGTTTTTATTTTTGTTTTTGTTTTTGTTTTAATTGTTTGAATCTTTAATTGGTAATTTTTAATAGTTCAAATTTTAATTTAAGTAGTTGAGATTAGATGATCCACTCTTGATATTTTAATAAAGTTAACATTAATTAACATTATTGAAATCCACTTAATAAAATGGTTCCAATATATTAAATAATCATATTTATATTATGTTATATACTATTTTCTTATAAGTATAAAATATTTACCAAAACTTATAAATGTTGTCAAGTATTTATTGTGCTATATATATTTGTAAACACTAAATCAAGGTTCGCACTTTAAATGGTTGGTAAAATCAAACAAACATTTAAATGGTACCAAGAAATTAATAATATGATATATTGATATCTAATAAATCAAGGCATCAACTTTAAATAGTTGGTAAAACCAAACAAACATTTAAATGGTACCAAGAATTTAGTGTAACATATAGCAACAATAAATCAAAACTCCCACTTATAAGTAGGGTATAAAAATGCTTAATGAAATAAATATAACATAAACAATAATTAATGATTAAATAATATAAAACATAGATTATTACCTTTTAATAACCTTATTATCATATCAAGAGTTTCACCTTTTCATCTCAACCTTAGGAAGTTAACAACTCATTATTCAAAGTATAAAACTTTGAATATGAAATTAACATGCTAATTATTTTTAAATGATGAAATAAAGGAAAAATAAAGAGAGAAATATTATGAACTCAAATATTTGTTCTTAGAATGAGGGATATCTCAATTCATTACAATGCACCCCTATTTATAGCCAAATGTGGGGAGACAACCACAAATAAAATATAATTTTTTTACACAAAAGTCTTAATTGGTGTTCCAAGAAATTATATCATATTACACATCATTTTTGAAAATCTTCTCATCCGAATTTTCTTCTCTACAAAAAATAAAACATGTGGATAATTGAGTTGTTTGAATTGTGGTATTTTATTTTAACCATTTGACCAAGTAGTTTGAGAGATATGGTCAAAATACTAGAGCATGGTAAAACTGTCACTCCTTCGATAACTTTATTTGTTGCTTAATTTGATCCCAATTGTGAGAAGATTTTTATCTCATGCTTGTCACCAATATTGTAGATATTATCATCAACTTTCTACAGGTCCAAGAATCATCTTAATCACATTTGCAACGCCAAGTTTATTCTTGTTTTATCGAACCTGTAAAAATAGTAAAAACTTATAATTACACAACAACTTATTTTTTATACAATTTATCATAAAACATATAATATTTAAACATTTAATAAAACAAAAACTATAAATTTATATTATAAAACATTTATTTAATGTATAATTTTTATGTTTATCACACCCCCAACCAGCTTATTGCTAGTCCCTAGCAATTTAAGCGTTAATAGCAATACAAAACATATTGATTAATTTAAATAAAAATGTAATCGAAACTATCCAAGTGTTAAATTAAATATGAAAACTGTCAAAGTTATATCAAGATCATTATAATTATAATTTATGAAATAATCTGAGCTGATCAATTCAAAGCTTATTTTCAGGTAATTAAATGTACATGGCCTTCAGAAATTCCTAATAAGAGTCTCAACTCCATATCCTCACAGGTTAATAAATGTTTCAATTCAGGGGAACGATTTCTCTCATGGAGTTGGAATACAGATAAATGCTCAGGAAAATGGTTTACAGAATGCAGACAGACAAACGAGCCAGATTAATCAAAAGATAGGAAATCTATTGATTCAAAATCTTGTTATTCTTATTTTATATCTATTTTTTTCCTGGTCATCTTTTGAGATTTTTTCTATTATTTCGTAACATCATAGAATCAGACAAAGTTTATGGTCACTGACAACATATTTATTTAATTTTTACAATATATTTCTCTCTTTCTATTTTTTTTTCCTTCTTTCTTTCTTTCTCTTTTTTTTAAGAGACATAAATAGGTCGTAGCATATAACTTTGAAATAACAAAGATCGTCAACATTTCTTTTTTTTTTTACTAAGGAAATATCAATTTTTTTTTTCAAAATAAGAACTCAAGATATAAACAATAGATAGCCTCTCTTATGATCAATAAAGGCTCGAAAGTTGTTTTCTCAATCCTCTCCACTCACTCACAAAATATGTGTGAGTTTAAAATTTTAGGCACTCTTATAGATATATCTTGGGCCATATACTTTAATAACTGATCTTATCACAATGGTTAATCACTCAAAAAGATTTCATAAATCATATTTTTATAATGATCAGAATATAAAAATTGACTTTTTTTTCAAATAAAAATTAAACATCCTTAGATAGATTAGTACATGTTCTAATTTAAACCTTTCAAACATATAATGTATGATATTTTTACAAAAATTACTAAGATACAAATAATAAACATGGTTTTATTTTAAAATAATATATATATTTTTAAATATATATTTTTTTAAAAAAAATTTTGAAATTTTTTATTAATTTTTTTTATAAATTTGTTCTCCCACCAAACAGAATATGACATTGTCCCTAATGTCAAAATAACTATTAATAAAGAGTACATAATGAAAGAGATATCACCTTGAATTTTATTGAAGATAACAAACTGAAACAAACGCAAACCAATCCACGACTTTTGAATCAATGATCCAACTTTCTTTTCTTACTGCTTGATTGCAACCAATTGATCTTTGCTATCATTGGATCAGGTTTGTGAACAAAAGCTTCCAAATCATCAATTAATTGGTCGGCAGTCGAAGCAGAGATGAGCATCCTTCGTGAATTTTCTGAAATGAAATTCTGTTCTACATCTTTATCAAGAAATGTCAACAAACTATCATAATAATTCTTGATATTCAAAAAGCCCACAGGTTAATTATGGATATTAAGTTGTGCCCAAGAAACAGTGTGAAAAATTTCTTCTAATGTACCAAAACCACCTGGTAATGCGATAAAAGCATCAGAATTTTCAATCATTTTGGTGATTCTTTCATACATTGAAGAAACTTTTAATTTCTTTCCAATCGTAACACCTGTAATATTTCCTTCAGCTAAAGCTGTAGGAATAATACCCAAAACCTGACTACCTCCAAGATGTGCAGATGTTGAAACATATCCCATTAACCCAATATTACCTCCCCCATATACTAACTGAATTTTTCTCTCAGCCAATATCTTTCCAAGATTATTTGCTGCGTCTACAAACACTTCATTTTTTTAGGACTCGACCCACAAAATACCCAAATATTTTTCAATGTTTGTGCAGAGGATCCAGCTATGTTTTTACTTTCTTTTTGGTCTGCGAAAATAGAGAGAAAGATGAGAGATTTTACAGGGGTTATATGTTATCATGACAAAACTATGTGTCACAGTTGTAAACAGAATAAACAGTAAAAACCATAATAACACACATACATATAAACATTAGTGTGATTGTGGCTCACAATTTTCCTCTGGCTTTAAGTCCAGAAACGGCTTCAACACCTTCTATGAGCCGAGGATATGCTTCCCATCCAATTTTCTTATAAATTGGCAAACAGAGTCTTTTTTAGTCGGATTCCCAAGACTATTAAAATCACGCTCGTCTTGAAATTACTTCCATAAACGGAGAAGTTCAATATGCACGTGTCCACTAGAATGCGTCTCAACAGTCAATAAGATGTTATCTAAAGACTCCTTACTCAGCCCATTCTTAATGAAACCAATTTTATCTTCTCTGTTATTGGAAACATATCCCAAAGATCTGCATCGTTTGTCACAAGTCCATCTTGCACATTTATGACAAACCCCTAAACTTTTAGCCCTTCGTTTTTTCGCATAAATACTTTTTCCTAATCCAGGTTTATACCGAATGAGTAATGACTGTTGAACTTCTCCTCCTAATCGGACCTTAGCTTCTATTACAAGACGAATATCTTCTGGAATTCCTTTTCGCATTAACAATCTTAATCTTTCACACCTACCTGTACCAATTTTTCTTAGAACATTTTCAGAAACAGAGGGAAAATATTTACAAATTTTTGAGAGAATTTCATCCATTTTGAAAAGAAAAGAAATGATTTTTTTTTTGTATCAGCAATTGTGGGAAACTGATTAAACCGACTATGAGAGCCACGGAGTACCATTATCCGCCATTAACCGGGAAAATAAAAAGATTAAGGAAACCTGAAATAAAAACAAACAAAATTAATTGCAATACAAAAAATCAAGGATCGGAAAGGGTAATAAACTCTTCTTTAAAGATTTCATTTTCTAAAAATGGTTTAAGCTTTTGTCCATTTACTTTAAAAACATCACCATTTTTAGGATTTTCAATGTCCATAGCTCCATAAGGATACACATGTTTTACAACATATGGACCTGTCCATCTTGATCGTAATTTTTCTGGGAATATGTGAAGTCGCGAATTATAAAGCAAAACTTTTTTACCAATCTCAAAAGATTTTCTAAGAATTGTTTTATCATGAAATGATTTGATTTTTGCTTTATAAATCCTTGAATTCTCATACGCGTCATTTCTGAGTTCATCAAGTTCATTAAGTTGCCATTTGCGCAATTTGTTGGCATCATCCATGCTTGAATTAAAAGTTTTGATCGCCCAATAAGCTTTATGTTCCAATTCCACAGGCAAATGACAATGTTTTCCGTAAACCAACCTATAGGGAGACATATTCAATGATGTTTTAAAAGCTGTTCGATATGCCCAAAGTGCATCATTAAGTCGCAGAGACCAATCTTTTCTATTTGGGTTAACAGTTTTTTCCAAAATTTGCTTTATCTCCCTATTAGCTAATTCAACTTGTCCATTTGTTTGAGGATGATAAGGAGTAGTTACTTTGTGAGTAATACCATATTTTTTCATCAACGAAGCAAATGGTTTATTAACAAAGTGAGTTCCCCCATCACTTATCATGGCTCGAGGAATTCCAAATCTACTAAAAATATTTTCTTTTAAAAATTTGATGACGATTTTATGATCATTTGTTCGACATGGAATTGCCTCTATCCATTTGGAAACATAATCAACTGCAACTAAAATATACAAGTATCCAAACGAAGGTGGAAAAGGTCCCATAAAATCAATTCCCCAACAGTCAAAGATTTCAATTTCAATGATAGGATTGAAAGGCATCATGTTTTTTTTTGAAATCGCACCCAATTTTTGGAAATTTTCACAGATCTTGCAGATTTCGTGGGTATCTTTAAACAAAGTTGGCCAATAAAATCCACACTGCAAGATTTTTGCAGCAGTTTTCTTTGAAGAAAAATGTCCTCCGCATGCTTCTGAATGACAAAATTTAATGACACTACTTACCTCATTGTCGGGTATGCAACGCCAAAAAATTTGATCCGGACAATACTTGAACAGATACGGATCATCCAAATAAAAGTTTTTTACCTCATTCAAAAATTTTCTTTTATCTTGAGAACTCAATTGCGGTGGCATTTTTCCTGTCACAAGAAAATTTACTATGTTAGCAAACCAAGGTGTAGTAGTAACTGAAAATAGATGTTCATTAGGAAAATTATCGTTAATTGGTGTCATTTCATAAGATGATCCTGTTACTAGTTTCGATAAATGATCCGTTACAACATTCTCGGTTCCTTTTTTATCTTTGATCACAAAGTCAAATTCTTGGAGCAACAAAATCCATCGTATCAGTCGTGTCTTTGCATCCTGTTTGGTCAACAAATATCTAATAGCAGAATGATCAGTAAACACAATAGTCGTTGATCCAATCAAATAAGAACGAAATTTATCTAATGCAAATATTACAGCAAATAGTTCTTTTCAGTTGTGGAATAATTCATGTGAGCATTGTTTAAAGTTCTACTTGCATAATATATCACATAAGGCTTACCGTTTTTTCTTTGACCCAATACTGCACCGACTTCATAATCACTCGCATCGCACATGATTTCAAATGGTAAAGACCACTCAGGATGTTGCATGATAGGAGCTGATGTTAAATGTCGAATGATTTTATAAAAAGTATTTTGGAATTCTTGAGTCCACTGAAATACAGTGTCTTTTGTTAAGAGGTTACAAATGGGTTTAGAGATTAAACTAAAGTCTTTTATAAACCTCCTATAAAATCCAGCATGTCCCAAAAATGAAGGAATTTCTTTAATGGTTTTTGGAGGGGGTAAATTGGCAATGAAATCAATTTTTGCTTTATCAACTTCAATTCCATGACATGACACAATATGTCCCAAAACAATCCCAGAATTAATCATGTAATGACATTTTTCCCAATTTAAAATAAGACCTTTTTCCTCGCATCTTTTTAAAACTTTTTCTAAATTTAAAGACAATTATCAAATGTACTCTCAAAAATAGTTAAATCATCCATGAAAATCTCCAAACAATTTTCAACCATGTCGCTAAAAATGCTTAGCATACATCTTTGAAATGTTGTTGGGCATTGTTTAAACCAAATGGCATCCTTCTGAATGCAAATGTTCCAAAAGGACATGTGAATGTAGTTTTTTCTTGATCTTCAAGTGCAATGGGAATTTGATAATAACCTGAATATCCATCAAGAAAACAGTAGTAGGGATGACCTGCCTCTCTTTCTAAAAAAAAAAAAAAAAATGGTAATGGAAAATGATCTTTTCTAATGTCGTCATTTAATTTTCTGTAATCAATACACATACGCCAACTAGATGGGACTCGACTCGTTAACAATTCACCTTTTTCATTTTTTATCACTGTGATGCAAGATTTTTTTTGAACTACTTATGTTGGACTTACCCACTTACTATCAGAAATAGGATAGATAATTCCAACATCAAGTAGTTTGAGAACTTCAGTTTTCATAACATCTTTCATGTGCGGATTTAATCTCCTTTGTGGTTGTTGAGATGTTTTAGCATTTTCTTCTAAATGAATTTTGTGAGTGCAAATTAGTGGATTAATGTCCTTGAGATCTTTTAATGTCCAACCAATTGCATTTTTATGTCTTTTAAGCATATCAACTAATTTACCTTCTTGAGCACTTGCTAGTTTTGAAGAAATTACCACCGGATATGTTTCATCTTCTCCAAAAAAATGCATACTTCAATTCTTTTGGCAAAGGTTTTAACTCCAATATGGGTGGTTCATCTTTGTTCTCATATTTTGCCTCAAATTCTTTCTCTGATCCTGGTAAAGAGTCATACCTAATAAAATCATCAAGATCAATTTCAATATTTTTTTAACAGTATCAATTGAACAAATATCTAATTGGTCACGAGTACTCCCTTCTTGAATGTTTTCTTCCACAAGAGTTTCAATAAGATTTTAATCTTCACTTTCATCTCCTTTCTCATGTGGTTGCTTACAAAAATTAAAAACATTAAGCTCCAAGGTCATGTTACCAATGACAACTTCATTATTCCATTCCTATAATTTATAAGAGCATTAGAAGTTGCTAAAAATGGACGACCCAAAATTACAGGAATTGCATTACAAGCTTCGATAGGTTGTGTATCTAAAACTATGAAATCGACAGGATATACAAAGTTATCAACTTGGACCAACACGTCTTCTACCATACCTCTTGGCACTTTAACAGATCTATCGGCAAGTAAAAGTGTTACCCAAGTAGGTTTTAACTTACCTAGATTGAGTTCTTGATAAACTGAATATGGAAGTAAATTCACACTAGCTCAAAGATCAAGCAAGGCTTTTTTAATCTTTCGTTCACCAATAATACATGAAATAGTAGGACAACCAGGGTCTTTGTATTTTGATAAACATAAAAATTGTACATTAATTAAATGTTTTATAATATAATAATATAGTTTTTGTTTTATTAAATGTTTAAATATTATATGTTTTATAATAAATTGTATAAAATATAAGTTGTTGTGTAATTACAAGTTTTTACTATTTTTTACAGATTTGATAAAACAAGAATAAACTTGGCGTTGCAAATGGGATTAAGATGATTCTTAAATCTCTAGAAATTTGATTATAATATCTACAATATTGTTGACGTGCATGAGATAAAAATCCTCTCACAATTTGGATCAAATTAAGCAACAAATAAAGTTACCAAAGGAGTTGCAGTTTTACCATGCTCTAGTATTTTGACCATATCTCTCAAATTACTTGGTCAAATGGTTTGAAAAAAATACCACAACTAGACAACTCAATTATCCACATGTTTCTTTTTATGTAAAGAAGCAAATTCGGAGAAAAAGATTTTCAAAAGTGATGTGTAATATAATATAATATCTTGGAACACCAATGAAGACATATGTGTAAAAAAAATAATATTTTATTTGTGGTTGTCTCCCCAAATTTGGCTATAAATAGGGGTGCATTGTAATGTATTGAGATATCCCTCATTCTATGAACAAACCTTTGAGTTCATAATATTTCTCTCTATATTTTTCCTTTATTTATTCATTTAAATACAATTAGCATGTTAATTTCATATTCAAAGTTTTATACTTTGAATAATGAATAGCTAACTTCCTAAAGTTGAGATGATAAGGTGAAACTCTTGGCATGATAATAAGGTTATTAAAAGGTAAGAATCTATGTTTTATATTATTTAATCATTATTTATTGTTTATGTTATATTTATTTCTTTAAGCATTTTTATACCCTACTTATAAGTGGGAGTTTTGATTTATTGTTGCTATATGTTACACTAAATTCTTGGAACCATTTAAATGTTAGTTTGGTATTACCAACCATTTAAAGTGGATGCCTTGATTTATTATATATAAATATATTATAATATTAAATTTTTTGGAACCATTTAAATGTTAGTTTGATTTTACCAACCATTTAACTTGGATTCCTTGATTTATTATATATGAATATATCATAGTATTAATTTATTGGTACCATTTAAATGTTTGTTTGGTTTTACCAACCATTTAAAGTGGGAACCTTGATTTAGTGTTTACAAATATATATAGCACAATAAATACTTGACCACATTTATAAATTTTGGTATATGTTATATACTTATAATAATTTATAACATAATATAAATATGATTATTTAATATATAGGAACCATTTTATTAAGTAGATTTCAATATTGTTCGTTAATGTTAACTTTATTAAAATACCAAGAGTGGATCTTTTAATCTCAACTAATTAAATTAAAATTTGAACAATTAAAATTTACCCATTAAAGATTCAAACAATTAAAATTAAAAAGAAACAAAAACAAAAACAAAACAAAAAGACATTGTAGTGGACTTGTAATTACCTTAGCTTCCCTTTGGATACGATATCGGACTCACCGAATTATACTACTTGTGGACAACCTGCCCTTGGGAGTGCAACAATCAAAGTGACAACATATTTCAAATTATTATTATTTTGAATAATTGCACTTACTTGTTTGGCTAAAAATGCTTTCTTTTTCACATTCAATTTTCTTTTCACGGTGCACAAGTCTTTCAAAAATTTGGCATATGATGGTACCTGCTTTATTGCATCTAATAAATGAATATTAACTTTTACTTGTTTAAAAATATCATATATATCAGAATTATAATTTGATTTTTTTGTATTTTTCAATGCATGAGGGAATGGTGGTGGCACTATCTGTTGATCCTCTGCTTCGCAAGTTATGGGTTCCACTTCCTTACCCTTTGGAGTTGATTTATCATAATTTTCACAAGGTTCAAGAATGGATTTTTCCACTACCTTACCACTGCGAAGGGTAACAACAGATTTTACCTGATCCATCGGTTGAGTTCCAGAAGTTCCGGTTTGTGAATGATGATCCTTGGGATTAGGCTGTGGTTGTGAAGGAAACTTATCTTTTTCATGAACATTAAGTGCAGATGCAAATTTAGCAAGAGTATCTTTCAAATCTGTCATGGTTTGAGCAGTTTGAGTATTGATAGAATCTTGCTTTGCAATGAAAGAATTCAATATATCTTCCAAGTTCTTTTTAGGTGGAGGAACATAAGGTGCATAATCTTGAAAATTTTGTTGATTTTGGAAATGTGGTTGTGAAAATTGTGCAGCATTATCATTCCTCCAACTAAAATTTGGATGATTTCGCCAACCTGGACTGTAATTTTGAGAAAATGGTTCAAAATTTGGCCTTTTGAAATTGTTCAAAACATTGGCTTGTTCATGGAGACATTCTTTAAAAGAGGGCAAAGTGGGACAATATTTTGTAGAATGATCACTTGTATCACAGATGTGACACGCAATTTCTTGAACAGATTTTAATTGACCATTCTTTTTCAATTCAAGTGCTTCAACTTTTCTTGCCAAAGAGGTAAATCTAGCTTGCATATCATGTTCATCTTTGAGGGTACACATAACTCCACCAGATGTGGGAGATTGAATCTTTTTTGATGGTTCGATTGTACCTATAGTGTCCCAATTTTGAGCATTTTCAGCTAATGAATCGAGATACTCAATTGCACGTTTGGATCTTTATCTTCAAATGTTCCATTACACATAAATTCAATCATTTGCCTATCTTTAGGTGTTAAGCCTTCATAAAATTGAGAAACAACTCTCCAAATTTCAAAACCATGATGTGGACAAAGATTAATCAATTCTTTATATCTATCCCAACACTGATAAAAAGTTTCTCCTTGTTTTTGAGTGAAAGTGATGATTTGCCTTTTGAAAGAATTTGTTATATGAGATGGAAAAAACTTTTTCAAAAATTGTTGTTGCAATTCATCCCAAGTTCGAATGGATCCCGATCTAAGATTTTGTAGCCAAGTTTTAGCTTTATCTTTTAAAGAAAAAGGAAAAACCTTAAGTCGAATGGTGTTCATGCTACAATTTAGATCATTATATGTGTTGCACACTTCTTCAAATTCTCGTAAATGCATGTATGGATTTTCAGAATCTAAGCCATGAAAGTTGGGTAAAAGTTGGATAATACTAGGCTTAAAATTGAAATGAGATGCATCAGGGGGAAAAACTAGACATGAAGGTGCACTAGTACGTGTAGGATTCATGTGATCTCTAAGTGTTCTTCGCCTATCATGATCATGTTGAGATTGAATTTCATCATCATTTTCTTGGATGGGTTCTTCTGCCATGTTTTTTAAAAATAAAGGGTTATTTCGAATGAGTCAACCACTAAGTGTACGTGACCAAATCATGCTCAAGCAAATGCAAAAGAAAAAGAAGAAAAACACACAAAAACAATAAAAAATTCACAGAAAGAAAATTAAATAGACTTGAAATTAAATTATACTTCCCCGACAACGGCGCCAAAAACTTGTTGTGACTTTGATTGTTGCACTCCCAATAGCAGGTTGTCCGCAAGTAGTATAATTCGGTGAGTCCGATATCGTATCCACAGGGAAGCTACGGTAATTACAAGTCCACTACAATGTCTTTTTGTTTTTGTTTTTGTTTTTGTTTTTGTTTTTCTTTTAATTGTTTGAATCTTTAATTGGTAATTTTTAATTGTTCAAATTTTAATTTAAGTAGTTGAGATTAGAGGATCCACTCTTGATATTTTAATAAAGTTAACATTAATGAACATTATTGAAATCCACTTAATAAAATGGTTCCAATATATTAAATAATCATATTTATATTATGTTATATACTATTTTCTTATAAGTATAAAATATATATCAAAACTTATAAATGTTGTCAAGTATTTATTGTGCTATATATATTTGTAAACACTAAATCAAGGTTCCCACTTTAAATGGTTGGTAAAACCAAACTAACATTTAAATGGTACCAAGAAATTAATAATATGATATATTGATATATAATAAATCAAGGCATCAACTTTAAATGGTTGGTAAAACCAAACAAACATTTAAATGGTACCAAGAATTTAGTGTAACATATAGCAACAATAAATCAAAACTCCCACTTATAAGTAGGGTATAAAAATGCTTAAAGAAATAAATATAACATAAACAATAAATAATGATTAAATAATATAAAACATAGATTATTATCTTTTAATAACCTTATTATCATACCAAGAGCTTCACCTTTTCATCTCAACCTTGGGAAGCTAGCTACTCATTATTCAAAGTATAAAACTTTGAATATGAAATTAACATGTTAATTATTTTTAAATAATGAAATAAAGAAAAAATAAAGAGAGAATTATTATGAACTCAAAGATTTGTTCATAGAATGAGGGATATCTCAATTCATTACAATGCACCCCTATTTATAGCCAAATTTGGGGAGACAACAACAAATAAAATATTATTTTTTTACACAAAAGTCTTCATTGGTGTTCCAAGAAATTATATCATATTACACTTTTGAAAATCTTCTTGTCCAAATTTTCTTCTCCACATAAAATAAAACATGTGGATAATTGAGTTGTTTGAATTGTGGTATTTTGTGTTAACCATTTGACCAAGTAGTTTGAGTGATATGGTCAAAATACTAGAGCATGGTAAAACTGTCACTCCTTCGATAACTTTATTTGTTGCTTAATTTGATCCCAATTGTGAGAAGATTTTTATCTCATGCTAGTCACCAATATTGAAGATATTATCATCAACTTTCTACAGGTCCAAGAATCATCTTAATCCCTTTTGCAACGCCAAGTTTATTCTTGTTTTATCGAACCTGTAAAATAGTAAAAACTTATAATTACACAACAACTTATTTTCTATACAAATTTAAACATTTAATAAAACAAAAACTATAAATTTATATTATAAAACATTTATTTAATGTATAATTTTTATGTTTGTCAGTCCACTATCATTGTAATGCCCGGTTACTCGTACAAATGATAATAATGTGTTTATGTCGTTTATTATGTAGTTATTTAGCTCATTAGATTTCACGTGATGATTGAGGTATCAATATTGAGATTGAACATGCTTTTTATATTGTCTATGGTGTATTGAGAATCAATATGTGTCTAAATAATGATAGTAAGATGTGTAGATAAAGTAGTGTAATGAAAGTTGGTATGGGACTGCAGGAAATTATATGAAAATATGGTAGTTATGGGTGTTAGTAAAATGATTTGAATATTGATCCAAATTGTGTAAGGCTATAACTATTAGAAAGCTAAGATATAATGCTACAACTTTTGTGTTTTGGGTTTTTTCCAAATCATTGTGGAAGACAAGTCAAAAGCGCCCCGAAGTGTGTCGTGTTTATTGTCATTCTTTCACTGACACATGTTAGGATAATAGAAATAACTTTTTACTCAGACCTTTAAATGATCTGAAACTAATTGGAGATTCATGCCAAGACATAGGGTTACAACTTTCATGTTTACCACGTTTTCAGATTATGAATGGAAGATACGTTTCTGGAGTGATCTTTGATGAAGTAGTGCGCAGAGGCAGAACAGGTGGCGCTCGAGAGGTAGAAAATGGCCGTCCGAGCGCCGATGCATTCCAAGACCAGCGTCTTTAAAGAACATTCCGCGCCCGAGCGGTAGAAAATAACCGCCCGAGCGCCGCCTTATATATAAGAAGATAAGTTTCGACTTTTCTAAGCACTTCCATCAATTTTTCAACACTTTTCACAGCAAAGCTCGAGAGGAAACCAAGAAATTTTCTTCCAAAAGCCCCTTTCTTCATTTCTTTCATCATTTTGAGGTTAGAAACTAGTTCTCCATCACATTAACTTCTTAAGGGTGTAAGTTTTAATCTCTTTTAGTTTTTATACATGTAGAGGAGCAAACTTCACATAGTATTGAAATAGTAATTGAATTATAGATATGTTTAACAGCATAGGAACGAGAAACATCGTCTCGAGCCAGTGTTCTTACGCTTGGACTGTAAGTTGGCATGTTATTGAAGTAATACATGAGTAATATTATGATTTCAAATACTTCCCATTGATTATTTCTATATGTTCATTATTAATATCTTATTGATGAAAACATAGCAACATATTCCATTGTTATGTATTAAATATGTAAGAAACTCGTGAATATTGATGATGGGTGCTATGTTCTGAGCATGAACATGAACATGAAAGGAAAAGGACTAATTTTTACATGATATAGAGCTTGTTGACATCATGGTTGGTTTTAAGTCCACCAAACCTATTGGTCAATATATCTTCATGGGGCGTGGGGTTGCCAAAGGTTGCTCCCTGACGTCCAACACAGTAGTAGCTATATAATAAAGCAAGCATGGTAATAGAGGTCAACTAATGAGGATCAAGTACAAAAATTAACATGAATATATGCTATGATATGACATGGTTTAAAGATTTATTGTTGTCACGACTTGATATGTATGTTCTTTCGACGCATATTGATACGTACAAGTGCCAAGTTATTGAGTTTTATAAACTCACGTAGCTCATGTATTACAAGATCAGGTAAATGAGAGACATAGGATGCCAGTTCGCCAATGGATGCTTGTGAAGTGCCCTACCTCGACAAGAACCGGGACTTCTTATTATATAGCTTCCGCATATGTATTACAATGGATTTTATGTTAGGGTTTGAACAAGTTTCACAATGTTTATGACTATATGTATAACAATATGGCGTATGGTTGTGTACGAAAATATTGTTGATGTTGTTGTATATATGGTATTGCTTGGGTTTGTGGTTTAAACAAAATGTAGGGACATCATGTCAAAATTTTTATAAACCGTCACATTGATGCCCCTTGTCTGATTTGCTTCTTCATATAGTTAATCATTCAAATCCTATTTTGATTATAGTAATTATGTTAAGTATAGAGTAAGGGTGTGACACTTTAGAGTGGCATCAGAGCCCACGGTTCTTCGACAGGGAAGACACTACACTTCATCCATACATGGGGAAATCGGCAAGTAAGTATCTTTGTATCCCATAGTTCATGTTATGTTATGTGTCTACGTGATCTATATGTAGGATCAAACACGATGCCACCTAAACGTAAGGTACAGGAAGGAGAGTCATCTAAGGGCAAGGCCCCAGCGGTCGAAGGTGAAATTAGTGCACCACGACCTATAGATGATTTTGCTCAGCTGCTCCAACAACAACAAAAGTCCATGGGGAGCAGATACAACAATTACTTGAGATGCAACGGACTACTCATGAGCAGGCACACACACAAGCCATGATACCCAGACAAGGGCCTGTTCAAACTGATGTGTATGGTCGTTTTCGACGTTTGGATCCCCCTAAATTCATGGGAATCACTGATCTAGCAGTAGCAGAAGAATGGATTAAATCATTGGAGTCTATCTTCTCCTACCTTCATTTGGATGATGTTGACAAAGTAACTTGTGCCATCTTTTTGTTAACAAAACATGCAAGGATATGGTGGGAGAGTGCAAGGGTGGCATTACATGCAATACCATTGACATGGGAAACTTTCAAAATCGTGTTTTACAACAAGTATTTCAGTAAAGATGTACGAGCTAAGAAAGCCAGTTTCCTTAACCTGAAGCAAGGAACTATGTCAATGACTGAATACATACAACAATTCGAGGATGAAGTCCAATATGGACCATATATTGCACAGGATGACACAAGTAAGGGCGAACACTTCATGCGGGAACTTTGCTCTGAAATTAAACGAGATATACGAATGTCGAAAGTTATTACATACGGGGAGATAGTGGAAAGAGCACTTATGGCGGAACAGGATGAACATGACATTGACAGAGACAGGCAAGAGCGAAGGCAGCAGTACTTTCAAAGAAGCCAAGGTACAGGACAAGGCAAAAAGACCGATGTGGTACTTGACCAGAGGAACCCCGTGGCAAGGGTACTTCTCCACGTAAAGAACAAGATAGACCACCTTGTCCTAAATGCGGTAAACTCTATGATGGAGAATGTATGCAAGGTTCCAATGTTTACTATCATTGCAAAAAGCCAAGGCATCTGGCCAGGAATTGTCCCGGAAGTTCTGAGAAAGTACAGGGATGCCTTTTCTCCATGACCAAAGAGGAAGTGGATGTGGATACATCGATGATCACTGGTATGTTCTTGATTTATGGTATCACTGCTATTGTTTTACTAGATTCAGGAGCCACGCATTCCTTTATTTCAGAATCGTTTGTAAGGAGATTGGGCATTACAGCAAGTACAACAGAGTCACAATCACCATAGCCTTACCTTCCGGGCAAGAATTACAGACAGATCAGATTGTGTGAGGGTGTCCAATATATATCCAAGGCCATCAAATGTAAACAGATTTGATAGTTCTGAGGATGACGGATTTTGATGTGATATTGGGAATGGATTGGCTCTCAAAGTACATAGTTACTATTGTTTGTGGCATGAAATTAATCAAATTTGCGCCAGCAGGAGCTGAACCATTCACAGTAGTAAGTACATGTATATCCTTACCTCTTCGGATAATCTCTTGTATGAAGGCTTGTAAATTATTACAGAAGGGGTGTCAAGGATATTTAGCATCTGTTTTAGTTATTGATCCACCGGTTCATGAATTAAAAGATACAGATGTTGTGTATGAGTTTCCAGAAGTATTTTCTGATGATGTAACAGGCTTACCCCCAGATAGAGAGATCGAACAAATGCACCAGCAGCTTTTATGGATTTAATGAACAGAATTTTCAAGCCATTTCTAGACAAGTTCGTGACTGTGTTTATAGATGATATTCTCATCTACTAAAGAACTGTAGAGGAGCATTGAGAACATCTGAACCTAGTTTTGCAGACTTTGAAAGATAAACATTTGTATGCCAAATAGAAGAAATGTGAATTTTGGCTTGAACAAGTAGCATTCTTGGGCCATATCATCTCAAAAGAAGGCATATCAGTGGATCCAAGAAAATTTGAAGCTGATAATAACTGGCTACGACCAATTACTGTTACCGAGGTAAGTAGTTTTCTTGGGTTAGCTGGTTATTACTGTCAGTTTATAGCAGGATTTTCCAAGATAGCATTGCCTTTGACTACTTTAACACGAAAGAATGTGAAATTTGTAATGAACGAAGCATGTGATCGCAGTTTCCAAGAGTTAAAGACGAAATTGACATTATCACCAGTCCTTGCTATTCCAGAATGACCAGAAGGTTTTTTAGTATACAGTGATGCTTCGAATCAAGGTTTAGGAGCAGTTTTAATGCAGAATGGAAAGGTGATTGCTTATGCCTCAAGAGAGTTGAAGGAATATGAAAAGAATTATCCCACACATGATTTAGAACTGGCAGCAGTGGTATTTGCATTGAAAATATGGCGTCATTATCTGTATGGAGAATGTTGTGAAATATACACGGACCACAAGAGTTTGAAATATTTATTTACGCAAAAAGAATTGAATATGCGACAACGACATTGGTTGGAATTAGTGAAACATTATGATTGTGTTATTAATTATCATCCAAGTAAAGCCAATGTTGTTGCTGATGCGTTAAGTCGAAAATCCAGTTCTATCTCCGCAATGCAAGTACAAGAACAAATTTTATGGGATTTGCAGAATTTGAAGATTGATGTTATTCCAAAGGGAGCTGCAATCCAGTTATCATCCCTCATGGTTTGACTAACACTTGGAGGCAGGATTAAGGTCGAACAAAGTGCAGATGATGAAATACAGCAATTGAGACATCGAGATGAAGAAAAAAAAAATCGGAACTTTGAATTGAATGGGGAAGGAATATGGACATATCGAGGTAGATTGGGCGTGCCGAAACAAGGAACAATCAGGACCGACATTCTTATTGATGCTCATGCAACTCCCTATTCAATCCATCCAGGAGGCACAAAAATGTACAAATATTTGAAACCATTATTTTGGTGGCCAGGTATGAAAAAGGAAATTGCTCAATTTTTTGCACAATGTCTAATTTGTCAACAGGTCAAGACTGAACATCAAAGACCAGCAGGATTCCTGAAACCCCTACCCATTCCTGAGTGGAAATGGGAACACATCACGATGGATTTCATTTCTGGTTTGCCAAGAACACAACGAGGGTTCAATGCTATATGGTTTATTATGGATCGACTTACGAAATCAGCTCACTTTTTTCCAGTGAAGACCATATACACGATGAATCAATATGTTGAAGAATACATAAAAGAGATAGTGAGACATCATGGCATCCCAGTGTCCATTGTATCTGATAGAGATCCTTACGTCTGCATTTTGGAAGAGTTTACATCATGCTATGGGAACTCGATTGTCATTTAGTACGGCGTTCCATCCTCAAACTGATGGACAATCAGAACGAGTGATTCAGATATTGGAAGATATGTTGAGGGCCTGTACAATTGATTTTCCAAGCAGTTGGGACAGTAAACTACCGCTGGTTGAGTTTACATATAACAACAGCTATCAGTAAAGCATTGGAATGGCACCATATACTGCATTATATGGTAGGAAATGTCGATCTCCAGTACATTGGGATGAAATAGGAGAAAGAAAGTTATTAGGCCCTGAATTGGTACAACAAACAGCCGAATTGGTAACCAAGATCAGAGAAAGAATGCACACTGCATAGAGTCGACAGAAAAATTATGCTGATGTGCGACGTTGTCGATTGGAATTTCAGGTTGGTGACCATGTATTTGTAAATATATCACCATTGAAGGGCATTTTACATTTTGGTACGAAAGGAAAATTTAGTCCAAGATATATCGGTCCATTTGAAATCTTGGAAAAAAAATAGGAGATAGAGCCTACCGAGTTGCTTTACCACCGAACTTGTCAAACGTTCATAACTTTTTTCACATTTCATTGCTACGAAAGTATTTGCCCAATCCTTATCATGTTCTTCATTATGAACCATTGAAGCTTGCATCAAATCTCTCGTATGAAGAACAATTCTCTCGTATGAAGAACGACCGGTCAAAATCCTCGACAGAAAATCAAAAGTGTTACGAGGCAAGGAAATACCTTTGGTGAAACTGTTATAGCGCAGTCATGCAATTGAAGAAGCAACTTGGGGGCGAGAAGACGAGATTCGACAGAGATATCCTGAACTATATGGTAACGTCAAATTTCGGGGATGAAATTCTTTAAAGGAGGGGAGAATTGTAATGTCCGGTTACTCGTACAAATGATAATAATGTGTTTATGTCGTTTATTATGTAGTTATTTAGCTCATTAGATTTCACGTGATGATTGAGGTATCAATATTGAGATTGGACATGATTTTTATATTGTCTATGGTGTATTGAGAATCAATATGTGTCTAAATAATGATAGTAAGATGTGTAGATAAAGTAGTGTAATGAAAGTTGGTATGGGACTGCAGGAAATTAGATGAAAATATGGTAGTTCTTACTGGTTATATTATAATGATTTGAATATTAATCCAAATTGTGTAAGGCCATAACCATTAAAAAGCTAAGATATAATGCTACAACTTTTGCGTTTCGGGTTTTGTCCAAATCATTGTGGAAGACAAGTCAAAAGTGCCCCGAAGTGTATCATGTTTATCGTAATTCCTTAACTAACACATGTTGGGATAATGGAAATAACTTTTTACTCAGACCTTTAAATGACCTGAAATATATTGGAGATTCAAGCCAAGACATAGGGATACAACTTTCATGTTTACCATTTTTTCAGATTATGAACGAAAGATACGTTTCTGGAGCGATCTTTGATGAAGTAGTGCGCAAAGGCAGAACAGGTGGCGCTCGAGCAGTAGAAAATGACCGCCCGAGCGCCGGTGCATTACAAGACCAGCATCTTTACATAACATTCCGCGCCCGGGCGGTAGAAAATTGTAGAACCCGTAACTTAGACTACGTATAAGCCATGCATAATTCTAGTATTTTAAAATGATTTTTATTGCATGAGTATTTAAATTTAATTATTTCACGTAGTAGTTTAAATTTTTATCCTTTCAGTTATTTCAGTAAGGCCGGGCTGGAGTTGGAGTTTAGAGATAAAATTTAAGATTTAGAAAATATTTCCGGAATTTATTTTAGCTAGCAAGTAAGTTAATTTAAATTATTAAGGAGGTTTGAGGATTTATTTAAGCAACTTGAGATGAGTAGAAAGTAAATTCAATTAAGTTCCATAATTAAGGGGTTAGTTCACTAAATTAATTAAAGGATAGGTAAGGCTTATAAGGGTTATAAATTTAGTAAATAATCAACATTTCCCCTCCATATATTATTGAATTTTCGGTCATTAGTATCTAGACTAGTCATTTCCAACTCATCACCTTTTGACCCATTCTTTGTTGAGTTAGCATACTAATCTCTTTAATTCTTTATCCACCTTAATTAATTAATTATTAACCAATATCCTAACCTAGTCTAGCATGAAGAATCGGTCACCCCATCCATTTCTCTCCCCAACAAATATTTGTTAGCAACCAAAATTCAAATTTCAAAAAAATAAAATGGAGACTTGGTCTTGCTTTTTCCACCTATATTGCACTCATTTTCCCTCACTCTCCTAACCATCACTTCCCCTCCCCCATGACCGAAATTCAGAGGCATTTCATAGTGTAAAAACCGTGAGCATCCTAGCAAGAATTAGGAGAGAAAATCGAGTAGCAAGCAAGAAAAGAAAACGCTCCACCTCCTCCGCGCCGGATCGTCTCGTTCTTTTCGTTTTTCTTTCAAACGAAACCAGGCATGCATATATTCTTCCTTGACTCTTCAATCAAGTCCTATTATCATTTATTTTTCATTACATGATCATCATTTCCATGTTAAAACCGAAATACATCAAGAGATTTCAGAAAATGCAACATGCAGAATTTTTCGGTTTTTCTCTTGTGCTTCACGGGTTGCTTTGTTTTGTGGGTTTCAGGTATTGGTTCGATTCCAGGCTCCCAAGGCGACATCTAGACATGTAATAGGATGTATTAGGATCACTTTGGTCCATTCATTCGAGCCCCACACCCACTGGAAACAAGAAATGACAGCAGCTTCCCATTCTTGCCATATTGAGTTTCGATTTTCTCATGTTGCTGTCAAAGGGAAATGAATCTGATCTTGGCTGCCCTAAGGGCTTATAGCCATGGTTGGATCACTTCCCTAGCATGTCTAAGACGTGACTAAGTCGCCCTTTTGGTGGCTCGGTCCATGGTTACTCGGTTTTCAACTAAAACATCAAGAACAGCCCTTACCCCATTTCGGCCCTTCATTTTTACAGCATGTGTCATTTTGGTTTGGTGGATGGTGTGGATCTTGGTTGGCCTATGGCCCTTAGCCACGGTTCATACCATGCCCCTAGATGTCTAGATCGTGTCATGGTCAATCAAATGGCCATTGGAACGATTCGTGACAGCAAAACAAAAGCAATGCATCCTACGTGCAGAATTTGTTCTCGGTTGTAACGTTTGGGTCGTTGCTGGAATATTTCGAATTGTGGCTGGTCTAAAGCCCTTAGCCATGGTTCAAATCATTCCTTGGGATGTTGGTAAGAGATTTTGGTCGGTGGTTCAAGCCCCAATGGCCATTAGTCTCGCAAACGACACAAGAAACCAAAGCACAGCTGCTGTATTTCTGGACAGCAACTTGCTGTGACGGTTCAGTGGCTCGTTCGAGTTCTCGGTTGGCTTTTAGCCCATGGCCTTGGACTGGACAGTACCTCACCGAGTTAGGAAGGTCATGTTTTTGGCCGTTCGTGATTCGGATCATTTTTGAGGTCGTACGAGAATTTACGGTGCGATGTGCCAAATTGACTCTCGAAAGAGCGTTTCATGTTTTGGCCTCCATTCACCTAGATTTCGGCCCTCACCATTTTAGGAGCATTATTTGATCATTTTAGACGTATTTTAATCATGACTACATGATGGTTCAGTGTTGGTTCGGGTTGGCTCGGAGTCATGATTTAATACGAAGTCGGTAGGCGTATTTGTCACATTTTTGAAGGTTATTGTATAGTTTGGTCCCATAAATCTATTGCATATTTTTCATGGCATATTTAGGTTGCAGCGAGCCTGGGAGCGATCCAATCCAAGCAGTAAAATGGGTACAGGATATTTAATTCAGTTATTTAATTATATTACGTGCAAAAATACAAATTTTGAGATTTATGCGATATTGCTTGTGGTCACTTTACTATCATGCTTAAGTCCGGTCCCCAGTATCGGCCCGGTCACCAGTTACCGGTCAGTTCAGTTGTTTCACCCAGTACTGTGGCAGTAGTCTGATCAGACGTAAATCCGATCCCCAGTATCGGTCCGGTCACCAGTATCGGTCAGCTCAGTTCAGTTCAGTTCAGGGACCACTTGCGTAGACCATAATCTCACAGAAAATTATTATATGCTATTTCAGTACAGGGCTCCAAGGAGCAAACAGTTTCACTATGATTTTCAGTTCAGCTATGCACGTATTATAATTAATCATGACACGACATTTTACGATATGCCTCATGACATGAAATTTTACTCCCATGCAATTTTACTATATTTACTCGTTATTTACGATATATGCATGTTGAGTCTTTAGACTCACTAGACTTGATTGTTGTAGGTACTGATGATGTCGGGATCGAGGGCGGGGACCAGTGAGCTAGCTCGAGTCGGCAGTAGTGGCACCCGAGGACCTCAGTTTCAGCACTTGCCATTTTGATGCTCAAATATTTTATTAGTTATTGAATACTTTAACTTGTTATTTTGGCAAGTAATAATTTCTTCCGCTGCTGTTTTGAACGTTAAATATTTTATCAGTTTTTGGTATGAATGAGGCACTCCATTTATTTTAAAAGAAAAATTTTAAATTTTCCGCAAATTTTCAAGTAAGGATTTTTAGGCCTCTACATCTGGTATCAGAGCAATGGTTCTGTAAAGGGTTGCACTACTACTGACCGCGAGAAGCTCATGAAGTCACGTCGTCGGTCTGTAAGTTTTACAGTTACGCATTTTATTTAAAGCATGAATTATTTAACAGCATGTTTACATGAAATGTTTTACTTCCATATTTATGTTATTGTTCAGTACTTAAATTTAAATAAATTATGGAATTATGCATGTTAGTTACGTATGGGTTATGTATGGAACAGTATGCCCCCTAGACGCATTCTCGAGCGCACTATAAATGAGGAGCCTCGCCAGGAGGACAGGGAGGAGCAGAGGCAGGAGAGAGACTTACCACCTCCACCACCACCGGACATGAATGCCCAGATGCTAGCTGGGATGACTCGGTTCTTCGCGCAGTTTGCGGAGAACAATGCTGTGGCGACCAGGCCGACAGAGCCTGAGGCAGTATACGAGAGATTCATGAAGATGCGTCCAAAGGAGTTTTCTGGGACGACGGACCCCATGGTTGCCGAGGGCTGGATCAAGTCCCTCGAGGTTATTTTCGAGTTCATGGAGCTTGGAGATGCAGATCGAGTTCGTTGTGCCTCTTATCTGTTCGGAGGAGATGCCCGCTTATGGTGGGAAGGAGCTTCAGTAGCCCTTAACTTGGCTACCCTGTCATGGACACGTTTCACGGAGGTATTCTACTCCAAGTATTTTACGGATGAGGTGCGCACCCGATTGACCACGGAGTTTATGAGCCTTAGACAGGGGGATCTGACGGTTACGGAGTTCATCCGTAAGTTCGAGAGGGGTTGTCACTTTGTGCCCTTGATCGCGAACGATGCTAAAGCCAAGTTGATGCATTTCTTGGTGGGTTTACGGCCGATCTTGCGCCGTGATGTTAGGGTGTCTGACCCTACTACTTACGAGGTCGCCGTCTCCAGAGCTCTGGCCGCAGAGCAGGACCAGCGAGATATAGAGAGGGATCGCTTGGGAAAGCGACCAGTTCAGATACCACACCGCCGTCCTCCTCCTCAGCAGCACCAGCATCAGCATAAGAGGCCGTATCACGGCCCGCCCAGGAACAGAGGAGGACCTCAGCAGGAGCAGCAGCAGCAGCAGCAGCAGGGACGTGTCGTCCCGAGGACCTTTGAGCACCCAGTCTGTCCCAAGTGCTCACGCCGTCATCCGGGAGCATGCATGTTTGGCTCAGGGAAATGTTTTAAGTGTGGCAGCACGGACCACATGCTACGGCAGTGCCCCCGGAAGAATCTGCCTACCCAAGGCAGAGTTTTTGCTCTCCATGCTGCGGAGACGAACCCTGACACCATGCTGATGACAGGTACCTTACAGCTTTAAGTTACATTTGCATTCCAATGTTTTGGGAATCGGGATTAAGATTTTGAACTTAGAATTGCGATAGGATTGCATGCTCTACTCAGTATTATTTTCGGGATTTAGTTAGAAGAACTGTGACCTTTGCATGTCTATAAGCTTAGCTCTTGTGATTATTTGGGTTCAGCTTAGTGTTCCGAACTTTCAGGGAGAATTTTCATAGCTGGCTCAGCTACCAAAGCCCTGATAGATTCAGGGGCTACCCACTCATTTATTTCAGAGGTCTTTGCAAACTTTCTCAAAGTTAAGACCATCGGGCTAGATGTAGCCTATTCGGTGTCATTGCCTTCGGGAGAGGAGATAACCGCCACCAGCGTGATCCGAGACATAGACCTTGAGCTGCATGGAAATCTTGTTTATGCGGATCTCATCTTATTGCCGATGCCAGAGTTTGACATCATTCTGGGGATGGACTGGCTATCGCGGAACAGAGTTTTGATCGACTTTCAGCGGAGATCCATTCTAGTCCGACCGCCTGGGATGACTCAGTTCTTATTTGAGCCGGACAGGTACTTTCCTTTACCGCGCATTATTCCATATGTTCAGGCTAGAAAGCTCATGCATAGAGGGTGTCGGGCATTTTTAGCAACTTTTATATCTGTCCCCGAGGCACCCAGTCAGTCAGCCTCAGATGTTCCGATTGTTAGAGACTTCGTAGACGTTTTCCCTGAGGACGTCTCTGGTGTTCCACCTGAGAGAGAGGTGGAGTTTTCCATCGAGCTTATGCCAGGTACGGCTCCGATCTCAAAAGCGCCGTATCGACTAGCCCCGACAGAGATGGCAGAGCTTAAGAAGCAGATTCAGGAACTTCTTGACAAGGAGTTCATTCGCCCTAGTTTCTCACCTTGGGGCGCGCCAGTCTTGTTTGTTAAGAAGAAGGATGGCTCGATGAGACTTTGTATTGACTATCGGGAGTTGAACAGGGTTACAGTGAAGAATAAATACCCACTTCCGAGGATTGAGGATCTGTTTGACCAGTTGCAGGGAGCTTCGATTTTCTCTAAGATAGATCTGCGTTCCGGTTATCACCAGTTGAGAGTGAGAGATGCTGATGTTTCGAAGACAGCTTTCAGGACTCGTTATGGCCACTACGAGTTCCTTGTGATGCCGTTCGGTTTGACGAATGCGCCAGCGATCTTCATGGATCTCATGAATCGCGTATTTCAGCCGTACCTCGATCAGTTCGTGATAGTATTCATAGACGACATCCTCGTCTACTCCAAGAATCGGGAGGATCACAGCAGGCATCTGACTACAGTGTTGCAGACATTGCAGAAGCACAAACTATTCGCAAAGTTCAGTAAATGCGAATTCTGGTTGGAGAAGGTGGCGTTCTTAGGCCACATTGTTTCTAGCAGTGGCATTGAGGTGGACCCAGCGAAAGTTGCAGCAGTCAGAGATTGGGTAGTGCCTCAGAATGCATCCGAGATCCGCAGTTTTCTTGGCCTAGCAGGATATTACCGGAAGTTCATCAAGGGATTCTCCTCGATTGCAGTTCCACTCACAGCACTGACAAAGAAGAATGTGAAATTTGTTTGGAGCGAGGAGTGTCAGAAGAGCTTCGACACTTTGAAGCAAGCTCTTATCTCAGCACCAGTTTTGGCCATGCCGTCAGGGCCCGGTGAGTTTGTTCTGTATACCGATGCTTCGAAGCTCGGTCTTGGCGCCGTATTGATGCAGCATGGGAAGGTGATAGCTTATGCTTCTAGACAGCTGAAAACTCATGAGAAGAACTACCCTACCCATGATTTAGAGTTGGCCGCCGTAGTTTTTGCCTTGAAGATTTGGAGGCACTATCTGTATGGAGAGAAGTGCCAGATCTTTACCGACCACAAGAGCCTCAAGTATTTCTTTACGCAGAAGGAGCTGAACATGCGTCAGAGGCGTTGGTTGGAGCTTGTGAAAGACTACGATTGTGACATTAGCTACCACCCGGGTAAGGCTAATGTAGTTGCAGATGCACTGAGCAGAAAAGTTGCAGTGATGGCTCATTTGGCAGTTTCGAGACCTCTTCAGTTTGAGATGCAGAGGTTTGATCTTGAGACTTATCCTCGAGGTAGAGTTCCCCGTCTATCTACCTTGACCATTCAGTCTTCCCTTCTTGACCGTATTCGCAGTGGTCAGGCAGCAGATGAGCAGTTGGCCAAGTGGAAGCAGAGAGATGAGGCCAAGGGCAGTGTTTTGTATTCAGTCAGCGACGGCATACTGAGATACCGAGACAGGATATGGGTTCCTAGCAGTGATTCTATCCGAGCAGACATCTTATCAGAGGCCCATATGTCGCCGTACTCTATTCATCCAGGGAGTACGAAGATGTACAAAGATCTACAGCTATTGTATTGGTGGCCTGGGATGAAGAAAGACATCAGACGATTTGTATCCGAGTGTCTGACTTGCCAGTTAGTGAAGGCCGAGCATCAGAGACCAGCAGGTTTGCTCAAGCCTCTTCCTATTCCCGAGTGGAAGTGGGAGAACGTTACCATGGATTTTGTGACAGGATTGCCGAAGTCAGCCAGAGGATCGAATGCTATCTGGGTGATTGTAGATCGTCTTACCAAATCAGCGCACTTCTTGCCTATTAAGACGACTTTCACTATGGTTCAGTATGCGGAGTTGTATATCCGAGAGATAGTCCGACTTCACGGCATTCCAGTTTCTATCGTGTCTGACAGAGATCCCCGATTTACTTCCTCGTTTTGGAAGAGTTTGCATTCGACCATGGGTACGAAGTTGCTGTTTAGCACAGCTTTCCATCCGCAGACAGATGGGCAGTCAGAGCGAGTTATTCAGATCTTGGAGGATCTTCTCCGTGCTTGCGTCATTGACTTCTCAGGGAGTTGGGAGTCGAACTTGCCATTGGTAGAGTTCACCTATAACAACAGCTTTCAGTCGTCTATAGGAATGGCTCCGTATGAAGCACTATATGGTCGCAAGTGCAGATCTCCTGTTCATTGGGATGAAGTAGGAGAGAGAGCAGAGTTGGGTCCAGAGATTATACAGCAGACTGTTGATGTAGTAGCCCGGATCCGTGATAGAATGAGGACTGCTCAGAGTCGACAGAAGAGCTATGCAGATCAGAGAAGGAGAGAGTTAGAGTTTGCTGTGGGCGATCATGTTTTCGTGAAGGTGGCACCCATGAAGGGTGTCATGAGATTCGGAAAGAAAGGGAAGCTCAGTCCGAGATTCATTGGACCATTTGAGATCCTCGACAGAGTTGGGACGCTAGCCTATCGTGTGGCTCTTCCGCCGAATCTGGCCGGAGTACACAATGTCTTTCACGTCTCTATGCTGAGGAAGTACATGGCGAATCCTTCGCATGTCTTAAACTTCGAGCCGTTGCAGCTTACTCCGAACCTATCTTATGAGGAGAGGCCAGTGCAGATCCTAGACAGGCAGGAGAAGAAGCTTCGGAACAAGCTGGTTAGGCGAGTCAAAGTCAAGTGGCTCAACCATTCAGAGGAGGAAGCTACGTGGGAGTCTGAGCCCGAGATGAGGAGTCGGTACCCTGAGTTATTCGGTGAGTTTTAATTTCGAGGACGAAATTCTCTTTAAGGGGGGGAGGATTGTAGAACCCGTAACTTAGACTACGTATAAGTCATGCATAATTCTAGTATTTAAATTAAAATGATTTTTATTGCATGAGTTTCTAAATTTGATTATTTTACGTAGTAGTTTAAATTTTTATCATTTCAGTTATTTCAGTGAGGCCGGACTGGAGTTGGAGTTTAGAGATAAAATTTTAGATTCAAGAAACTTTTCCAGAATTTAATTTAGCTAGCAAGTAAGTTAATTTAAGTTATTAAGGAGGTTTGAGGATTTATTTAAGCAACTTGAGGTGAGTAGAAAATAAATTGGTTTAAGTTCCATAATTAAGGAATTAGTTCACTAAATTATGTAAAGAATAAGTAAGGCTTTTAAGGGTTATAAATTTAGTAAATAATCAACAATTTCCCTTCATTTTTACACCAAATTTCGGCCACCCTTATGTCTAGACAACATCTCTTTGCCACCTCACCTTTGACCCTTTCTTTGTATTTAATTAGTAGGATAATTCTTTTATTTTTGGGAGCACCATTTAATTAATGATCAACCTTATCCTCACCTAGTCTAGATGGTATTATGATCGGCCACCTCACCCCAACAAGCACCAACAAATCATTTGATATCAAACAAGAATTCAAATTTCAAAAAAGAGTAGACTTGGTCTTGATATTTTCTCCCTATATTTTGCACCCATTCTCCTCACCCTCTTAACCACCATTCCCCCTCCATAAGTCTCGAAATTCAGAGTGTTTGTGGAGAGAAAAATCGTGGCTAGAACTTGAGAAAACTAGAGAGAAAATTTAGTAGAAGAAAAGGAAAGAAGATCACTCCACCTCCTCCGCGCCGGATCGTCTCGTTCTTTTCGTTTTTCTTTCAAACGAAACCAGGCATGCATATATTCTTCCTTGACTCTTCAATCAAGTCCTATTATCATTATTTAACATTACATGATCATCATTTCCATGCAAAAACCGAAATCTATCAAGAATTTTCAGAAAATAAAAGATGCAGATTTTCGGGCTTCATGATGCTCTTCACGGTTTCATTTGTTTTGATGGTTTCAGGTATTGGTTCGATTCCAGGCTCCCAAGGCGACTTATAGACATGTAATAGGATGTATTAGGATCACTTTGGTTCATTCATTCGAGCCCCACACCCGCTGGAAACGAGAAATGACAGCAGCTTCCCATTCTTGCCATATTGAGTTTCGATTTTCTCATGTTGCTGTCAAAGGGAAATGAATCTGATCTTGGCTGCCCTAAGGGCTTATAGCCATGGTTGGATCACTTCCCTAGCATGTCTAAGACGTGACTAAGTTGCCCTTTTGGTGGCTTGGTCCCTGGTTAATCGGTTTTTACAAAATACTCAAGAACAGCCCCTGCACCCTTCGGCTTATCATTTTTGACAGCATGTGTGTTTCGACTTTTGTGGAATGGTGTGGATCTTGGTTGGCCTATGGCCCTTAGCCACGGTTCATACCATGCCCCTAGATGTCTAGATCGTGTCTTGGTCAATTAAATGGCCACTCGAACGATCGGTGACAGCTAAACAAGAACAATGCCCCGACGCGCAGAATTGGTTCTCGGTTGGAACGTTTCGGTTGTTGCTGGTGTGATGCGAATTGTGGCTGGCCTAGGGCCCTTAGCCATGGTTCAAATCATTCCTTGGGATGTTGTTGAGAGGCTCTGGTCGGTGGTTCAAGCCCCAATGGCCAAAAGTCTTGCAAACGACGCAAGGAATCAAGACGCTGCTGCTGTATTTTTTTTTGACAGCAAGCGACGTCGCGGTTCAGAGGCGTGTTCCGGGTTCTTGGTTGGCTTTTAGCCCATGGCCTTGGACTGGACAGTGCCTCATCGAGTTAGGAAGGTCATGTTTTTGACCGTTCGTGATTCGGATCATTTTTGAGGTCGTACGAGAATTTACGGTGCGATGTGCCAAATTGACTCTCGAAAGAGCGTTTCATGTTTTGGCCTCCATTCACCTAGATTTCGGCCCTCACCATTTTAGGAGCATTATTTGATCATTTTAGACGTATTTTAATCATGACTACATGATGGTTCAGTGTTGGTTCGGGTTGGCTCGGAGTCATGATTTAATACGAAGTCGGTAGGCGTAATTGTCACATTTTTTAAGGTTATTGTATAGTTTGGTCCCATAAATCTATTGCATATTTTTCATGGCATATTTAGGTTGCAGCGAGCCTGGGAGCGATCCAATCCAAGCAGTAAAATGGGTACAGGATATTTAATTCAGTTATTTAATTATATTACGTGCAAAAATACAAATTTTGAGATTTATGCGATATTGCTTGTGGTCACTTTACTATCATGCTTAAGTCCGGTCCCCAGTATCGGCCCGGTCACCAGTTACCGGTCAGTTCAGTTGTTTCACCCAGTACTGTGGCAGTAGTCTGATCAGACGTAAATCCGATCCCCAGTATCGGTCCGGTCACCAGTATCGGTCAGCTCAGTTCAGTTCAGTTCAGGGACCACTTGCGTAGACCATAATCTCACAGAAAATTATTATATGCTATTTCAGTACAGGGCTCCAAGGAGCAAACAGTTTCACTATGATTTTCAGTTCAGCTATGCACGTATTATAATTAATCATGACACGACATTTTACGATATGCCTCATGACATGAAATTTTACTCCCATGCAATTTTACTATATTTACTCGTTATTTACGATATATGCATGTTGAGTCTTTAGACTCACTAGACTTGATTGTTGTAGGTACTGATGATGTCGGGATCGAGGGCGGGGACCAGTGAGCTAGCTCGAGTCGGCAGTAGTGGCACCCGAGGACCTCAGTTTCAGCACTTGCCATTTTGATGCTCAAAAATTTTATTAGTTATTGAATACTTTAACTTGTTATTTTGGCAAGTAATAATTTCTTCCGCTGCTGTTTTGAACGTTAAATATTTTATCAGTTTTTGGTATGAATGAGGCACTCCATTTATTTTAAAAGAAAAATTTTAAATTTTCCGCAAATTTTCAAGTAAGGATTTTTAGGCCTCTACAAAAATAACCGCCCTAGAGCTGCCTTATATATAAGAAGATAAGATTCGACTTTTCTAAACACTTCCATCAGTTTTTCAACCCTTTTCACAGCAAAACTCGAGAGGAAACCAAGAAATTTTCTTCCAAGAGCCCCTTTCTTCATTTCTTTCATCATTTTGAGGTTAGAAACTAGTTCTCCATCTCAAGAACTTTTTAAGGGTGTAAGTTTTTATCTCTTTTGGTTATTATAAAAGTAGAGGAGCAAACTTCACATAGTATAGACATAGTAATTGAATTATTGATATGTTTGACAGCATAAGAACGAGAAACATCGTCTCGAACCAGTGTTCTTATTCTTGGACTGTAAGTTGGCATGTTATTGAAGTAATACATGAGTAATATTATGATTTCAAATACTTCCCATTGAATATTTCTATATGTACATTGTTAGTATTTTATTGATGAAAACAAAGCACCATATTCCATTGTTATGTATTAAATATGTAAGAAATTCATGAATATTGATGATGGGTGCTATGTTATGAACATGAACATGAACATGAAAGGAAAATGACTGATTTTTACATGATAGAGAGCTTGTTGACATAATGGTTGGTTTTAAGTCCACCAAACCTATTGGCCAATATATGTTCCTGGGGCGTGGGGTTGCCAAAGGTTGCTCCCTGACGTCCAACACAGTAGTAGGTATATAATAAAGCAAGCACGGTAGTACATGTCAACTTATGAGACTCGAGTACAAAAATGAACATGAATATATGCTATGATATGACATGGTTTAAAGATTCATTGTTGTCACGACTTGATATGTATGTTCCTTCGACGCATATTGATACGTTCAAGTGCCAACTTATTGAGTTTTATAAACTCACGTAGCTCATGTATTATAGGATCAGGTAAATGAGAGACATGGGATGCCGGTTCGCCAATGGATGCTTGTGACGTGCCCTACCTTGACAAGAACCGGGACTTCTTATTGTATAGCTTCCGCATATGTATTACAATAGATTTTATGTTAGGGTTCGAAAATATAATTGATGTTGTTGTATATATGGTATTTCTTGGGTTTGTGATTTAAACAAAATGTAGGGACATCATGTCAAAATTTTTATAAACCGTCACATTGATGCCCCTTGTTTGATTTGCTTCACAAAATAGTTCAATCATTCAAATCATATTTTGATTATGGTAATTATGTTAAGTATAGAGTAAGGGTGTGACAATCACCCATATAACAATGAATCCCTTAATACTCTTCGACAATCCCACAACAAAATCCATCGTAATATTTTACCATTTCCACTCGGGAATAGGAAGTGGCTTAAGATTCCCCGCTGGCCTCTGATGCCCTGCTTTAACTTGCTGACAAGTCAAACACTCGGATACAAATCTTAGAATGTCTCTCTTCATGCCTGGCCACCAATATAACAACTACAAATCCTTGTACATTTTCGTGCTTACCGGATGAATGGAATATGGTGTGTCATGAGCTTCTTTCATAATGAGATCTCTCAAAGAATCATCACTAGGAACCCATAAACGATTTCGATAATGAACTATACCATCCAGTACAGAATATAACTTCCGGCCCTTGGCTTCATCTCTAACCCTCCATTTTTGCAACTTTTCATCTGTAGACTGCCCATCACGGATTTTATCTCTCAAAGTTGACTGTACTGATAATGTGGCAAGATTAGGGACCTCGCCCCTAACATTTTGTGTAAGCTCAAACCGCTGTATCTCGGACTGCAACGGTCTTTGAAGTGATAATTGAGAGATAACTGCCGCTTTCCTACTCAATGTGTCTGCCACAACATTAGCTTTCCCCAGATGATAGCTAATCTCGTAGTCGTAGTCCTTTACCAATTCAAGCCATCTTCGCTGTCTCATATTCAGTTCCTTTCGGATGAAGAAGTATTTCAAACTTTTATGATAGATGAATATTTTGCACTTCTCCCCATAAAGATAATGTCTCCAAATCTTCAATGCAAAAACTACTGCTGCAAGTTCAATATCATGAGTAGGGTAGTTTTTCTCGTGAATTTTCAACTGTGTTGACGCATAAGCTATGACTCGGTCGCTTTGCATCAAAACTCCGCCCAAACCTAGTTTAGAAGCGTCGGTATATAGAACATACCCCGTTTCCTTGATGGCAAAGATGACACTGGCGCTGAAATTAAGGTTTGCTTCAACTTGTCAAAGTTGTCTTGACACTCGAGCCCCCATACAAACTTTGCATTCTTCTTTGTCAAGGCGGTCATGGGTACCGTTATAGATGAGAAACCCTGAATAAATTTGCGATAATAGCCAGCTAGTCCCAAGAAACTGCGAATCTCGGCAACACTCTTCGGTACTGGCCACTCTTTCACTGCCTCAACTTTGCTTGGATCAACTTCAACGCCATCACTAGAAATGATGTGGCCTAAGAATGCCACTCTATCAAGCCAAACCTCGCACTTGCTGAACTTTGCATATAACTTCCTATCTTACAGAACTTGCAGTGCTGTCCTCAAATAGCGACTGTGCTCCTCTTTATTCTTCGAATAGATCAATATATCATCAATGAAGACTATAATAAATTGATCCATATACGGCTGAAATACGCGATTCATGAGATCCATGAAGATCGCCAGCGCATTAGTCAGACCAAATGGTATGACCGTAAACTCGTAGTGCCCATATCTAGTACGAAATGTTGTCTTGTGAACATCCGACTCTTTCACTTTCAACTGATGGTACCTAGATCGAAGATCAATCTTAGAAAATATTGATGCTCTTTGCAACTGATCAAATAAATCTTCAATTCTTGGCATTGAATACTTATTTTTGATAGTGACCCTATTAAGTTCTCGATAATCATTGCAAAGACACATACTACAATCTTTCTTCTTCACAAATAATACCGACGCGCCCCACGGAGAATAACTAGGGCGAATAAAACCCTTGTCTAGTAATTCTTGGATTTGATCTTTTAATTCTTTCATTACAGCAGGTGCTAGACGATAAGGTGCTTTAGATATAGGAACAATGCCCGGCATTAACTTAATAGCAAATTCCACTTCACGATCGGGTGGAATTCCAGAAACGTCCTCGTGAAAAATGTTAGGAAAATCTCTGACAATATCAACATCCTCCAATTTCTGACTGATAGGAGCATGTGCGGTAGTGACACATGCTATAAAAGCTTGGCATCCACGTTTAATAAGCTTCCTCGCACATAGACAAGAGATAATGTGCGGCATTTGCTTGTTTCTTGCAACCTCAAAGACAAAAGATTTACCACTAGGCGGTCGAATAGACACTGATCTCTGACGAAAATCAATCGAAGCTCCATTCGCTGATAACCAATCCATCCCAAGTATAATATCAAATTCAGTCATAGGAAGCACAATAAGATCTGCCCAAACCACATCTTTGAATAAACGAAGCTCAAGATTCTTGACAATTTTAGACGTGAGCATTTGATCATCGGAAGGAATAGAAAATTTGAAACCCAAACCCATATCTTGAGGAGTAATATTCTGTCTTTTGATGAAGGTTTCATATATGAATGAATGTATAGCTTCCGAATTTAGTATTGCATAGGTAGCTATCACTCGAATGATAATTCTTTCTGCGGCGAAAATGTCTTTTAAATCTTTTCGTGTTGAAGCTTAAAGAATTTCTATCATTAATTTTCCCAAAGTTATGTGAATATTGCGCGTTGAACTTAAGCATTTCTTGAAAAATTGCATTTTTGCCCTTCAATTTTTCGAAATTTACATTTTAGTCCCCAAATTTTCGAATTATTGCAATTTAACCCTCATATTTTCGAAACTTTTCATTTAAGTCCTTTAAATTTCGAAAATTACAATCTTGATCCTTAAGAGTTCGTAAATTGCGTTAAAGCCCCTTATCTTTTGGTTAATTTCAAATAGGCCCTTAAATTTTCAAAAATTACATTTTAGTCCTCAAATTTTCGAAAATTGCACATTCACCCCTTCAAAATTTTGAAACCATTAACCGCTCTTAAATTATGATTTTTTTTAATTTTTGGCCCTAAATATTTTATTTGGAATTAATTCATCCTTTGCATAAAATAAGGCTAAAAAATAAATACCATTTCTATTGTTTCTAAAATTATATCTTAGTTTCCAACTATGGTAGAGCATCCAACCTAATTTTCACTAGGTTATTCTTGATCCCAATTCAATTCTAATAACCAATTTAACATTTCATGCAATAATAAGAAATATGAAAATGTCAAATGATTAGGTTACCCGTAATGAGTGTAGTGTCTGCCTCTTCCTCGACTTCTTCAGCATTCATAACATATGCTCTTCCAATAGTAGGTGCATTCTTCTTCGAGAAATCAGAAGCCTTATGCCCTTCCTACTTGCATACGAAGCATCTAAAATATCCCCACATGCACTTGCCAAAATGAAAGCGATTGCACTCATTGCATGGTTGCCTATCAGCAAGCTTTGGTGCTCGAGGATTTTGTGGCTTTTGTGGTGCTTATTTCAAGACTTGACCTTGAGGTTTTTGAGGACCTTGAGGTCTAGGAGGACCCGTATATGGCTCTTTATTCGGCTGATTATTATTCTGATGGTGCTGCCTCTTGCGCTGTAACTCAAACTCAATGTCCTTCAAGGATTGCTCAGATTGGAATGCATAGGTGGTAGCAGTAATCCAAAGGACGCATCATCATAACTAGGGGTGGGCAATCAGATGGGGTTATTCGGGTTCCACCCGAACCGAACCCGATCAGATTCAATTGTCGTGTAAAATCGGATAAGTATTCGGGTTCGGGTATTATATTTTTTTCGGATTGGGTTCGGGTATTATATTTTTTTTGGATAAGGTTCGGGTATAGAATTGCTACCCGAATTACCCGATCGGATACCCGATTGTTTTTTAAAAATAAAAAAAAACATATGGGCTTAGAATTGGAACTGTCCAGTTTAATAAATTGGAAAACCATTTTGCAAAAAAAAAAAAAAACATATGGCTCGAGATATATTGGAAATTCCGATTTCCACCGTTGCTTCAGAATCTGCATTTAGCACCGGATGGCTTGTATTTGATGCATTTAGGAGTTCTTTATTGCCCAAGATAGTTCAATCTCTCATTTGTGCTCAAGACTAATTTCAATGTGATTCAAAACCAATTAATATGGAGGAAGATTTGTGTGATGTTGAAATGATTGACAAAGGTATTTTAATTTTATTTTATTTACTATAGATATATATCAACATTTCGAAGTACTTACAGTTTATTTTCATTCTTTATTTTGCAGAGCTGAGAAAATTGGGTGTTGATACATCTATTATTGATGTTTGATTATCATAACTAATTCAACGATAAAGGTAAAAAGAAAATGTAATCAATTCAAGGTTGGAAGTTTACGCATTTGAATCTTATTATTATTTATTTATGGATTTTGTTTCCTGCATTGATGAAAAACATGAATTATTTATACACTTTATTTTGTTTTTATGATGTTCATTTTTTTGTTAATAAATTTACATCTTTATGCAGGTGATGAAACATTCCAGATGACATTTTGAAAGTCAAACAAGAAGTTGATTCTTATTTTTTTGGTGAAGATCTAAGTTGGATTTCAAGATTAGACTTGTTGATTTCTTATATATGCATTTAAATAGTTTATGCTCGATTTTTGTGTGTTTAACTTTTGTAGACATTCATGTGACAATATTATTTGATAAGCATATTTTCTCGTCACATATTATTTGATAGGCACAAAATGATAAAATGTTATTTTGTCAAAAAAAAAAACCCCAACCCGACCCCTACCCGAACACGACCTTATCGGGTACCCGAAAGGGCGGGTATTGTCCAGAATCGAATCGGGTTCGGGTAATGAAAATGCTACCAGAAAAAATCGGTTACCCGATCAGAACTACCAGAAACCCAAAAACCCGACCCGTGCCCACTCCTAATCTTAACATTATTACGAATGGTAGGTCGTAGTCCATCCATGAAGTGTCTCAACTTCTCTGCAGGATCCCCCGAGATAAGGGGTTACAAAGTGAAAACCCCTATCAAATTTCTTCATAAATTCAGCAACAGTCGAGTCTCCCTGACGAAAGCCCATAAACTCCCTCTTTAGTCACCCTCTAACATCAGCGGTAAAGTATTTTTCACAAAATATCTCCTTGAAACGAGCCCAAGTAAGTGTAGCAAGATTAACACCATGCTCGGTTCCCTCTTAGTATAATAAAGCGTCATCCTTAAACAGATAAGTGGTACACCTCACACGGTCCGTATCCCTCATATCCAGATAACGAAAGTGTACCTCGAGTAAACGAATCCAACTCTCAGCAGCAAAGGGATCGGTGGTGCCAGAAAATTCCTTCGGCCCTAGCCTCCGGAACAGATCATATATGTCATGTTGTGGTCTAGGTGCGTGCTATAACTGCTGTTGTAGCTGTTGCTACTGTAACTGCTACTGTTGTAACTGCTGCTCGAAGAAACGAGCCATCCATTCTAACGCACGAGTAGCAGTATCCCCTAGAGGAGGTGGTGGGGGTGCATTCCCTTGATGGTTCACGCTATTCTCGGCTTGATTCTCATTAACAGGGGCACGTCTACGAGATATTTTATCTGAACGTTTTTCAAATTCTAATGTAACCAACAGGCATTTAAATCTAGGTTTTCTAATCATGTGACATATCCTAATTCATTTAACAATTGAAGCATGTAAAGCATATATACTCAAAAAGCTAGTCAACATGTAACGTAAACATATTATTCATGTCATCATGCAGGTAACATCATAATAGGTGATATGAAGCATGTAAAACTTACAAATTGAGGCTTGACGACTGATATTTCCAGCACTAATGGTGGCACAACACTTTACAGGACCTTTGCTTTGATACCAACTGAAACGTCTGCTATTTGTTTTCTTAAAACGTACTAGAATTTTTTTTTTAAAACCTCACTAAATCGGCCGAGATGCATAATCACATGCATAAAATATTTTGGAACCATTTTAAAAGTAAAACAACCAACTATTTTACCTAACCTAAAAACATAATTTGAAAAGTATAGCTCATACTATAACCTCTCAAAAATCACTCATAATTAAATCGTCGTAAAAATATCTTTAACATCACTTAAAATCATAAATCATAACTAGTGCGGAAAACTAGCGTCGGTCCTCGAGTTATGTGTACCTCCAGTCCAGTCAGATCATCCATCAAGACCTCTCCATTAACATTACTATCATAATCACCTGCATCAATCACACCTAGTGAGTCTAAAGAATCAACACACCATAATCTTGATAACAACATAATACGTATACAAATCACAAACAACAGTGAAAAATACTTTTAATTAAAATATCGTTTTCATGAAGATGCATAAACTTTAAACATTAACATTTTCGTAATCATTTCATTATGCATAAACCTTAATTAAAACCATTATCATAATGATGCTTCGTCTTTAAACATAAACATTTTTATAAACTTTATCATAGACTTTTTCATATCATCATAAACATATCCTTATTCATCATATTCATATTCATATTCATATCATCATCAACATATACATATTTCTTTTTCCTTTCGTTGAATTTAGATCGTTAATTGTGATTTTCGTGTTTATCTACGTCTACGTGTTGGGCGATGGATCCTTCTACATGTAACCACAGTGCTGGGCGGCAGGGACATCAGCAACACTCTCACCGGTCAACTGAGCGTTGGCCTTACGTATTAACATATCATCGTATACATATCCGTATCCAAGAAAATACGATCGTCGGGGCTCCCACTGGAACCGTCACCCTCACGATATCTCAAACATATCCTCGTATTAGTCACAATTACTTCACTTCCTTCAACGTTTCATATTCTCATTACTTTATAAAATTTAAACATGCATATAACGTTTTTCTTTTAAACCAAACATGCACATGTCTTTTAAATGTCCACGTTAAATCATAAAATTCATAAACATTTTAAAAATAACATTTTTAACATATACATATCCATCAAAATTTAAAATAATCATATTAACATATAAAACAGCAATCAGAGCACTGTCATGACGTTTACTAATTTTCAGGTGTTAAATTACCGTTTTGCCCCTAAACGTAAAATTTTACGTTTGTGACTTTTTCTTAATTTTCTTGACTTTAACATGTCGCAAATAATTATTTAAACCAAAACTAAAATTATCATAATTTTATTTAGCTTAAATACTAGCCTTTTTAATTTATTCGTAATTAGTCGTTTAGAAGGCGTTTTAATCCCAAAAAATTCCAAACTTTAATATAAAATTCCTAAATTTAAAACTTACACTTTTTATATTATTTTAGCCCTCGTGAACTATGACTCGACCCCCGTGAGCCGTGTTCGATTTAATTTCCAAAAAGAAACCCTAGTTTGACCTATATATTTCGACCCCGAGCCATGGTTCGATTTTCACGAGCCACCCTCGAACCATGCTGGACCAAACCCTGACCAACCCCCTTAGGCACCCTACTGGAACCTTGGAACTCACAGACTCGACCCCAGCCACCAGAACCGAAGCCCCAACTCCAGCCCCTTTGCATGGCCGAGACTAGCTCTTAACATGGTCTCTCCGTTTGCGTCTTTAGGACTTACCCAGCGAACCCAGCCCTTAGACCAGCCACTCAAGCACTCACCTAGGACCCCAAGGAGTCACCCTAGCCCAGCCCGAAGTCCCCAGACCGAGCCCTCTTCCCTGCACAAGTCCTTGAACCTTGCGCAAGCTACCTGCGCTTCTAGAGTGGGAGTCCTAGCATCCATCCCATGACTCGAGTCCTAGCATGGCTAGGACTCTTCCCTTGACCCTTCCTAGACCCTGTCTAAGATCTGACCCAAGCCAAGACCAAGTTGAGCCCTTAAGACCCATAACCGAACCCCTCCTCCACAACATGACAGCAACATGAAAGCAGCTTTGTGTTTCGTTTTGTGCAGTGTTTTCTGCTTGTTTCTAGGGCTCTAAACTCATGTAAAACAATGCTTGATCATAACCTATAACATGGTATCCCCTTAACACATACAAAACATGATTTTTGAAATCAAAAACACAAGTTTGGAACACATATGCATGAAGTTACGAAAATTCAACTTGTGTCCATGTTTTTCCTTCAAAATAAGTTTAGATGATTAATATGGTGTGATAGATGTTGAAGAAAAGAAATATGCGTGCCTTTGCGTATTTAATGCACGATTATTCGTTGACGAATCGAAGAACGATGACGACGGGACCTTGGCTTGAAACCCTTGAAGCTTTTCGAATTTTACTCTAAAGATTTGATGTGTGTGTGTGCCGTGGATGTTGTGGAGTTATTTGGGAGAGAAAATCAGAAAAGAGGCGTGTGATGTGTTGTTATTGGGGAGGGATTAACATAATATATAATTAATTAATAATTAATTAAACTTAGGGCCATTAAGCATGTTACTTAGGCCCATTAGTGATTATTTAAAATTTTAAAAAAAGTTTTGATTAAGTAAGTTTTTGAATTTATTAGTCGGGTCGCCTACAAGTTTGTATTTTTGTTGAAAAACCAACACCGATAAAAATTACGTCCCGGCATATAAAATCACCTCGAAACTCCCTTTTTTCAAAAATATGAAAAAGCATCAACGATATTTTAAATAATTAAAAACAATTTTTTAATAAAAACATTTTATATTTTTCAGCCATCGGTCTCCAATCCTCGATCGCAACTCGAATAATCTTTAAAAATTCATTTTAACGCATGTATGTAGAAAAACTACTAAAACATCATTTAAACATGTCACATTATCAATTTAGCAATTAAAATCATTTACTTACCCATTCTCCATATTTTCTAGATTTAAATGCAGTTGAATTACGTCGTCTTAATTTTGGACCTTACATAATTTACCTAATATTATGGGGCCTAATTACTCCTAAACTAAAATTCCAAAACCCTAACACATTAACATCGAAATTTCAAAAATTATAAAATAGAAAAGTAGGGTTCTTGAGAGGCATAGCAGCCTAACACATTCACAAAAAACACACACAAGATTTTGAAATTTTGAGAGCGAAAATTAAAGGATTTTCGTCACTCATTCGTCCCTCTTTGCAACCCACGCTAACGATCGAATATTCGAGCGTTTTAAACGCAAAGGCACCTTACTAAACCTTCTTTTCCACCATTCAAATCGTATTATGCATTTTTATGTATTTTAGAATGAAAAATATTTGAGTTCAAATATTTCAACGTTTTGATGATTATTTTCAAAGTTTTGATGATTTTACGATTTGTTTGAGAATGTTATGAATTCTAAGGGACATGCTGCCAATATAAGACGTTAAAGGGCTAGGAAATAAGTTGTTAGGGGACAACACAAAGGCTGGAACCGAGCTGGCTAAGGAGGGAGGGTGAACCTAGGTTTTCTTGGGTTTCCTTGGTACATAAGGACTCGACCATGAGGGAGGCTGCTCCAGGGCTCGACCAGGCTTGGTCACGGTCCTATGCTGGCTGCGTGTAAGGTCTATAACAAGTCCTAGCAAGACTGAACTTTTAGACGTGCATGGAAGAGGAGCCGTTGCCAACTTAGGGAAATAGGGCTGTGCGCGTGGCTTCTTTCGGAAAGAGAGGAGTGTGGCTTGGTGAGGGCTGGTCCAGTAGGGTCTAGTAGAGTGCTAGTTGGGTTCCTAGGTAGTTGGATAAGACGGCTTGAAGATAGGAGGCCGCAATCAAAGAGTTTACATGCATGGGTGCGCGCCGCTTGGCTTAGGGTTGGGGGGGTGTGAGCTAGTCTAGGCTAGGTCGCGAAGTTTCCAAGAGGGTCTGGTCAGGTTTAGGTCTAGGGTGGCTTGGGGGTGGTTCGAGAAAATGGGAAGAAACGTGAATAATTTAAGATTAGGGCTCGTGTGCGGCTTAGGAAATAGGAAGCGTCCAAACTAGGGTTCACGGGGTGTGGTTCGTGGCTCATGGGGGTAGTTTAGGTATGCAAAGCTTAAGTTTAAAATTTTCCGAAGAAAATATTAATTTTGTAATTTATTTGGGACTAAAACGCTTTACGATTTAGTTAATAAGTCAATAAATCAAAAGGCTCCGCTTTACGTCTAAGAAAAAAATATTAGAAATCAATTTTAAGCTTATATGATGAATTGGGATAGGTTCAAGTCAATAAAAATAAGAAAAGTCAAAATCGTGGATTTGAGAATATTAGGGTAAAATTGTCATTTTACGTCTCGGGTGGTACGAAAGGTCTGGCAGTTTCCCAATGAATCATAATACGTGTTAATTGGTATTTTAAAACGTTTATGATGAAAATATGGAATTTAATGTTATATACTAAAGCTGTACGATTTTTCTCGGAAAAATGCTATTTTACGAATTTTGAAGGACACTACATTTTATGAATAAAAAGGAAATAAAATACTTCGAAGGATGTGAATTGACTGTAACAAATATGATATGATTGGGAATATCGTGTGGGAGAAGGCCTAAAGAGAGCCCAACGATCGTATTTCCACTTTCGACGAGGCCTAGTTCATGTCCCCATGCGCAATGGTGAGCTAAGACTGATCAGTCGACCACATGATGATACGATTACAGCTAGTCACTTTGAAGTATCAAACTTCACCCAAAAAAAGACATATGGTGATGGAAAGCTTTATGATTTAATGATTTATAATTACAAATTTATGATAGCTATTTTAAATAAAAGTATGATTTTATGCATGTGCATATATATA
>NC_133309.1:9416865-9429242 GCF_012295235.1 Primulina huaijiensis
TGTATATATATTATTTGTTACTCATGGTTAGAACGTGCTGAGTCGTTAGACTCATTAGGTTTGGATAGTTGCAAGTGAGGATAAGATTGAGGGTGGTGCTTACGCCTGAGGGGATCGAATCCGGCAGTACACTCCCGATAGACATTGATTTTCCGCATTTACTTATAAATATTTAAAGTTCTTACAAAAATATATTGAGGATTTTCTATTTTGAGTTTCATGTTTTATTTTGAAGTTTAAGTTTGGGTTATTTTTAAATGTTGACGTATTATTTTTGTTATTGACGATTTATGGATTTTTATGCATTTAGGATTTTGAAATATTGAGTTATTTTGGAATTGATGTTTCGAAATTGAAGAAAAAAGTTATTAGGATTTTAAAATTAAAATGTAGTGGACGTTTCAGTATTAATTTATTATTGGCGAAAAAATTTAAAATTTTGTAATTTAATTATTTATTATAAGGATAATTCATAAGATAAAATAACGGACAACACGCAACTTAAAAATATAGTTAATAATAAAACTTCTACGTTTGAATACCATAACCACAAAAATCCTGAGTTAAAACGACCACCCTAGTGTCAAAAAGTATTGCAGAACGTAATAATTTCAACGACGTGCCATCAAAGCATAAACATATAAAATCAGAGTAAATAGTTTTAAAACGTGCATAATAAAATCTCGTGAACTACAAGGTTCTCGGGTTGCGATGTCACTGGCCCGAGCCTGCTCACTGGTTACCACCTGCCGTTCCCTCAACAACATCATCTACAACAATCAAGTATAGACTCAGCATGCATAAACCGTGAATAAAAAGTAATACGTAATAAAATTAATGCAATTTAAACATAGCTCGTACATATCATAATATAAGAATAAATATGTATAACGCGACTTTATTGCATAAACATTTTCATAAAATCACATTTTCATGCTCATCATAGTAATCGTAATCATAAATCATTTTGCGTAGAGTTCTGTTCAATTCAAGTGGCTCATAACATAAACTGTTTGATCAAACTAACAATACTGAGCTGGCAGGGATCACCACATCCCTTGGACTGGATGTCCACTCCCTAACATAACATAATTCCTCCGAAGATGTTAGAGAGGTCCCCGGATATGTTTTGTGGCTTCCAAACTCGTAACATAATTTGGCCACAAGACAAATTGTATACTTTAAAAATAATTATTTTTCGCGTCACACATATTATGGAACTTATGCGTTCCATATGAATTCTTATATATTACAACTCAAACCAAGCCCAAGACTCAAACCTTAGACATCGATTAAGACCCTGGTTTGACCATTCACATCCCATGCCACAATCACAGCCACTTAACCCCTTCGAGTCGTGAGCCCTAAATCACGCGACCTCCTCTACGAGTGCAACACAAAAATTCAGCTCCAGCTATCTCACAGCCCAAACAGTTCCTATCTAACCCATATCAGACTTACGCCGGGACCCTAAGACCCCGCCTAGACCCTAACCACGAGCCCTCCAACATATGTGAAACCCTCGGACATGCCCGTAAGCGCGAATGCAATGCTTTCTTCGACTATTTATTCACCAACGGCCTGTCGGCTCATCCAGGACCACCTATCGGCCCACCTCGGCCCAGCGAATCCGACGATCAGAATCCCAAGAAAACGGAGAACTTCATGTATATTATATATCGAAAATGATTTTAATAAGGTTATAGCGATCATATAATAAAACCAATGAGTTTTCAGACATATTTTGTATCAAAATACACTAGGTAACATGATCGATGTATCAAATAAAGTTTTAGACATGCTTTTGCATCTTAAACGCACGAAATATCGAATATAGACGCAACGGAAAACTGTAAGGTTCAAAATTAAGACGACGTAACCCAACGGCATGCAAATCTAAGAAATATGAAAGATAAATAATTAATTGATTTAATTGCTTAATTGATTATGTGACATGCATGATTAGATGTTAAACAGGATTTAATTGTCATGATGCATAAAATGTTATTTTTAAAAGATTATTCAAGTTGCGATCGAAGAACGGAGACCGAGGGCTGAAAAACGTAAAATATTTTTATTAAATAATTGTATTTGATTATTTAAAATATGAACTATTCTTTTTCATATTTTTGAAAATAGGGAGTTTTGAAGTGATTTTATATGCCGAGAAGTAATTTTTATCGGTGTTGGTTTTTCAAAAAAAATACGAACTTTTTGACAACCCGACTAATAAATTGACAAACTTAATTAAATAAAACTATTTTTAGTATTTTAATTAAATCCTAATCTAGTACAAATGGGCCTAAATTGTGCTTAATAGGCCTAGAGCCTTATTAGTAAATAATTAACTAGATAATATTTTAATTCCACCCCAAAACCTTTTGCAAGTCACGGCACTTCCCTACTCCCACCAAACTCTTTCCTCCAAAACAACACACGACACACACACCTAAAAGATTGAAGAGGAAATTCGAAATTTTAAGGGAGTTCAGCCAAGGGTTTTTCTTCACCGCCGTTCTTCGCATCGCCATCGAATAATCGTGTGTTTAAAACGCAAAGGCACGCCATATTCTCCTTCTACTCATCATCACACCATATTAAGATTTTATGCATGTTTTGTATGAAGAACAAGTAGCATATCAATTATTTTCGAAGTTGCATGCATAGGTGTTTCAAACTTGTGTTTTTGATCTTCATATTCATGTGTGTATGTGTTTAAGAGGGCTGCCATGATTAGGATATGATCGAGCAAGGTTTTACACGAATTTAGAGTCTTAGAAATCATTCAAAACATCACACACGATCAAGAACACCAGCTGGAAGAAAGTTGCTGTCATGGTGATGTTGTCGGTTCGGGTTTCATGTCTTGCGGCTAGGCTTGATCTTGGCTTGGTACCAGGGCTAGCCAGGGCCGTGGGGGAGTAAAGGGCAGGGTCCTAGCCAGGCTAGGATTCGAAACAAGAGGGCTGGAAGGAGTCCTATCCCTCGAGGACTCCTACCCGAGAAGGGTGCCAAGTCGCGCGCAGGTTCAGTGTATGCGCAGGGGTTGAGGGCTCGGCTAAGGGGGCTCAGGCTGGGCTAGGTCAACTTTTTAGGGTCCTAGGTGAGTGCTTGAGAGGCTGGTTTAGGATTTGGGGCGACAGCTAGAGACCTAGGCACCAATATGTAGAGTCCATGCACATAAGGATTTCTCGGCCAAGACAAGGCTCAGATGTTTGGTTCGGTTTTGGGGCTGGGTTCGAGTCCAATGGGTTAGCATGAGTCCAGTAGGTCCCTAAGGGGGCTGGGAAGGGGTTGGCTCAAGGTGGCTCGAGCGTGGCTCGACAAAACTGGGAGTTGGCTCATGGGTGGTCTAGGGTGTGAGTTGGGGTTTCCTTTTAGGAAAATATTTCGAAACGTGGCTCACGGGGGGGCGAGTCATGGTTCTTAAGAGCTTTAATAATATATAAAGGCTAAATTTTAAATTTAGGAATTTTTTATTAAAGTTTGCAACTTTTCGGGATTAAAACGTCTTTAAAACGATTAATTACGAATTAATTAAAAAGCCTAGTTTTTAAGCTAAATAAAATTATGAGAATTTTAATTTAAGCTTAAATAAGTATTTGGGACATGTTAGAGTCAAAGAAATCAAGAAAAAGTCAAAAACGAAAAATGTCACGTTCAGGGGTAAAACGGTCTTTTTACACCCGAAATTTAGTAAACGTCATGGAAATTTCCTAAATGCTATTTTATGTGCTAATATGATTATTTTCAATGATTGTGGGTGTTTATAAATTTTTATATGTTGAAATATGATTTTTAGATGTTCATGAATTGTTAAGTTTAAATTGGACATTTAAAAGGTATGTTGTGGGGCTCTTAACTCCTAATCGTTATTACAATACAATTTTATTAGGGTTAATTAATTACAGCGAAAAAAGAGTTTAAATTTTCTTTACAATGAGCCCAAAATATATCAATTGAATACTAAAAATAGTATTTCATCTCACATCATAAAACATGCCCACACATAATCAAAACAACTCATACAACAACTAATCATATCATCGAGACATACCCCGGTATATAGATACATAACATATATGCTGGAAAAAACCACAAAACCTCAACTCAAACTGTGACTTCCTCCAGAAGTACCATCTCCGGTCTCCTGATATCCTAGAGTACATGTCATTGTCCACATACAAAGACAACAACAGCCACATCTGGGATGAGCAAAGCTCAGTCTGAAGCAACCACAATATATACCACAGATATCTAGACAATGATATATGGTATGCAATGCATGTATGTCGTGGAGGTATTGTTGTGACTTTGATTGTTGCACTCCCAATAGCAGGTTGTCCACAAGTAGTATAATTCGGTGAGTCCGATATCGTATCCACAGGGAAGCTGCGGTAATTACAAGTCCACTACAATGTTTTTTTGTTTTTGTTTTTCTTTTAATTGTTTGAATCTTTAATTGTTCAAATTTTAATTTAAGTAGTTGAGATTAGAGGATCCACTCTTGATATTTTAATAAAGTTAACATTATTGAAATCCACTTAATAAAATAGTTCCAATATATTAAATAATCATATTTATATTATGTTATATACTATTTTCTTATAAGTATAAAATATATATCAAAACTTATAAATGTTGTCAAGTATTTATTGTGCTATATATATTTGTAAACACTAAATCAAGGTTCCCACTTTAAATGGTTGGTAAAACCAAACTAACATTTAAATGGTACCAAGAAATTAATAATATGATATATTGATATATAATAAATCAAGGCATCCACTTTAAATGGTTGGTAAAACCAAACAAACATTTAAATGGTACCAAGAATTTAGTGTAACATATAGCAACAATAAATCAAAACTCCCACTTATAAGTAGGGTATAAAAATGCTTAAAGAAATAAATATAACATAAACAATAAATAATGATTAAATAATATAAAACATAGATTATTAACTTTTAATAACCTTATTATCATACCAAGAGCTTCACCTTTTCATCTCAACCTTGGGAAGTTAGCTACTCATTATTCAAAGTATAAAACTTTGAATATGAAATTAACATGCTAATTATTTTTAAATGATGAAATAAAGGAAAAATAAAGAGAGAAATATTATGAACTCAAAGATTTGTTCATAGAATGAAGGATATCTCAATTCATTACAATGCACCCCTATTTATAGCCAAATTTGGGGAGACAACCTAAAATAAAATATTATTTTTTAAACATAAGTCTTCATTGGTGTTCCAACAAACTATATTTTAATACACATCAATTTTGAAAATCTTCTCATCCAATTTTGCTTCTCCACATGAAATAAAACAAGTGGATAATTGAGTTGTTTGAATTGTGATATTTTATTTTAGCCATTTGACCAAGTAGTTTGAGAGATATGGTCAAAATACTAGAGCATGGTAAAACTGCCACTCGTTTGGTAACTTTATTTGTTGCTTAATTTGATTCCAATTGTGAGAAGATTTTTATCTCATGCTTGTCACCAATATTGTAGATATTATCATCAACTTTCTACATGTCTAATAATCATCTTAATCCCATTTGCAATGCCAAGTTTATTCTTATTTTATCGAACCTGTAAAAATAGTAAAACTTATAATTACACAAAAACTTATAATTTATACAATTTATTATAAAACATATAATATTTAAACATTTAATAAAACAAAAACTATAAATTTATATTATAAAACAATTATTTAATTTATAATTTTTATGTTTATCACACCTCCCCAACCAGGTTGTTGCTAGTCCCTAACAATTTATGCGTTAATAGCAATACAAAACATATTGATTAATTTAAATAGAAATGTAATCAAAACTATCCAAGTGTTTAAATTAAATTTGAAAACTGTCAAAGTTATATGAAGATCATCATAATATAATTTATGAAATAATCTGAGTTGATCAATTCAAAGCTTATTTTCAGGTAGTTAAATGTACATGGCCTTCAGAAATTCCTAGTAAGAGTCTCAACTCCATATCCTCACGGGTTAATATATTTTTCAATTTATGGGAACGATTTCTCTCATAGAGTTGAAATACAGATAAATACTCAGGAAAATGGTTTACAGAATGCAGAGAGACAAACGAGCCAAACTAATCAAAAGATAGGAAATCCACTGATTCAAAATCTAGTTGTTCTTATTATATATTTTTTCATGATCTTTTTTTTCATAACATCATGGAATCAGACTAAGTTTATGCTTCTTGACCACATATTTATTTAATTTGTACAATAAATTTCTCTCTTTCTTTTTTTATTTCTTTTATGAGAGATAAATGGGTCGTAGTATATAACTTAAAAATTACATAGATCTTCAACATCTTTCTTTTTGTTTTTTTTTTCTCTTTTTTTTTCTTCAGGAAATATCATTTTTTTTTTCAAAATAAGAACTCAAGATCTAAACAATAGATAGCCTCTCTCATGATCAATAAAGGCTCGAAAGCTGTTTTCTCAGTCCTCTCCACTCACTCACAAAATATGTGTGAGTTTAAAATTTTAGGCACTCTTATAAGGTATATCTCGGGCCATATACTTTAATACCTGATTTTATCACAATGGTTAATCACTAAAAAAGATTTCATAAATCATATTTTTATATTGATCAGAATATTAAAATTTACATTTTTTCAAATAAAAATTTAAACATCCTTAAATAGATTAATACATGTTCTAATTTAAACCTTTCAAACATGTAATGTATGATATTTTTGCAAAAATTACTAAGATACAAACAATAAACATGGTTTTATTTTAAAATAATATATTTTTTTAAATATATATATATATATATATTTTTTTAAAAAAAAATTTGTTTTCCCCCAAACAGAATATGCCATTGTCCCTAATGTCAAAATAACTATTAATAAAGAGTACATAATGAAAGAGATATCACCTTGAATTTTATTGAAGATAACAAACTGAAACAAACGCAAACCAATCCACGACTTTTGAATCAATGATCCAACTTCCTTTTCTTATTGCTTGATTGCGACCAATTGATCTTTGTTATCATCGGATCAGGCTTATGAACAAAAGCTTCCAAATCATCAATTAATTGGTCGGCAGTCGAAGCACAGATGAGCATCCGTCGTGAATTTTCTGAAATGAAATTCTGTTCCACAGCTTTATCAAGAAATGTCAACAAACTGTCATAATAATTATTGATATTCAACAAGCCCACAGGTTTATTATGGATATTAAGTTGTGCCCAAGAAACAGTGTGAAAAATTTCTTCTAATGTACCAAAACCACCTGGTAGTGCGATAAAAGCATCAGAATTTTCAATCATTTTTGTGATTCTTTCATACATAGAAGAAACTTTTAATTCCTCACCAATCGTAACACCTGTAATATTTCCTTCAGCTAAAGCTGTAGGAATAATACCCAAAACCTGACTACCTCCAAGATGAGCAGATGTTGAAACAGATCCCATTAACCCAATATTACCTCCCCCATATACCAAGTGAATTTTTCTCTCAGCCAATATCTTTCCAAGATTATTTGCTGCTTCTACAAACACGTCGTTTTTTCCAAGACTCGACTCACAAAATACACAAATATTTTTCAATGTTTGTGCAGAGGATCCAGCCATGTTTTTACTTTCTTTTTGGTCTGCGAAAATAGAGAGAAAGATAAGAGATTTTATAGAGGTTATATGTTATCATGACAAAACTATGGGTCACAGTTGTAAACAGAATAAACAGTAAAAACAATAATAACACACATGCATATAAACAGTAGTGTGATTGTGGCTCACAATTTTCCTCTGGTTTTACGTCCAGAAACGGCTTCAACGCCTTCTATGAGTCGATGATATGCTTCCCATCCAATTTTCTTATAAATTGGCAAACAGGTTCTTTTTTAGTCGGATTCCCAAGACTATTAAAATGACGCTCGTCTTGGAATTGTTTCCATAAACGGAGAAGTTCAATATGCACGTGTCCACTAGAATGCGCCTCAAGAGTCAATAAGATGTTATCTAAAGACTCCTTACTCAGCCCATTCTTAATGAAACCAATTTTATGTTCTCTGTTATTGGAAACATATCCCAAAGATCTGCATCGTTTGTCACAAGTCCATCTTGCACATTTATGACAAACCCCAAAACTTTTGGCCCTTCGTTTTTTCGCATAAGTACTTTTTCCTAATCCAGGCATATACCGAATGAGTAATGACTGTTGAACTTCTCCTTCTAATCGGACATTAGTTTAAATTACAAGACGAATATCTTCTGGAATTCCTTTTTGCATTAAAAATCTCAATCTTTCACACCTACCTGCATAAATTTTTCTTAGAACATTTTCAGAAACAGAGGGAAAATATTTACAAAGTTTTGAGAGAATTTCATCCATTTTGAAAAGAAAAGAAATGGTTTTTGTTTTTTTTGTATCAGCAATTGTGGGAAACTGATTAAACCGACTATGAGAGCCACGGAGTACCGTTATCCGCCATTTAACCGGGAAAAAAAAAAAGATTAAGGAAACCTTAAATAAAAACAAACAAAATTAATTGCAATACAAAAAATCAAGGATTGAAAGAGAAATAAACACTTCTTAAAAGATTTCATTTTCTAAAAATGATTTAAGCCTTTGTCCATTTACTTTAAAAACATCACCATTTTTAGGATTTTCAATGTCCACAGCTACATAAGGATACACATATTTTACAACATATGGACCTATCCATCTTGATCGTAATTTTACTGGGAATATGTGAAGTCGCGAATTATATAGCAAAACTTTTTTACCAATCTCAAAAGATTTTCTAAGAATTGTTTTATCATGAAATGATTTTATTTTTGTTTTATAAATCATTGAATTCTCATACGCGTCATTTCTGAGTTCATCAAGTTCATTAAGTTGCAATTTGCGCGATTTGTTGGCATCATCCATGGTTGAATTAGAAGTTTTGATCGCCCAATAAGCTTTATGTTCCAATTCCAGAGGCAAATGACAATGTTTTCCGTAAACCAATCTATAGGGAGACATATTCAATGATGTTTTAAACGCTGTCCGATATGCCCAAAGTGCATCATTAAGTCGCAGAGACCAATCTTTTCTATTTGGGTTAACAGTTTTTTCCAAAATTTGCTTTATCTCCCTATTAGCTAATTCAACTTGTCCATTTGTTTGAGGATGATAAGGAGTAGTTACTTTGTGAGTAATACCATATTTTTTCATCAACGAATCAAATGATTAATTAACAAAGTGAGTTCCCCCATCACTTATCATGGCTCGAGGAATTCCAAATCTACAAAAAAAAAATTTTTTTAAAAATTTGATGACGATTTTATGATCATTTGTTCGACATGGAATTGCCTCTGTAGAGGCCTCTAAATTCGTGCTTGAAAATTTGCGGAAAAATTTAAAAATTTTATCTTTAATTAAATAAAATGCCTCATTCATAATTAAACTTATAAATAAAGTTTAATGATCAAAAATAGCAGCGAAAGTAAATAATGTTTCAAAATGACAGCTTAAAGTAATTCATTGTAATAAAATGAGTTTTCGTAAAAATAATAAATAAACTGATAAATGAGGTCCTCGGGTCCCACTACTGCCGACTCGAGCTGGCTCACTGGTCCCCGCCCTCGATCCCGACATCATCAGTACCTACAACAATCAAGTCTAGTGAGTCTAAAGACTCAGCATGCATATATCGTAAATAACAAGTGAATAGATAATAATAAAATTGTATGCGAAGTGAAAATATCATGTCATGAGGAATTATAGTATTTGCATAACTGAACTGTAAATATCTTATCATGGATAATTATAAATACGTGCATAACTGAACTGAAAATCATAAGTGAACTGTTTGCTCAATAGAGCTCTGTAATAAAATAGCCTGTCATAATTTTGTTGAGATTATGTTCTACGCAAGTGGCTCCATGAACTGCACTGAACTGAACTGAACTGAACTGACCGGTAACTGACGACCGGGACCGGTAACTGACGACCGGGTGAAATACTAATCATCTGATCAGAATAATGCCACAGTATACTGGGTGGTACAAACTGAACTGACCGGTAACTGACGACCGGGTGAAGTAATAATCCCATGATAGTAAAGTGACCACAAGCAATATCGCATAAATCTCAAAATGAATATTTTACATTTTTGCACGTAATATAATTAAATACAAAATTAAATATCCTGTATAAATTTTACCATAAGGGTTGGACTGTTCCCAGGCTCGCTGCAACCTAATTATGACATGAAAAATATGCAAATGATTTACTTGACCAAACTTTGTAATTGAATCCAAAAACGAGACAATTACGCCCACTGACTTAGTATTTAATCATGACTCCGAGCCAACCCGAACCAACACCGAACCAACATTTAGTCATGATTAAAATACTCTTAAAAATGATGAATTAATGCTCCTAAATTTATAGTACTCGAAATTTAGTGAATGGAGGCCGAAAACGTGAAACGCTCTTTCGAGAGTCACTTTGGCACATTGCACCGTAAATTCTCGTACGACCTCTAAAATGATCCAAATCACAAACGGTCAAAAACATGACCTTCCTAACTTGATGAGGCACTGTCCAGTCCAAGGCCATATGCTAAAAGCCAACCAAGAACTCAAACGGCACCTCTGAACCGTGCCTCAAGCTGCTGTCCAAGTACAGCAACAGCGCTTGTGCTTGCATCGATTCTTTTGCAAGGCTACTGGCCAGTGGGGCTTGAACCACCAACTAGAGCCTCATCCCAACATCCTAAGGTATGGCTTGAACCATGGCCAAGGGCCATAGGCCAGCCACGATGCAAGCAACACCAGAAACATCACCACGCCTCCATCCGAGAACCAAACTGTATGCGTGGGACGTTTTGCTTGTTCCTGCTGTCATGTGCCATTCCAGTGGCCATTTGATTGACCATGGCATGATCTAGACATCATGAGGTGTTGTATGAACCATGTCTAAGGGCTAAAGAGCCAACCAAGCTCCACACCAACACCAAAATTTTCGAAACACAACACACACCAACCAGATTTTTCCAAAACCGAAGGGGCTGTTCTTGTTTTGTTTTTAAAACCGATGGGGACGTGAACCAAGCCATGAAAGGGCATCTTGGTCACGTCCTAGACATGTCAAGGAATGGTTCTAACCATGGCTACAGCCCCTGGGGCAGTCAAGATCAGAACTCACACCTTAGACAAGAAAAACAAGAAATCGAAACACCAAAAATCTGCACTATGGGTGTTGCTGTCCTTTTCGTCTTGCTTGTGGCGAAGGGACTCAAACCGATGGACCAGCACCTCTCTAACCCATTCTAGTTCATGTCTAAAAGCATCCTTGAGCCCCTGGAACGAGCCACACCGTGAAATCATAACAAACATTCAAACCGTGAAGACACAAAGAAGAGAGCCGAAAAATCTGCACATATTTTCAAAAATTGCTTGATATAGATTTCGGTTTTTGGCTATACAAATCATGCATAAGTGATGTTTAAAATACCTATATGGCTTGATTGAAGAGAAACGAAGGATATAGACATGCCTTTGATTTTTGTTTTAAAGAAAACAAAAGATACGACGACGCAGCGCGGCGGAGACGAAGTGTGCTTCTTTTGTTTCTTGTTTTTCTCCCTAGTTCTCACGATTTTTGCTGCATGAATTCTCTGAAATTTTCTGAAGTTTTCGAGAATAAGGAGAGGGAAGTCTAGAAAAAAATGAATGGGAAATTGCAAGATAAAAGGGATGATTAAATGGCAAAATGAATCTTGCTTTCTTTGAATTTGTGGGATAAGGAAAGGATAATGATATTATTTGATTTGAGAGGGAGTGGTGGCCAAAATCTTCTTTCAAAATGGGGTGGAAAAATTTTTCTTAATTGATAATTATTGAGGACTAAATGGTGAGAGAATTATCTACCAAGAATGGATTAAGGAAATGAATCAAGTAGTGAGTTGTCAAATATTTTTGAATTTAGAATAGGGATGGCCGAATTCATCTAGTTAAAAAATGGGTAGGGAAATCGCTTAAATATTAATTATTGAAAATTAAGTGTGATAGGATTATCTTCCAAGAAAATGGATAAGGAAAGGAATCAAAGAAATTNTTTGATTTGAGAGGGAGTGGTGGCCAAAATCTTCTTTCAAAATGGGGTGGAAAAATTTTTCTTAATTGATAATTATTGAGGACTAAATGGTGAGAGAATTATCTACCAAGAATGGATTAAGGAAATGAATCAAGTAGTGAGTTGTCAAATATTTTTGAATTTAGAATAGGGATGGCCGAATTCATCTAGTTAAAAAATGGGTAGGGAAATCGCTTAAATATTAATTATTGAAAATTAAGTGTGATAGGATTATCTTCCAAGAAAATGGATAAGGAAAG
>NC_133309.1:9429342-9430239 GCF_012295235.1 Primulina huaijiensis
TAGCATTTACAAGATATTATATTGAGATTGATTTCTAACCGCTTGTGATGAAATTTGGAACAAAATTCAAGGTTTGATGGAGCATATTTCGAGCAGCCCGGGCTGCCCGAACAGCCCCTATTTTTAAAATAAAAAAAAATAAATTTTTTTTGGTTGCCGGAATCCGGCGATGGAGCTCCGGCGATGGCGATGACGACTAGGGTTTTCAAAAGGTGTTTTGAAATATCAAAGTGTCATGGGCCTTGAGTTGTTGGGCCATTGGATGGCTAACATATTTGTGAATTTTAAATGGGCCGAAAATGTTTTGTTGGAAAATAAGTTTTTGGGCCCTTAATTTTAAAATTACAAAAGTTGCAAATATTTTCTCATGAAATAAATAATTTAAGTTGGACTTTAATTATTTATAGTAAATTGTGATTTACAAGAAATTCGGTTATAAATAAATTAATTAGAAAGTAGACAAAGGTGTTTGTATACTTTGTTAATTTAATTTATAATCGTGGCGGTTAGTGATTGGATCAAGATATATGATATTGGATCAATTAATTATTGTGATAATTAATTGATGGTGTATGATATGTGATATTATGCATGAAGGATGATCAAAAGCCCAAGCCCAATTTGCTAGGTGTATGCTAGGATATTTTGTGTTGAATGATTGTAATAATTATCAATTTATAAAGTGGGCTTGGTTTATGGCCCGTTCCCACCCCATGAGATGTATCCCTATTTGCCATGGATATTTATTTGTAAATATTAGTATAGTGGAAGATCAAGATTGGAAGATGGTGGCCTTGATGATTATGAAGATCGAAGACATGTAAATATTGGAAGCTAATGTAATAGTTGCATTTGCATCCCATGCATTTCCCTAGGATTGGACCTAGGCCCGTGTTT
>NC_133309.1:9436551-9449730 GCF_012295235.1 Primulina huaijiensis
AAAAACCATATAATATACATGCATGGGAGGTGAAAGTTTGGGAGACTATTTTTTGTGTTTTCAAGGCATGGCATGCAACTTTTGCTTTCAACTTTTTGCATGTCCAAGACAAGTCTCCCTTCCCCCCATTTCACACACCTTGGCCGAAATTCTTCACACTTTCTCTCCAAGTTTTTCTCTCATTTTTCTTCTTCAAGTGTTGAGGAAGAAATATTCTTCTCATTGAAAAATCTTCTTGTTTTTCTAGTGCAAAACAAGAAGGGATTTACCTAGCAAGTCGTGGGCCTAATTTTTGAAGGAGAAGGAAGCTTGTAGATCTTCATCCACTCAAGATCCAAGTTGTTTACAACTTGGTTGGTGCCATTCATCAACCTCAAGAGGTTGATAGGTATAATCTCTCAAACACCCTATGTATGAGACATGTGTTTGTTCTTGTATTTGTTACACAAATATTTCAAGGTGGCCGAAATTTCTTGATGAAAATAAAAATTTTTGACTTCCGTTGCGCTTCGGGTCACCGTAACCGATCCCCTTTCATCTTGTTCTCTCCAAAACGCTATTTTAGGTTCCGAATTAGCCAAAGTGGTCAACATAAACTCTATGTCTTGGCTTTCATTTGCCACTAACCTTACTCAATTTGGATATCTGATGCAAGAGTTATGCTCATTCTCCCAAAATGTGTTAGTGTAGGAACTGCAACGCACACGATACACTTCGGGATGATTTTGCCCATATTTCAAAATTGATTTGGACAAAAGTCAAAACATGAAGGTTTTAGTACTATGTATTAGATTTCCAATGGAATTGGTTTCATCCCATTTACACTAATACTCAGATGAGTATACCAAAAACCGTAACATGTGCCACTTTTGTATTGTGGTTCAGCATACTTTTCAAACACAAATCAATTTCTAATACAATCTTTCATTATCACCACATATATTCTCATTTCCATTGTCATGATTTATATCATATACGTAATCACATGATAATTTCATGAATTATCGATAATCAACATAAGATTTACGATAATACGATACACGGTCCTTACATTTCTCCCCCACTTAAAAGATTTTGTCCTCGAAATCTCAAGTGTCCATATATACAAAACATTGGTAAACATAGAATACATCACCAGTTATACTACATATCAAAACTAAAATCAGTAAATGGATCATTATACATTGAATACAATGGAACAGATGGAATAGAATCAAACAAGTGCGGATATGATGCTCGCATCTTTCTTTCCAATTCCCACGTTGACTCCTCCACACCATGTCGTGTCCATTGCAGTCGAACTAAAGGGATCGATTTGTTACGCAATATTTTCTCCTTTCGATCCATAATACAAATAGGTTGCTCAACATAAGAAAGAGAAGGATCAAGTTCTACCTCCTCAGGTGCAAGTACATGTGATGGATCTGGTTCATACTTTCTCAACATAGAAACATGAAACACATCATGAATGACAGATAAAGTTGGTAGCAATGCTAACCGATAAGCAAGATCTCAAACTCGATCAAGGATCTCGTATTGACCAACATATCGAGGAGATAACTTCCCTCGCATGCCAAATCGAACGGTGCCTCGGAAGGGAGATATTTTCAGAAACACTTTGTCACCTTTCTGGAATTCCAAGGGTCATCTCCGTTTATTCGCATAACTCGTTTGACGATCCTGAGCAGCTTTCATCCGCTGTCGAATCAACTGAACCTTATCATTCATTTCCTGTATCATTTCAGGTCAAACCAATTGCCTTTCACCAATTTCATCCCAGAATAACGGTGACCGACATTGTCTCCCGTACAAGGCTTCAAACGGTGCCATACCGATGCTCGTTTGAAAGCTATTATTATAAGAAAATTCCACCAATGATAAAGAATCTTGCCATCCCATTCTGAAATCCATCACAGTCGCACGTAACATATCTTCTAACGTTTGAATTGTACGCTCTGTTTGGCCATCAGTCTAAGGATGATAAGCAGTACTCAGCCAAACGCGTACCTATTGCTTCTTTGAAACTACCTTAGAATTTAGAAGCAAACCTAGGATCACGATCTGATACAATTGAGAGTGGCACACCGTGAAGTCTAACAATATTCTTGATTTATAAACGGGCCATTCTCTTATAAGGATAAGTCCGCTCATACGGAATGAAATGTGCAGATTTCAAAAGCCGATCAATAATAAACCAAATAGCATCACGGCCCTTGGGCGAACGAGGTAAATGAGTCACAAAATCTATAGCAATATGTTCCCAATTCCACTTTGGGATTTCAAGACTATGGAGTAATCCTCTAGATTTCATTCTCTCGGCTTTTACTTGCTGGCAAACAAGACATTTCGAAATAAATTCAGCAATGTCCTTCTTCATACGTCTCCACCAGAATTGAGGTCTCAACGTCAAATACATTTTCCGACCTCTGGGGTGAATACTGTATTTGCTACAATGTGATTCACGAAGAAGGGCAGATTTCAACTCAGACTCATTAGGGACTACCAGCCGACCATTAAGTCGTAAAGAACCCTCAGAAGAAATCTTAAATCAAGACTGATGTCCTGCAGATACAAGTTCTTTCGACTTTTGGATATGAGCATCGCTTCGTTGGGCCTTTCGTATTTTCAATATCAAGTTCGGCTCAATTTGCAATGCTGAGACAGTGACAGAATTCCAATTCGAGTAAAAAGTCCAACCAGAAGTACATATATCCTCATGTACCTTGGCGACACTAAAAGAAGCTAAAACAGAATCATGAACTTTCTGACTAAGGGCATCCGCAGCCACATTCATCGATCTCGGGTGATATTGAATCTCACAATCAAAATCCTTCAAGAGATCCATCCATCTGCGTTGCTTTATATTCAAATCAGATTGAGAAAAGAGATACTTCAAAATCTTATGGTCTGAATAAATAATAAACATTTCTCCGTACAAATAATGGCGCCAAATCTTCAAAGCAAACACAATGGCAGCCAATTCAAGATCATGAACAGGATAACGTGTTTAATGAGATTTCAATTGATGAGACGCATAAGCAACCACTTTGCCATGTTGCATCAGAACACAGCCCAAATCTTTACCAGACGCATCTGTACACACTACAAATCCTACGGTACCTGAGGGAATAGTTAGCACAGGTGTTGTGGTCAATCTCGTCTTCAATTCAAGAAAACTAGCTTCACATTCATCTGACCAAATGAATCTCTGATTCTTCTGTCTCAGTTGAGTAATACGTTTAGCTATTTTTGAAAATCCTTCAATAAAACGACGATAATAACCAGCTAAACCCATGAAGCTACGGATCTCAGGGACATTCGTAGGTCTCGGCCAATTCAATACAGCTTCAACCTTAGCAGGATCAACATATATTCCATGTTTTGAAATAACATGGCCCAAAAATACTACTCGATCCATCCAGAATTCACATTTGGACAATTTAGCATATAAATGGCCATTACGAAGAGTTTGAAGTACCAGTCTCAAATGTTCAGCATGCTCCTTTTTCGATTTCGAATATACAAGAATATCATCGATAAATACAATAACAAATCGTTCAAGATAATCACGAAAGACACGATTCATTAAATCCTTAAAGACAGCAGGAGCATTCGTGAGACCGAAAGGCATAACCAAAAACTCATAGTGGCCATACCTTGTACGAAAAGCAGTTTTAGGCACATCTTCTTCTCGAACACGTACTTGATGATACCCAGAACGAAGATCAATCTTCGAGTATACAGAAATACCCTGAAGCTGATCAAATAAATCATCAATACGAGGAAGTGAATACATATTTTTCACAGTAGCCCGATTTAGTTGCCTATAATCGATACACATTCGCATAGCACCATCTTTCTTCCGAACAAATAAAACTGGAGCTCCCCAAGGTGATACACTCGGTCGAATATATCCCTTATCGAGAAGATCCTGTAATTGTTCTTTCAATTCTTTCAATTTCAGAGGTGCCATACGATAAGGAGCTTTCGATATAGGCGCGGTTCCCGGCATAAGATCAATGCTAAATTCAACTTCTCGATGAGGAGGAAAATCAGGAATCTCATCGGGAAATACATCCGGGAATTATTTCGCAACAGGATTATCAGATAACGATGGCTCCTTTTTCGAGACATCAACATCGTAGATAAGATAACCCTCATTTCCGCTAATCAAAAGTCGAGACATTTCCAGAGAGGATACCAAAGGAATTTTGGCCTGAGAACCATTGCAATAAAAATTCCACTTGGGTCCATCAATAGGTCGAAATCGAACCACTCCATGAAAACAATCGACAGTAGCTCGATTTGTTGTCAAGATATCCATGCCAACAATACAATCAAAGTCGTGCATTGGGAGGACAATCAAATTCAGAAGTAGCACATTGTCCTCATATATCAATACACAGTTATGCACAACTTGCTCAGACAGAATAATCTTTCCTGCTGGCATGGCTATCGACAATGTATCATACAACGGAGTACACATAATACCATGAGATGCAACAAATGCATGAGATATGAATGAGTGAGATGCTCCTGTATCAAATAACACACGTGCAGGATAATCGAAAAGCATGCAAATACCTGCAATCACACCACCAGGAGCTTCTTTCGCTTGATCTTCGGTCATAGCATGCACTCTAACTTGAGGAGGATGGGTACTCTGACTACCAGGTCTTCGATATCATGGAACATTCGACTGCTGGGAAGAGAGAACAGGAACAGCAGGTCTCATCATACTGGGGTCACCTCTAAATCATGGCTGGGATTTGGTAGAAGTCGTACCCCTATTCGGACATACGCGAGAAAAATGACCTTCATGTTCACAATGATAACAAGTACCAAACATACCTCGACACTGCTCGATAGTATGTTTGCCTCCACAATAACTACAATAAGAAGCAATCACGGGACTCCCTCTCTGGGATCCACTGGAACTAGAAGAAGATGAAGAAACAGTGGAACTAGTCTTCTTTAACTTCCTACCTCTCGGATGCAAGGTAGGCTGCTGAGCTGTCACTGGAGGTGGAGGAGTGTAATGAGGACCTCCTCGTTTTAGTCCAGCTTCAGCTGCCTTTGCTCGTTCAACTGCCTCTGCGTAGCTCGTAGGCAAACCTGAAATGACAAAAATATATATAGCAGGGTGCAATCCATTCACAAACCTGTTATATTTTTCTTTTGCATTCGCAGCTACGTGAGGTGCATACTTCAACAACGTCGAAAACTTCGAAGCATATTCAGCAACAGTCATCGTTCCCTGCTGCAGACTATTAAATTCATTCTCTTGAGAAGTATAATAGAAGGAGGGGAATACTGCTCCAAAAACTAGGCCTTGAAGACATCCCATGTGACTTCAATCCCTGCCTCTTTCAGACAAATCTCAGCGGCTTCCCACCAAGATTTTGCTCGGTCTTTCAGTTGGTAGAGAGAAAGTTTCATTCGCCGAGCCTTAGAGTATTCCACAATATTAAACAAGTGCTCGATATCCTTTGACCATGCCTCTGTTCTTTCTGCACTCTCAGTGCCAAAGAACCTCGGTGGTTTCAAATCCTGGAATCGAGCCATCACCAGATCCATGGACAATCCTTCGAATTGTCCAACTATCCTCTCGGTACTGCTACTCGCAGTTTCATTCGTGGGATCCATCTACAAATCAGAGGATCAATATCAAAAATCAATATCAATTTCACATCATCATCATCTCATATCATCAATCTCATCAACAACTTACTCAAACTAAATCAAGTAGGAGTAAGTAATACAAATAAATCAAACACAAACGCACAATTCATTTGTGTCTATTCAAGTGTACACAAGACTCAATTGAGCATTCCCAGCTATGCTCTGATACCACTCTGTGAGGGGCCCTTAACTCATAATTGTTATTACAATGCAATTTGATTAGGGTTTATTAATTACAGCGGAAAACGAGTTTAAATTTTCTTTACAATGAGCCCAAAATATATCTTTTGAATACTAAAAATCGTATTTCATCTCACATCATAAAACATGCCCACACATAATCAAAACAACTCATACAACAACAAATCATATCATCGAGACATACCACGATATATAGATACATAACATATATACTGGGAAAGACCACGAAACCTCAACTCAAACTGTGACTTCCTCCAGAAGTACCATCTTCGGTCTCCTGATATCCTGGAGTACCTGTCATTGTCCACATACAAAGAAAACAACAGCCACATCTGGGGGAGCAAAGCTCAGTCTGAAGCAACCACAATATATACGACAGTTATCTAAACAATGATATATGGTATGCAATGCATGTATGTCGTGGATGTATTAGGTCAAATGCCCATCCACTGAGCACATGTCAGAATCAATCGAATCGCTATCAAATCAATGCTCGAGCTGGCACACCGACCTCAATCAGGAATACTCATATGATAACGTCGACAAAGCGTCATCAAATCCCAATCTCAATCAATCATCGGGGCCACAAATGACTATGCTTAAAGGGTCATGTAATACCAAACATAGCATCGTGTTCACAAACCCCATAATCAAATCTAATAATATCAGGGTATCCAAGGATCATAGCTTAACGTGCATGTCATGTATGCCACATAAACTCAACAAATAAGGCATATAGACATGTATTCTCAATCCAATCAATCAAACATATATCATATAATACAGATATCTGTCGTATGTTACCCAGTCGCAACATACCTCAATTCTTCGTTTCCAATTGATGTAGCTTGAAGATTTCGGTATAATAATCTATCTACATCAATAACATATTCATTTCAATCAATAACATCATTCAAAATCAACAATATATGTTTCAAATATCTTTTGAAACTTCAAAAATTCATCAAATCAAAATTATAGCATAATTCAATTCCGACTTCGAATACGAGTTTCTTGCCGATTATTCTATCGCATATACTCAAATCAACATCAAATACATGCTATTCCAGAACTTTAATATTTAGAGCTGCTGAAACCAAAAGAATCTTACCTCAAAAGGAAGCTCTCGACGCGAGGATTCTCAATATATAATTTGTTTCAAGTTTGGACAACGTTTCGAAGTCGATTCGGACAAAAGAAATCAATTTTCCTTTCTCTTTCTCGAAGCTTCAGGAAAAAGATGAAGATATGTACTGAAAACTTATCTTTATCAGCCTTATAACGTGTGCTAAAGAGGTATTCGCGCATATGCGCGACCGAACTCGCGCATATGCGCGGGTAGTTCTGCCCACGCGCGCAGTTCTGCGCGGGTACGCATCTTGTTCTCTACGAAACGCTATTTTAGGTTCCGAATTAGGAAAAGTGGTCAACATAAAAGTTGTAGCTCTATGTCTTGGATTTCATTTGCCACTAACCTCACTTAATTTTGATATGTGATGCGAGAGTTATGCTCATTCGCCCAAAATGTGTCAATGTAGGAACTGCAACGCACATGATACACTTCGGAATGATTTTGCCCATATTTTCAAATGGATTTGGACAAAACTCAAAACATGAAAATTTTAGTACTATGTATTATATTTCAAATGGAATTGGTCTCATCCCATTTAGACTAATACTCAGATGATTATACCAAAAACTGTAACATGTGTCACTTTTGTATTGCGGTTCAGCATACTTTTCAAACACAAATCAATTTCTAATACAATCTTTCATTATCACCACATATATTCTCATTTCCACTGTCATGATATACATCATATACGTAATCACATGATAATTTCATGAATTATTGATAATCAACATAAGATTTACGATAATACGATACACGGTCCTTACATATGTTACATGCTTGTTTTCAAAAATAAAATGATATGTATATGTATGATTTTTATTAAGTGATGATAACATGTTGAAGGATGTGAAGGGATTGTGACTACTACATGTTGGAAATATCGTGAGAGTTATGGTCCCACTGGGATCTAGACGATCGTGTTTCCTTGGATACGGATACGAATACAAATACGAATATGTTAATACATTGACCAAGGCCCAGTTGACCGGTGAGAGTGTCGCTGGTGTCCCCGCCGCCCAGTACTGTGGTTTTTATAGATGGATCCATCGCCCCAATACGATTAAGAATACGAGTCACAATCACGATCTGAATTCAACAAACAGGAATACGAATATGAATACGAATATGTTAAAATGTTGATATTAATATGTTGATAATGAAAAGGTTTAAGAAAATGTTTTATTTAAAGTTTATTTATCTTGAAAATTTTTATGAAAATGTTATTTTAAGTACAAGTATTTTTCACTGTTATATGTTAACTGTATTACGTATTACTCGTTATCAAGGATATGATGTGTTGAGTCTTTAGACTCACTAGGTGTGTATGATGCAGGTGATATTAATAATTATGATGTTGGAGGACTAGATGGGTGACCTTGCTGGACTGTCGGTGCACATAACCCGAGGACCGGCGCTTCTATTTTCCGCATTTAAGTTTATGATTTTAAGTTGAAGATTTTTACGACATTTTACTTATGCTTTTTGAGAGATTTTGAGAGGTTTAGTATGGGCTACTCTTTTCAACATTTATTGCTTTTTAGGTTTGGTTAAACGATTTACGATTTCTTGTTGGACGTTCCCTTCGGATTTTCAAGTACTAGTTGGATGTTTATTTTAAAAATAGTACAAAAATATTTTATGTATATGTATATGTATAGACCGAAAATGTGAGAAAAAAATTTTGTCCTAGTACTTTTTTTAGGAAACGAATAAGCAGACGTTTCAGTTGGTATCAGAGCAAAGGTCCTGTAAAGGGTTGTGCCACCATCAGCGCAGGAAAGATCAGTCGTCAAGCCTCTATTAGTAATTTTTACATGCTTTATATGATTTGATATGATGTTACCTGCATATTGACACGAATAATATGTTTACGTTACATGTTTACTTGTTTTTTGAGTATTTATGTTTTGCATGCGTAAATTGCTAAAAATGAAGTAGGATATGTCACATGATTAGAAAACTTAGATTTAACTGCATGTTGGTTACGTTAGAATTTTGAAAACGTACAGATAAAATGCCTCCTAGACGTGCCCCTGTTAATGAGAATCAAGCCGAGAACAGCGTGAATGATCAGGGGAATGCACCACCACCACCTCCTCCAGGGGATGCGGCTACTCGTGCTTTAGAAGGGATGGCTCATCTCTTTGAGCAACAGTTACAACAGCAATAGTTACAGTAACAGCAGTTGCAGTAGCAGTTACAACAGATGCAGCAGGCACCGAGGCCACAACATGATGTATATGATCAGTTCCGGAGGCTAGCGCCGAAGGAATTTTCTGGCACTACCGATCCTTTTGCTGCTGAGGGTTAGATTCGCTCTCTTGAAGTACACTTTCACTATCTTGAGATGGGAGATCCTGATCGTGTGAGATGTACCACTTATTTGCTTAGGGATGATGCTTCTTTGTTGTGGGAAGGAGCCGAGCAGGGCGTTAATCTTACTACACTTACTTGGGCTTAGTTCAAGACCATGTTCTATGAGAAATATTTCACTGCTGATGTTAGGAGCCTTTTAAATAGGGAATTTATGACTCTCCATGAGGGAGATGCTACGATTGCCGAATTTGTGAAGAGATTCCATAGGGGTTGTTGCTTTGTACCCTTTATTGCCAGGGATGCCGAAGAAAAGCTTAGAAACTTCATAGATGCTCTACGACCTACCATACGGAATAATGTTATGATGATGCGTCCTTCGGATTATGCCACTGCAGTTACTTATACATTCCAGCCTGAACAATCCTTGAAAGTCATCGAGTTTGAGTTACAGCGCAAGAGGCAGCAACATCAGAACAACAATCAACCAAATAAGAAGCCAAATACGGGTCCTCCTAGACCTCAAGGGTCTCAAAAGCCCCAAGGTCAAGTCAAGAAGCAAGCACCGTCAAAGCCACCACCTGCAGCACCAAAGAAGGCAGAAGGACAACCATGCAAAAAGTGCAATCGACTACACTATGGAGCATGTGTGTGGGGTACTTCTTGGTGTTTCATATGCAAGGAAGAAGGGCACAAAGCAGCGGATTGCCCAAAGAAGAATGCACCTACTATGGGTCAAGCATACGTTATGAATGCCGAGGAAGCTGAAGAGGAGGCAGACACTACGCTCATCACGGGTAACCTAGTCATTTAACATTTTATTATTGCTTTTATTTGCATGAAATGTTAAATTGGTTATCAGAATTGAAACAGGAACAAGATCTAACCTAGTGGAAATTTAAGGTGCATGTTCTACCCTAGTTGGATTTAAGTTACGAATTTAGAAAACCCTAAAACGATATTTAATTTGGTGCCTTAATTTATGCAAAGGAGGAAATAATTCCAAATAACAAGCTTTATGGTCAAAAATTAAGAGAAAACCACAATCAAGGGTATTAGGGGTTTCGAATTTTATAAAGGAGTCAATATGCAACTTTCAAAATTTTAAGAGTCTAAAATGAAATTTTCGAAAATTAAGGGACCAAAATGCAATTAACCGAAGGATGAGGAACCTAAGTGCAATTTCCGAATTCTTAAGGACCACAAACCTAAGTTTCAAAATCTAAGGAGTTAAAGTCAAGATTTTCGAAAAAATAAAGGGTTCAATTATAATAATTTGAATATTTGGGAACTAAAATGAAAATTTCGAAAAATTGAAGGTTTAAAATGCAAATTTTTCAAGAAATGCTTAAGTTCAACATGAAATCTTCACCTAGCCTTTGGGAAATTAATGATAGCAAATCCTTAAGCTTCATCACGAAAAGATTTAAAAGACGTTTTCACCGCAGGGAGAATTATCATTCAAGGAGTAGCTACCTACGCTTTGCTATATTCCGGAGCTACACATTCATTCATATCTGAAACCTTCATCAAAAGACTGAATATTACTCCTCAAGATATGGGTTTGGGTTTCAAAGTTTCTATCCCTTCCGGTGACCAAATGTTCACATCTAGAATTTTCAAAAATCTGGAGCTTCGTTTGTGCAAAGATGTGGTTCGTGCAGACCTTATTGTGCTTCCTATGCCCGAATTTGATATCATACTTGGAATGGATTGGTTATCAGCGAATGGAGCTTCGATTGATTTTCATCAGAGATCAGTGTCTATTCGACCGCCTAGTGGTAAATATTTTGTCTTTGAGGCGGTAAGAAACAAGCAAATGCCGCATGTTATCTCTTGTCTACATGCGAGGAAGCTTATTAAACACGGATGCCAAGCTTTTCTAGCGTGTGTCACTACCGCACAGGCTCCTACCAGTCAGAAATTGAAAGATGTTGATATTGTCAGAGATTTTCCCAGCGTCTTTCCCGAAGACGTTTCTGGCCTTCCACCCGATCGTGAAGTGGAATTCTCTATTGATCTGATGCCGGGCACTGTTCCTATATCTAAATCATCTTATCGTCTAGCACCCGCTGAAATGAAATAATTAAAAGATCAAATCCAGGAATCGCTAGACAAGGGTTTCATTCGCCCTAGTTATTCTCCATGGGGCGCACCAGTATTATTTGTGAAGAAGAAAGATGGGAGTATGCGTCTATGCATCGATTATCGAGAGCTCAACATGGTCACTATCAATAATAAGTATCCACTGCCAAAATTCAGCAAGTGCGGGTTTTGGCTTGATACAGTGGCTTTCTTAGGCCACATCATTACTAGTGATGGCGTTGAAGTTGATCCAAGCAAAGTCGAGGCAGTGAAAGAGTGGCAGTACCGAAGAGTGTTACCGAGATTCGCAGTTTCTTGGGACAGCTGGCTATTATCGCAAATTCATCAAGGGATTCTCATCCATTGCAGTACCGTTGACATCCTTGACTAAGAAGAATGCAAAGTTTATTTGGGGATCCGAGTGTCAAGACAGTTTTGACAAGTTGAAGCAAGCCTTGATATCAGCACCAGTGTTATCTGCTCCTGCCTACTCCTGCCTCCTCCGGACCACACGTCCCTGCTGCTGCTGCTCTCTGATCCTCGATGGGCCATGGAAAGGCCTCTTAAGCTGCTGAAGAGGGCAGTGGGGCGCCTGAAATGGCCGCTTACCCTGGCGGTCATTCTCGATATCACTCTGATCCTGTTCTGCAGTAAGAGCTCTAGAGACAGCGACCTCATATGTCGTAGGGCCAACAACCCTAACATCACGACGCAAGATCGGCCGCAATCCATCCATGAATTGCCTAAGTCTGGCACCTTCGTCGTTTGCGATCAGGGGTACAAGTGACAACCCCTCTCGAACTTACAGATAAACTCCGTAACAGTCATGTCACCCTGTGTCAGGGTCATAAACTCCCGGGTCAACCTCGAACGCACGTCATCAGTAAAATACTTAGAGAAGAACACCTCTCTAAAGCGCGTCCAACTGAGAGTAGCTAGATCCAGAGCTACAGATGCGCCCTCCCACCATAGACGGGCGTCTCCTCCAAAAAGATATGTCGCACAGCGGACCCTGTCAACATCCTCAAGCTCCATAAATCTGAAAGTAACCTCTAGGGACTTAATCCATCCCTCAGCCACCATGGGATCAGACGTCCCAGTGAACTCCTTCGGGTTCATCCTCATGAACCGCTCACAAATAGCCTCGGGTCTAGGCGGCCTAGCCACCGCTGCAGCATTGTTCCCCGCGAACTGTGCGAAGAACTGAGTCATACCCGCCATCATTTGGGTATGCATATCAGGTGGTGGAGGAGGTGGCGGTGGACCTCTATCCTCATAACGGTTCTGAGTCTCATCATCCTCGTTTTCAGCACCTCTAGGGCGGTCAATAACTCGTCTAGGAGGCATACTGTACCATGTAAAATCCTTACGTAACCAACATGCAATATTTCTACTATTTTATTGAAATTTAAATATATATTTGCTAAAACATAATCTTAACATTAAAATATTTTTCATGAGAATATGCTGATAAAATATTTCATGAGAACATGCTGGTAAACTTTCATGCTAAAAAAAAAATGTAATACGTGAAATTAGGACTTACAGACCGAGGACGTGACTTCGTGAGCTTCTCGAGATCAGTAGTAAGTACAACCCTTTACAAGAAAAATCGCTCTGATACCAACTGTGAGGGCCCGTAATTCGTATTCATAATTTTTCGGAATTATTAAAAATTTTCTCTTTAAATAAATAAAATTGCAACGTATAAAAATTTTCGTAAAATAACCCAACGGTTTAACATAAACATAGCAGCGGAAACT
>NC_133309.1:9450872-9453499 GCF_012295235.1 Primulina huaijiensis
GAACCGTGACTTTACTAGTTTGATTGCTGTCAAATAATGGATCCAATGACTATGAGGCTAACCATGGTCCATGCTAGACATGTTAAGGTGTTGTATGAGTCATGGCTAAGGGCCCTTAGCCAACCATGAACCATACAAACCCATAAACCAACAACGAACCACCCACGCAAATGTTACTATCAAACGCGACCAACCTGAGTTGTTTCTATCCAAACGATTTGGGACATGGCTCAAGCCACTTGGGGACGACTTGACCACGTCCTATGCTTGTTAGGGAAGGGTCCTAGCCATGGCTACTGGCCCTAGGCCAGCCATGGCTCGAACACTATCCTACGAAACCCATTGACAGCAAATGAACCCCAACTGTGACACTTGTTTCTTACCTACTGATTTGAGCACTTAAATTACGGTTTTGGGGGGCTTGAACCCTTGATCAAACTTGTCCCTAACACACCCTAGGACATGACCATAAGCATCCTTGGGAGCCTAGGAACCGAGCCAACCTGAAAATCAACAAAACAAGCAAGGGACGTGACCTGCACAAGATGGCCGAGAATGGACTATGGTTCTCAAAAATATTTTCTTGTGGTTTCTTGCTATAAAATGGAAGCCATGCACATATATCATACTAAAAATATGTAATGCACTTGATTGATGAGAAAAAGGAAGAAAATACACATGACTTAAGTTGTTTTTACAATAAACAACACAATACGTCAGATCGGGAGACACGACAACAGAAATGAAGAAACTTTGCTAATGTTGTTGTCTTGGCCAAGAATGGGGGCTGCTAAATCTCCTAATTTTCGTGCTAGGGAGAGGGGAGAAGGTGGTGCATGCTTGTGGTCAAATAAGGTGGTGCATTGGGAGTAAATGATGTCAAGTTGGGGGACATGCATGTTGAATAGTTGTCATTTGCTTTCTTGTTGAAGGGGGAGATAAATGGTGTCAAGTTGGGATTGTGTGGAGTAGAATATGACCGAGAGTTGGCTACCCAATCGTGTAGGATTTGTTTAAGTTTTGCTAAATAGAATCCTAGGTTAGATAAGTTTGATTAAAAGTTAAATAAGCACAATCTAGATGAATTAAGAAGTTTATAATTAAATTGGTGATTAATTAATTAAAGTAGACTTAAATCCACTTGATTTCAACAAAATAAATTATTTCTTAGCTTGAAATAAATTTAGGAATATTTTTGGATCATAAAATTTATCTCCGATTTCCTATCTCCGGTCCGGTCTCGCGTATATATCTAAAAAGCTAAAATTTGAAATACGCGATTTAAAATCCTTAAAAATAACGTAAATGATTTAAATGCAATTAAATCTACAATTTCTTAAAATAATAACCATTTAAAATTAAATAATAGAAATTTTGCACATATATACGCATATTGGTTGTTTCGGTACTACAACACTCCCCCCCTTAAATAAAATTTCGTCCTCGAAATTAGAACTCACCGAATAAATCTGGAAAGCGACTCCGCATCTCTGACTCTGACTCCCAAGTAGCTTCCTCATCGGAATGATTAAGCCACTTGACCTTCACTGATTTGATCACCTTGTTTCGAAGCTTCTTCTCTTTACGGTCTAAGATCTGCACTGGTCTCTCTTCATAAGACAAGTTCGGAGAAAACTGCAACGACTCAAAATTCAACACATGAGAAGGGTTCGCTAAATATTTCCTCAACATCGACACATGGAACACATTGTGTACTCCGGCCAGATTCGGCGGAAGAGCAACACGATATGCTAATGTCCCAACTCTGTCGAGGATCTCAAATGGTCCGATGAACCTCGGACTAAGCTTCCCCTTCTTTCCGAATCTCATGACACCCTTCATCGGTGCTATCTTCACGAAAACATGGTCGCCAACGGCAAACTCTAGATCTCTTCTCCTCCGGTCGGCATAACTCTTCTGTCGACTCTGAGCAGTCCTTATCCTGTCACGGATCTTGACTACGGTATCGGCTGCCTGTTGAACAATCTCCGGACCCAACTCTGATCTCTCACCTACTTCATCCCAATGAATAGGCGATCCGCACTTTCTTCCGTACAGTGCTTCATAAGGAGCCATACCTATAGACGACTGAAAGCTGTTGTTATAGGTAAACTCTACTAATGGCAACTTCGATTCCCAGCTCCCTGAGAAATCGATGACACAAGCACGGAGAAGATCCTCCAAGATCTGAGTAACTCTCTCTGATTGACCATCTGTCTGAGGGTGAAAAGCTGTGCTAAACAACAACTTCGTTCCCATCTCTGAATGCAGACTCTTCCAAAATGAGGAAGTAAATCTCGGATCTCTGTCAGAAACAATAGAGACTGGGATACCGTGCAATCGGACTATCTCACGGATATATAACTCAGCATACTGAATCATGGAGAAAGTCGTCTTAATAGGCAAGAAATGAGCTGACTTGGTAAGACGATCAACAATCACCCATATAGCATTTGAACCTCTAGCCGACTTCGGTAAACCAACCACGAAATCCATGTTAATGTTCTCCCACTTCCACTCGGGAATGGGAAGTGGCTTGAGTAAGCCGGCTGGTCTCTGATGTTCAGCTTTCACAAGCTGACAAGTCAAACACTCGGATACAAATCTCCTAATCTCTCTCTTCATAC
>NC_133309.1:9454061-9463481 GCF_012295235.1 Primulina huaijiensis
GGCCCAGAAGGCATGGACAAGATCGGCGCTGAAATAAGAGCTTGCTTTAAAGAATCGAAGCTCTTCTGGCACTCATCGCTCCACACGTACTTAGCATTCTTCTTAGTCAATGACGTGAGTGGAACTGCGATAGAGGAGAAACCCTGAATAAACTTCCGATAGTATCCTGCTAGACCAAGGAAACTACGGATCTCTGATGCACTCTGCGGCACCTCCCAATCTCTGACGGTCGCAACCTTTGCTGGGTCTACCTCAATGCCACTGCTAGATATGATGTGGCCTAAGAACGCCACTTTCTCCAACCAGAACTCGCACTTGCTGAACTTAGCGAACAGCTTGTGCCTCTGCAACGTCTGCAATACTGCGGTCAGATGCCTGTTGTGATCCTCTTGACTCTTTGAGTAGACGAGAATGTCGTCTATGAATACAATAACGAACTGATCAAGATACAGCTGAAATACACGATTCATGAGATCCATGAAGATCGCCGGCGCATTCGTCAAACCGAACGGCATCACAAGGAACTCGAAGTGCCCATAACGAGTCCTAAAAGCAGTCTTAAAAGTATCGGCGTCTTTCACCCTCAACTGGTGATATCCAGATCGCATATCTATCTTGGAGAATACTGAGGCTCCTTGCAACTGATCAAACAAATCCTCGATCCTCGTAAGTGGGTATTTATTCTTCACTGTAACCCTGTTCAACTCCCGGTAGTCAATGCAAAGCCTCATAGATCCGTCTTTCTTCTTCACGAATAAGACAGGCGCGCCCCATGGAGAGAAACTCGGGCGAATAAACTCCTTGTCAAGAAGCTCCTGAATCTGTTTCTTGAGCTCAACCATCCCTGACGGTGCTAATCTGTATGGCGCCTTAGAGATAGGCACGGTACCTGGCATAAGATCGATCGAAAACTCTACCTCTAGTACCGGTGGTCTACCAGAGACGTCATCGGGAAAAACGTCTGAAAAGTCCCTGACAACTGGGACATCTGCAACTGACTGGCTGGAGACCTTGGGAACAGATATAATGGTCGCAATGAATGCTCGACAACCCCTATGCATGAGCTTCCTAGCCTGAATACAAGATATCATGAGAGGAAAATTAAAGTACCGGTCAGGTTCAAATAGGAACTGCTCCCTTCAAAACGGTCGGACTAGAACAGATCTCCGCTGAAAATCAATAAGTACTCTGTTCTTGTGCAGCCAATCCATCCCAAGGATAATATCGAACTCTGGCATTGGCAGCACGATCAAATCCGCATAGACAAGATTTCCATGAAGCGCGAGGTCTATGTCTCGTACTATGCTAGTCGCTGCCACCTCCTCGCCAGATGGAATAACCACATAATACGCCACATCCCATCCAATCGTCTTGACCTCGATGGAATTCGCAAAGGTCTCAGATAAGAATGAATGAGTGGCCCCTGAATCAATCAAGGCGTTCGTAGAAGCTCCGCCTATAAATATTCTTCCTGAAATGTTGGAACATCTATCTAAATCCAATAGTTTACCAAAATTAATCCTATAGACATGCAAAGGTCAAAGTTCTTCTAACTTAGATTCCCAAAACGACCCGAATAGAACATGCAATCTTATCACAATTTCTAAGTTCAAATCTTATAACCCAATAATTCAAAGCAATTAATCCCAAAATGCTGTATTAAATCTGCTAAAATTTTCACAAATAAAAACTCAAAGGTTTAAGATACCAGTCAAGAGCATAGTCCCTGGGTTCGCCTCCGCTGCATGGAGTGCAAACACTCTGCCCTGAGGAGGCAATGTCCCCTGAGGACAATCCTTTAGCAAATGGCCTGTACCGCCACACTTGAAACACTTCCCAGAACCATACATGCAAGTTCCGGTATGACGGCGTGTGCACCTGGCACAGACCGGGTACTCCTGCCTCCTCGGGACCACACGTCCCTGCTGCTTCTGCTCTCTGCTCTTCGATGGGCCATGGAAAGGCCTCTTATGCTGCTGAAGAGGGCGGTGGGGCGCCTGAAATGGCCGCTTACCCTGGCGGTCATTCTCGATATCTCTCTGATCCTGTTCTGCAGTAAGAGCTCTAGAGACAGCGACCTCATATGTCGTAGGGCCAACAACCCTAACATCACGATGCAAGATCGGCCGCAATCCATCCATGAAGTGCCTAAGTCTGGCACCTTCGTCGTTCGCGATCAGGGGTACAAAGTGACAACCCCTCTCGAACTTACGGATAAACTCCGTAACAGTCATGTCACCCTGTCTCAGGGTCATAAACTCCCTGGTCAACCTCGAACGCACGTCATCAGTAAAATACTTAGAGAAGAACACCTCTCTAAAGCGCGTCCAACTGAGAGTAGCTAGATCCAGAGCTACAGATGCGCCCTCCCACCATAGACGGGCGTCTCCTCCAAAAAGAAATGTCGCACAGCGGACCCTGTCAACATCCTCAAGCTCCATAAATCTGAAAGTAACCTCTAGGGACTTAATCCATCCCTCAGCCACCATGGGATCAGACGTCCCAGTGAACTCCTTCGGGTTCATCCTCATGAACCGCTCACAAATAGCCTCGGGTCTAGGCGGCCTAGCCACCGCTGCAGCATTGTTCCCCGCGAACTGTGCGAAGAACTGAGTCATACCCGCCATCATCTGGGTATGCATATCAGGTGGTGGAGGAGGTGGCGGTGGACCTCTATCCTCATAACGGTTCTGAGTCTCATCATCCTCGTTTTCAGCACCCCTCGGGCGGTCAATAACTCGTCTAGGAGGCATACTGTACCATGTAAAATCCTTACGTAACCAACATGCAATATTTCTACTATTTTATTGAAATTTAAATATATATTTGCTAAAACATAATCTTAACATTAAAATATTTTTCATGAGAATATGCTGATAAAATATTTCATGAGAACATGCTGGTAAACTTTCATGCTAAAAAAATGTAATACGTGAAATTAGGACTTACAGACTGAGGACGTGACTTCGTGAGCTTCTCGAGATCAGTAGTAAGTACAACCCTTTACAAGAAACATCGCTCTGATACCAACTGTGAGGGCCCGTAATTCGTATTCATAATTTTTCGGAATTATTAAAAATTTTCTCTTTAAATAAATAAAATTGCAACGTATAAAAATTTTCGTAAAATAACCCAACGGTTTAACATAAACATAGCAGCGGAAACTGAATAATGTTTTAAACAATAACTTAAAATATATATAAAGTTATAACAAGAGTTTGAACATAAAACTGAATAAATAAACGTGAGGTCCTCGGGTTCGTACTACCGCCGATCCGAGCTAACTCACTGGTCTCCGCCCTCAGCCTCTGCATCGTCAGTACCTACATCAATCAAGTCTAGTGAGTCTAAAGACCCAGCATGCATATATCGTGAATAACAAGTAAATATATCATAAAATCGCATGCAACGTAAAAATATCGTATCGTAAAGCGTAACGTGAAAATCGTGTCATGAGTAATTATAAATACGTGCATAACTGAAAAATCGTACATAAAAGAGTTGCTCGATAGAGCCCTGTCATAACATATCATATCGTAATTTTTCTTTAGAGATAATGTTCTACGCAAGTGGCCCATAACATAACATGCACGTCTGATCAGACTAAACCACAGTATACTGGGCGGTAAAGATCATCACAGCCCTTGGACTGGATATCCGTACCCATACATAATCGTAAACCGGTCGTAAGTCACCGGGTGAAGCAATCCCATAAGCGTAAGGTGGCCACAAGACATATCGCATATATCTCAAAAATAAATATTTTCTATTTTTTTTTTATGCACGTAATATAATTATTATCATGTTTTAATTTACCAAATGAGTTGGATCGTTCCCAGGCTCACTGCGACCTAATTCTAACATGAGACACATGCAAATAATCTCAACTTGACCAACACTTCATATTCGAACTAAAAACGAGACAATTACGCCCAACAAACTTAGTATCTAACCATGACTCCGTACCAACCCGACCCACCATCGAACCATCGTTTAGTCATGATTAAAATACATCTAAAATACTGGAAAATATATACAAAGGGCTGTAATACACGAAAATTGTGCATGGAGGCCAAAATCATGAAACGCTCTTTCGAGAGTCACTTTGGCACATTGCACCGTAAATTCTCGTACGACTTCTAAACTTAACCAAATCACGAACGGTTAAAAACACGACCTCCATAACACATTTGGGCATGTCTTAGTCCAAGGCTAATGGCCACAGGCCAACCAAGAACCAAGAACAAGACCCAATGGAACTCACACCAAAAACTTGAACAAAAATATTCTCGCACAATTAAGACAGCTTGAGCGGTTTTACGAGAAAAATCATAACTCTTTCGTTTCTTATCCAAAAAAATACGAATTTTATATCGAATCAAAGATAACACAATAAACTACAGTTTTTTTGTTGAAAGCATTTTCAGAAAATGGACGGATTGATACCAGAATCTAAAACTCCGAAAGATCATATATCAAGAGCTTGCTGTCAAAATATTCTTCGGATAGATTGTGCGGTTTTGCATGAAAAATCATATCTCCCTCATTGCTTATTCAAAAATTATGAATTTTATATCAAAACGAAGAAAACACAATAAACTACAACTTTTGTGTTGAAAGTAATTTCAAAAAATGGGCGGATTGATACCAGAATTTAAAAATCCGAAAGATCAGATATCAAGAGCTTGCTGTCAAAATATTCTTCGGACAGATTGTGCGGTATTGCAAGAAAAATCATATCTCCCTCATTGCTTATTCAAAAATTATGAGTTTTATATCAAATCGAAGAAAACACAATAAACTACAACTTTTGTGTTGAACGTATTTTCAGAAAATGGACGGATTGATACCAGAATTTAAAAATCCAAAAGATCAGATATCAATAGCTTGCTGTCAAAATATTCTTCGGACAGATTGTGCAGTTTTGCAAGAAAAATCATATCTCCCTCATTGCTTGTTCAAAAATTATGAGTTTTATATCAAATCGAAGACAACACAATAAACTACAACTTTTGTGTTGAACGTAGTTTCAGAAAATGGACGGATTGATACCAGAATTTAAAAATCCAAAAGATCAGATATCAAGAGCTTGCTGTCATCGAACCGTGACTTTACTAGTTTGATTGCTGTCAAATAATGGATCCAATGGCTATGAGGCTAACCATGGTCCATGCTAGACATGTTAAGGTGTTGTATGAGTCATGGCTAAGGGCCCTTAGCCAACCATGAACCATACAAACCCATAAACCAACAACGAACCACCCACGCAAATGTTACTGTCAAACGCGACCAACCTGAGTTGTTTCTGTCCAAACGATTTGGGACATGGCTCAAGCCACTTGGGGACGACTTGACCACGTCCTATGCTTGTTAGGGAAGGGTCCTAGCCATGGCTACTGGCCCTAGGCCAGCCATGGCTCGAACACTATCCTACGAAACCCATTGACAGCAAATGAACCCCAAATGTGACACTTCTTTCTTACCTACTGATTTTAGCACTTAAATTACGGTTTTGGGGCTTGAACCCTTGATCAAACTTGACCCTAACACACCCTAGGACATGACCATAAGCAGCCTTGGGAGCCTAAGAACCGAGCCAACCTGAAAATCAACAAAACAAGCAAGGGACGTGACCTGCACAAGATGGCCGAGAATGGACTATGGTTCTCAAAAATATTTTCTTGTGGTTTCTTGCTATAAAATCGAATCCATGCACATATATCATACTAAAAATATGTAATACACTTGATTGATGATAAAAAGGAAGAAAATACACATGCCTTAAGTTATTTTTACAATAAACAACACAATACGTCAGATCAATAGACACGGCAACGGAAATGAAGAAACTTTGCTAATGTTGTTGTCTTGGCCAAGAATGGGGGCTGCTAAATCTCCTAATTTTCGTGCTAGGGAGAGTGGAGAAGGTGGTGAATGCTTTTGGTCAAATAAGGTGGTGCATTGGGAGTAAATGATGTCAAGTTGGGGGACATGCATGTTGAATGGTTGTCATTTGCTTTCTTTTTGTTGGGGGAGTTAAATGGTGTCAAGTTGGGATTGTGTGGACTAGAATATGACCGAGAGTTGGCTACCCAATTGTGTAGGATTTGTTTAAGTTTTGCTAAATAGAATCCTAGGTTAGATAAGCTTGATTAAAAGTTAATTAAGCACAATCTAGATGAATTAAGAAGTCTATAATTAAATTGGTGATTAATTAATTAAAGTAGACTTAAATCCACTTGATTTCAACAAAATAAATTATTTCTTAGCTTGAAATAAATTTAGGAATATTTTTGGATCATAAAATTTATCTCCGATTTCCTATCTCCGGTCCGGTCTCGCGTATATATCTAAAAAGCTAATATTTGAAATACGCGATTTAAAATCCTTAAAAATAACGTAAATGATTTAAATGCAATTAAATCTACAATTTCTTAAAATAATAACCATTTAAAATTAAATAATAGAAATTTTGCACATATATACGCATATTGGTTGTTTCGGTACTACAGTTGACATCCTTGACTAAGAAGAATGCAAAGTTTATTTGGGGATCCGAGTGTCAAGACAGTTTTGACAAGTTGAAGCAAGCCTTGATATCAGCACCAGTGTTATCTATGCCATCAGGGCAAAGGGAGTATGTTCTATATACCGACGCTTCTAAACTTGGTTTGGGCGCAGTTCTGATACAAAATGACCGAGTTATAGCATATGCGTCGAGACAGTTGAAAATTCACGAGAAAAACTACCCTACTCATGATCTTGAGCTTGCAGCAGTAGTTTTTTCATTGAAGATTTGGAGACACTACCTTTATGGGGAGAAGTGCAAAATATTCACCGATCATAAAAGTCTGAAATACTTCTTCACCCAAAAGGAACTGAATATGAGACAACGCATATGGCTTGAGTTAGTAAAGGACTACGGCTGTGAGATTAGCTATCATCCGAGGAAAGTTAATGTTGTGGCAGACGCACTGAGTAGGAAAACAGCAGTTATCACTCAATTATCATTTCATAGACTGTTGCAGTACGAGATACAACGGTTTGAGCTTAAAGTCTATGCTAGGGGCGAGGCCCCTAATCTTGCCACATTATCAGTAGACTCGACTTTGAGAGACAGAATTCGTGATGGACAGTCTACCGATGAGCAACTGCAAAAGTGGAGAGCCACAGATGAAGCCAAGGGTCGGAAATTATATTCAGAGGTGGATGGTACAGTTCGTTAACGAGACCGGTTATGGGTTCCTAATGGAAATTCTTTGAGAGACCTTATTATGAAGGAAGCTCATGACACACCTTATTCCATTCACCCATGGAGCACGAAAATGTACAAAGATTTTCAGTTGTTATATTGTGGCCAGGTATGAAGAGAGACATTTTAGATTTGTATCCGAGTGTTTGACATGTCAACAAGTTAAGGCAGAGCATCAAAGACCAACGGGAAAGCTTTAGCCACTCCCCATCCCCGAGTGCAAGTGGGAAAACATCACTATGGACTTTGTTGTGGGATTACCAAAGACTATTAATGGATTCAATGCAATATGGGTAATAGTGGATTGTCTTACGAAATCAGCGTATTTTCTACCTATTAAGATGAATTTTACCATGATTCAGTACGCTGACTTATATATTCGAGAGATAGTTCGTCTGCATGGGATTCCTATATTTATTGTTGGGACTCGAGATTCACGTCATCTTTTTGGAAGAGTTTACATGCAGCGATGGGGACCAAATTATTATTCAGTACAGCATTTCATCCTCAAACCGATGGTCAGTCTGAGTGAGTTATACAGATTCTAGAAGATCTACTGCGAGCATGTTTTATCCACTTCCAAGGCAGTTGGGAACCGAAATTGCCTCTAGTGGAGTTCACCTACAATAATAGCTACCAATCATCAATTGGGATGCCTCCTTTCGAGGCACTTTATGGATGAAAATGTAGATCTCCTATTCATTGGGACGAGGTTGGTGAAAGAAGAGAGATTGGTCCAGATGTGGTTGAAGAGACTACCGAGCTTGTAGTCAAAATTCGTGACCGAATGAAGACGGATACGAATACGAATACGAATATGTTAATACGTTGGCCAAGGCCCATTTGACCGGTGAGAGTGTCGCTAGTGTCCCCGCCGCCGAGTACTGTTGTTTTTATAGATGGATCCATCGCTCCAATACGATTAATAATACGAGTCACAATCACGATCTGAATTCAACAAACACGAATACGAATATGAATACGAATATGTTAAAATGTTGATAATGAAAAGGTTTTAGAAAATGTTTTATTTAAAGTTTATGTATCTTGAAAATGTTTATGAAAATGTTATTTTAAGTACAAGTATTTTTCACTGTTATATGTTAACTATATTACGTATTACTCGTTATCAAGGATATGATGTGTTGAGTCTTTAGACTCAGTAGGTGTGTATGATGCAGGTGATAATAAAAATTATGATGTTGGAGGACTTGATGGATAACCTTGCTGGATTGTCGATGGACATAACCCGAGGACCGGCGCTTCTATTTCCCGCATTTAAATTTATGATTTTAAGTTAAAGATTTTTACGACATTTTATTTATGCTTTTTGAGAGATTTTGGGAGGTTTAGTATGGGCTACTCTTTTCAACATTTATTGCTTTTTAGGTTCGGTAAAACGATTTACGATTTCTTGTTGGACGTTTCCTTCAGATTTTCAAGTACTAGTTGGATGTATATTTTAAAAATGGTACAAAAGTATTTTATGTATATGTATAGACCAAAAATGTGAGAAAAATTTTTTTCCTAGTACTTTTTTTATGAAACGAAAAAGCAGACGTTTCAAAAACAGAGGTCAAACGGAGATTGTTTACTGCGTTTTCTTGCTTCAAAAGTGGCAAAATTATTCAAGGAATGTTTTGTGTGATTAACTAAGGCTGTTACTGGAAGAAGAATAAAAAAAATTCTCCAACCTAGGCTAGGTGCTCTGTAGAACCCGTAACTTAGACTACGTATAAGCCATGCATAATTCTAGTATTTAAAATGATTTTTATTGCATGAGTATTTAAATTTAATTATTTTCCGTAGCAGTTTAATTTTTTTTAGCATTTCAGTTAATTCAGTGAGGCCGGACTGAAGTTGGAGCTTTGAGATAAAATTTAAGATTTAGAAAACATTCCCAGAATATATTTTAGCTAGCAAGTAAGTTAATTTAAGTTAAATGAAGGTTTAAGGAATTATTTATACAACTTGAAGTGAGTAGGAAATAAGTTTATTTAAGTTCCATAATTAAGGGATAATTCACTAAATTAATTAAAGGATTAGTGAGGCTTTTAAGGGTTATAAATTTACTAGCTAGAAAATATTTCCCCTCCATTTATTAGTGAATTTTCGGCCCTTAGATGATTAAGCAACATTGATATGCCAACTCACCCTTTGACCCATTC
>NC_133309.1:9464014-9540414 GCF_012295235.1 Primulina huaijiensis
ATGTTGCTGTCAAAGGGAAATGAATCTGATCTTGGCTGCCCTAAGGGCTTATAGCCATGGTTGGATCACTTCCCTAGCATGTATAAGACGTGGCTAAGTCGCCATTTTGGTGGCTTGGTCCATGGTGCATCGGTTTTTGAATCAAACGCAAGAACAGCCCCTCCCCTTCTCGGCCCCTTCGTTTTGACAGCATGTGTTGTTTCGAAATGGTGGAATGGTGTGGATCTTGGTTGGCCTCTGGCCCTTAGCCACGGTTCATACCATGCCCCTAGATGTCTAGATTGTGCCATGGTCAATCAAATGGCCACTGGAACGACACGAGACAGCAAATGAAACACAACACTACCCACGCATGTATGAGTGTTCTCGGTTGGAGTTTTCTGGTGTTTGCTGGAATATTTCGAATTGTGGCTGGCCTAGGGCCCTTAGCCATGGTTCAAATCATTCCTTGGGATGTTGGTAAGAGTCTCTGGTCGGTGGTTCAAGCCCCAATGGTCATTAGCCTCGCAATCGACGCAAGAAACCAAAGCACAGCTGCTGTATTTTTGGACAGCAACTAGCTGTGACGGTTCAGTGGCTCGTTCGAGTTCTCGGTTGGCTTTTAGCCCATGGCCTTGGACTGGATAGTGCCTCATTGAGTTGGGAAGGTCATGTTTTTGACCGTTCGTGATTCGGATCATTTTTGAGGTCGTACGAGAATTTACGGTGCGATGTGCCAAATTGACTCTCGAAAGAGCGTTTAATGTTTTGGCCTCCATTCACCTATATTTCGACCCCCACTATTTTAGGAGCATTATTTGATCATTTTAGACGTATTTTAATCATGACTACATGATGGTTCAGTGTTAGTTCGGGTTGGCTCGGAGTCATGATTTAATACGAAGTCGGTAGGCGTATTTGTCACATTTTTGAAGGTTATTGTATAGTTTGGTCCCATAAATCTATTGCATATTTTTCATGGCATATTTATGTTGCAGCGAGCCTGGGAGCGATCCAATCCAAGCTGTAAAATGGGTACAGGATATTTAATTAAGTTATATAATTATATTACGTGCAAAAAGATAAGTTTTGAGATTTATGCGATATTGCTTGTGGTCACTTTACTATCATGCTTAAGTCCGGTCCCCAGTATCGGCCCGGTCACCAGTTACCGGTCAGTTCAGTTGTTTCACCCAGTACTGTGGCAGTAGTCTGATCAGACGTAAATCCGATCCCCAGTATCGGTCCGGTCACCAGTATCGGTCAGCTCAGTTCAGTTCAGTTCAGGGACCACTTGCGTAGACCATAATCTCACAGAAAATTATTATATGCTATTTCAGTACAGGGCTCCAAGGAGCAAACAGTTTCACTATGATTTTCAGTTCAGCTATGCACGTATTATAATTAATCATGACACGACATTTTACGATATGCCTCATGACATGAAATTTTACTCCCATGCAATTTTACTATATTTACTCGTTATTTACGATATATGCATGTTGAGTCTTTAGACTCACTAGACTTGATTGTTGTAGGTAATGATGATGTCGGGATCGAGGGCGGGGACCAGTGAGCTAGCTCGAGTCGGCAGTAGTGGCACCCGAGGACCTCAGTTTCAGCACTTGCCATTTTGATGCTCAAATATTTTATTAGTTATTGAATACTTTAACTTGTTATTTTGGCAAGTAATAATTTCTTCCGCTGCTGTTTTGAACGTTAAATATTTTATCAGTTTTTGGTATGAATGAGGCACTCCATTTATTTTAAAAGAAAAATTTTAAATTTTCCGCAAATTTTCAAGTAAGGATTTTTAGGCCTCTACATGCTCGACCGAGAGGTGTGTGAAACGTGTTCTTGGTGTGTGTTGAGTGAGAGGCGTGAGAGTGAGGATTCTAGGGTGGGACTCTCCTCTTATATTAAATGTTAGCTAGGCATTTAGGTTAATTACTCAAAGTTTTAATAACTAATTAAGCCTTCCAACTTTTAAAATTTGTCAATTTTAGAGTCCTACAAATCCAAATTTCTACCAATAATTAAATAATAACTAATTTAATTAATTATAACATAAATTAATTGCTAAAATATTGTATCACGTGTGAAATGAAATTAAAATCCAAATTTCTACCCATAATTAAATAATAACTAATTAAATTGCTTAACATACTTTTATTTCACTCGATAAAATACATTTATCTCTTAAATGCTAAAATTCGTAAATTCTGTAAAATACCAAATTTCTCGGCTTAAAATAAAAAAAAAACATTAAATTTTATATATTTCAATCGTCTCCGGTCTCTTTTCTAGGTTCGACATCGAATATTTGCATGAAAGCTAAAACTAGAGAAAAAAATTTAAATTGCGTGAAATTAAATAAATATGTACCATTAAAATAATTTAGCACATAGCATGCATTACCTAAATTATTAATTAAATAAATAAATAAACTATTTCAATCATGCATGAGGTTTACGTATACTGTTTTTGCGTACTACAAGAGTGATGTTTTTTGATATTTTTGTTGGATTGGTTGTCCAGAAATAGTGAAGGGACTATTCCTGTTATGATATCAGTTATATCTTGTGTTGTTAATATAAATGTTATTCATTACGATAATGATTATTGTGTATACTCACCCTTTAGGGGCAATTTATGTAGGACAGGTTACAGAACTAGGCCGTGAGGCAGAATAGAGGTAAAGGACTAGGTGTGTCTTGTCAAAGAAGTTATGTAGTTGGTAGTGGATAGAGACAGTATATCTCATTGTCAAATTTGAGTCATGGGTGCACTTATTATACTGTTTCTGCTACATTTATTTAAATAGTGCGATGATTGCACTATTTTGTCGTATATGCATTATATTATTACGTTGTTAAAAGAAATTTTTTATGCATATGATGTCACATATTGCATGATTTCGTGGCGTTGTTTGGGGTGTGAGAGCCCAATACCTAAAATAGGCCTAGCCCATTTCCAGATTTAATTTAAATAAACCCAACCCATTTTCCCCTAAATCTATGTTGTAACATCTCCATGTTTTCCCCTGCAACCCGCCGCCTTTCCTTCTGTTTTTTTCTGTCCTCGAGTAGTGTTTCCAGCGGCCGGATTTATAGTGCAGCAGCTAAGAAATCTTCTTCCTCCAGTTTATTAGAGTATTTCCTGCCATGAATCGGAAAGTGGTGAGCTCGATCAGTTTGTTTTCCAGCAGCTGTGCATGTAAGCGTTGATACTGTTTTAGGTAAGGTTTTGGCTTCGATTATTGGTTGTTCTTGGTGGATTAGTTTGTATAAGTGAAATATTAAGCTTTTCTCTTATTTTTACAGCTTGTTTGCTGATCGTGAACAAAGTTTCCGACGACATTTTCGGCGAGCCACCTCCGCAAGATCACTATTGTACGTTTTAGCCTCGATTCTTGAGGTACTGAGCTTGAAATTTCAGAATCTTAACGGGTTTTGTAGGATATCAGGAATTAGAATTTTAACCGATCTGATTTAATTTGATTTAGCCGGTTAGAATGCAGTATATTGATATTGATAGCAAATTTTTATTGTAGGTTATATCGTTTGACGATTTTCATCAGGAAGTCCTTAAGAAATTACCATGGTATTGTAAGTTTATAGTTGAGGTACGCTCAAACCTATATCATTATGATGCTTATATTGGCGTGTAAGAATATTCAGTGAATATTGTTTACTGTTATGTGACTTGAATGTTTATTCTGATGCATTCATGCATTAAATTGTATTGGCATAACATATCGAGCCTTGACTCCTTTCACGGCGATTTATGTTGATTCTGTTGACATATATTGAGTCATCAGAGGGACGAGTGGGTTAGGATTAGCCACAATATTCTCAGATGACAGCTAGGGACGAGCGACTTAGCTACTCGCATTCCCGATGCTACGTGCATGGACGAGTGGTGATTTGATGTTGCATTCCTTGCACTGGTGGCCACTGTTACTGTTGATGATACTATTCGTTTGGACTCCATTTGGTATCCGTTATTCCATTGTTACCATTCTTGCATCGCATATCATTGCATTTACTTGGTATTATTACATGTCTTTATATACGTCGTGATTTTACTGGTTTGTCGTACTGAGGTCTGACCCCTGTTTTCTTTTTATGTTGTGGTTATTTTTGATGTCATAGCAGGTCATTCCAGGGGATATGACGCGTCTGGTGGAGCATTAGCGAGTGGTATGTTGTGTCTAGTTCTGTCCAGTGTTTTTGTAGTATATTTGTTTCGTTGATTGTGAACTTGACGTTATTTTCGAGTGTATATTGATGATGTTGCATTTTGAAATTTTTGGAATGTCATACTTACGGGGAGGTCAGGCCGAAATTTCTGTAGGCCCAAATGAACATTTTAAACTCGTTTTCGCTGTTTACACCAATTAATCCATGTTGTTTGGTAATTAAATATTAATTAAGTGCACGGGCCCTCACATGGGGCGCAACAAAAGCTCGATAAAATCAAAGTGCCTTAATATTTTTTCCAATTGTTTTTCCTCTTCTGCTTTAAAATATTTGAAAATTTCAAATGCATGAGATTTGTATTTCGATAAATACACATACCCATACCCATACCCATACCCATACCTGATCATTCATCAGGAAGCCAATGAATCAGGAATGCTCGTATTTAGTACTATTCCTTAGTAGTTTGCACGTGCATGTTTTGATCAAATCTAGTGGACCATATGCATGTTCTACCTTACATTTGAATGGGGTCTCGGTTATTTTTTCTTTCAAACAATATTGACAAGTAGGTTGAGAGATTATGTCAGACAAGTTGAACATGCTACATTCCACTAGCTTCTTCAGTATTCTTCCGGAAATACGACATAGTCTTGTGTGCCAAAAATGTGTTGGGTTTGGACTGTATTGATTTATTTTTTCTTTAATTCCATTTTGAGTTTACACATTTTTTAATGTAATATCTTTAAATTTTAAGTTGTATAGATCATTTTTCTATTCTCCAAGTCCAATAAATTATTAACTTTTGCAACAATTGAAAAAACCTTTAGCAAAAGGAAAAAACAATTATCTCTATCAAGAATAGAAATAGAAATAAATTTTTCAAGCAAACTTGGAACAAATGAAACATCTATCAATAAAAACTTAAAATCATTATATAACATTAAAATAACGTCTCATATGACCTTGGCAACAATAATTTCTCTGTAACCTGGCCTCAGCAAAGTCTCTCAGTATTTATGTGCTTTGCTTCTTGCCATCACCTTCAATCATTTCAAAGGTAAAACACATATCTCTTATCAAATACCCTAGAAAAAGAGTTAATTGAGATGTTAACTTCTATATAAAACATATCATGGCCAGAACGCTTATGGACATGCTACTTCTTTCAAATTGTGCCTCCAATGTCAAGTCCGATTGAAGTGCAAATAGACTTGTTCAGTTTTCTTGGGTTTCACGGGCGTTGGCTTCTTATTGGATGTGTTTTTCTTAGCATGGGCATAATGCTTCTTATCCTTTTTCTTGGGTCCTTTCTTTGACTTAAAAGAATAGCCCACCAAGAAAAACCACCAAGGAAAAACAAGTTTTTCCTGCTTTATGTTGCTTGAAATATGTTAAACATGTTTAACAATACTTCAAAGGTGACATATATCTTATTTATGTTGATGTTTGCCATATATGGATCAAATGAGTGTGGGAGCGGTGGTATAATGTTATCAATATAAATTTGGTTAGGCCCACCAACTTATCAACGAGCCCAATCATATTAACTCCTTGCTCATGGACCAAAGTCCCTTCTTGCAAACGAGTCATCATATGCTTTTTGACCTTTGTGTTGTGTTAGGATCGATGACTAATTTAGAATGGAGTGAATAAGCAATCTCAACAATTTCTAAAAATATACTCGCTGTGTAGTGTCCAAATTCTGTACATGTATAACCCATTCATTTATTTAATTGTTAAATCATTTGATTAATTGATTTTTACCATGCATGATTTATTTAAATGCATTATTTTAAATTACTTATGTTACATGATGCACGTTAAAATGTTTTTCAAGTTTCATGTTTCAGGCGATTATTCGAGGCGGGATTGAGGAAAAGACCCGGTGACGAATATGGGCAATTTTAATGGAGTATTTTATTTTTAAGTTAAGGATAGGGCATTTTAACTAATTTATTCAGTTTACCATTTTAAAAGCCTTATTTATGTATTTAGTGATTTAAGAGTTTAAAGCTTTTAAAATTAGCATTTTTGGGAGTGTTATTTTGATTTAGGAGTTTGTTTAAAATTAATGTGGGTTAAACTTTTTATTAGCATTTTAATTAGTTGTTTTAGGAAAAATCTCTCCTAATTAAAACCACACACACGTTACTCACACTCACACACACTTACATGTTTTTACACACACTAAAACATACAACACACTCTACACATCTTATTTTCAGATTTTTTTTTAAAAGAGAAAACCCTAGGTTCCTCAAGCATAAGCAGCCGCCCCCTCTGTCTAAATTTCCAGCAAGTTTTCTTGAGTTTCTTCAAAGAAAATCACGCCACGTTTGTCTCGGATCAACCTCGCTTCTTTCTCCGCTTCGGTATCGCCTTTTCGGTAAAGTTTATCATCATAAGGCATGTATATTCTTTCATTCCTGTATCGATCTCATCATATTATGCGTTGTGTTGATATTTATGCGTAAAAATTAATGTGTGATGAGTAGAAGTTTGAGCAATCATGTTTAGATTAATTTTGAAACGATTTTGGATCAAAAATTTACGTTTTTGCTGTCATTTTAAATACTGCGATTTTTTGGTCGTGATTCTGAGAAAATGTTTAACACAAAAATTGTAGAAATTTTTGATACCTTTGAATTGATATAAGATTCAAAATTTTTGGACAAAAATTGAGTGAGTTATGGCGTTTTTCATGGGACTGCTCAAACTGCGTTTTTCAGAAAATTATGTATTGATGCGTTCTTGAAGTTTTATTATTGCAGGCTTCGTTGGAGATCGACGGACGATCATTGCTGCATATAGGTATGTTTAGTATGATGTTGAGTTGGCAATTGGGTTACCGGTTAGTGTCGATAGGTACTTGAATTCACTAGAAGTCGTAGGAAAAAAATTGGATATCAATCTCCATGTTTTGAGTTGCATTGTGTCGTAGGTTGAACGCCATTGTTTCGAGGTGTTTGTACGAATGTTGTCAATGTAGTAGCATGCCAAGATGGGTCTCGGGGTGTCGGTTCATAGTCCGTGCCACCGAGTTTAGAACGTTAAGAAATTCTTGCACAGAATAATTCGTGGGTTTTCTCCTACAGCGGTTACACGGACCCCTACACGGACCAGAGCACGGGGTCCGTGACTTTGTTTTTCTTAGATGGTTCAATTTACAGAGTCTACACGGACCCTTACCCAGACCTAGGCATGGGGTCAGTGCCTTTCCTTTTCTGCACGACTCATTTTACAGTATCTACACGGACCCGGAGCCGGATCTGGGCACGGGGTTCATGTACTACCTTTTTGATTTAGGTTGAATACTTTGAGATTCGATGTCTTAGTTTAATGCAATGTTTTAACATGGCCGAGTCACGGGAATTTTAGAGCGTACTATGGAAATGAATGAGCTTGGGTTTGAGCATGATTACTACGTCTAAGCTATTAAAGTTAAGTGTTTGAACTCACGTTAGTATGTTGCAGCAGCATCCCCAAACGAGATCCAACGAATCCCTCAACGCCAAGTAAGTATGTTGACGTGCAAAAAGGAAATATTTCAAGTTTTTGAGGTACTCTAAATGTCTTGTGACAAAATTATGAATGGGTTTGGAAGTCGGTGAACGTGGCCGAGGACCTCTCCACCCCGTTAGAGCATGAACGAGTTTAGATCAGGATTGGAAAGCGTTAAAGAATGAACGGAGACCAATCCACCCATTAAAGCATGAACGGGGATCTCATGTATGTGGCAGTGGATACGTCCCTGTCAGCCCAGTACTGTGGTTTGTCTGATCAGGCATTTATTATGTATGGGTCACTTGCTTTGAAACATGCATTTACGCAAAATGATGAAGTTATGTACGTTCAAGTATGCAAGCATGTTTTAAGAAAAGTTTTATGTTGATGGCACGTCTATGTATGTATATACGTATGTTCAAGTTTTGTTATGCAAGTTCAAGTTTCATGTATGTACTCCTTATTTTAAAGTTGCATCTGGTTTTATTACGTATTATTCGTTACTTCCAGTTTATACGTGTTGAGTCTTTAGACACACTAGACTTGATCGATGCAGGTGAGGATGATTTCGAGGAGACTAGGGGCGGTGACCAAGGAGCATGCTTGGACTGAGCGGGAAGCTAAACCCGAGGACCGCCATGTTTTGAAGTTTTCATGCACTGCTTAAAGTACTTTAATTTGATGTTCTGGTTAGGATGTTTTGAACAAGCGTTTATCTTACCAAAATTTTTATTGGTGATCTTTTACTTCAAATAGTTTGATTGAACAACGAGTGGTTAATCGAATTGATGGTTCATTTTCGTATTTAAGAAAATTTTAAATTTTTCCGAAAATTTTAAATAGTTAAAAAGTACGGTACGTTACAGTTGGTATCGAACAGTGTTCTTGTAAAGGGTTATGTCTACTTCCAGTTGCAAGAAGCTCACGAAGTCACACCTCAAGTCTGTAAGTTTTCATGTTTTAAATTATGTTATTTGTTAAGCATTACGTCACGATTTCAGCATGTCCATGTTTTTAATTCAAATTACGTGCATCTTATACTATTAGTATCATGTTCATGCATATTGGGTTTACGTGTTGGGTAAATTTTGGAACAGTATGACTCCTAGATTTATGATTAACCGCGAAGCTAGAGAAGAGAACCGAGAGGCCCGAGATGAGGAGAGGGTCACTACTCCTCGTCCACCTCCAGATATGCAGGCGCAGATGCTTGTACGTATGACACAGTTCTTCGCGCAGTTCGCGGGGAACCAAGCTGCAGCAGGGGGTACAGAGGTGAGGCCCCAACCGGAGGCAGTGTATGAAAGGTTTAGGAGGATGAACCCGAAGGAGTTTTCGGGGACCACCGACCCGATGATAGCGGAGAGATGGATGAAGTCCATCGAGGTGATTTTTTATTTTATGGAGTTGAAAGAGGCAGATAGAGTCATGTGTGCCACGTTCCTTTTGACCGGGGATGACAGGCTATGGTGGGAGAGTGCGTCAGTGTCAGTGAATTTGCGAACACTGACTTGGGATGGTTTTAAAGAGGTCTTCTACTCCAAGTACTTCACTGAAGAAGTACGCTCCCGATTGACTTGGGAGTTCATGGCGTTGTGTCAAGGGGACAGTAGCGTTGCAGAGTTTGTGAGGAAGTTCGAAAAGGGGTGTTACTTCGTGACCCTAATAGCTAATGATGCCCGAGAAAAGTTGAGGCATTTCATGGATGGGTTGCGGCCGATCTTGCGCCGAGATGTCCGAGTAGCTGGTCCTACTACATATGCAGTTGCCGTGTCTAGAGCTTTGGCGGCAGAACAGGATCAGCGGGATATTGAGAACGATAGGCAGGGCAAGAGGCCCTATCAGGCACCGCAGCAGTAGAGACCTCTGTTCAAGAAGACTTACCAAGGGAAACCAGGGAAGAAGCCCTATCAGGGGCCACCGCAAGGCAAGGGGCCTGTTCCACAGCAGAAAGCTCCGCAGAGGCCCGGTAATTTCCCAGTGTGTCAGAACTGCAATCGCCAACATCCGGGGCAGTGTCTGTGGGGATCAGGGAAATGCTTTAAATGTGGAGCCAGTGACCACATGTTGAAGGAGTGCCCACAATGGAAGTAGCCAACCCAGGGCAGGGTGTTCGCCATGCATGCTCAGGAGGCGAACCCAGACACTACACAGTTGACGAATAATTTATTTAATTCAGTACAGTATTAGATTTTTACCTTGCATGCTCATTTTGTTTTGGGATTATTAAGTTGCTAGTTGGCATTTTTGGTATCTTTTGTTGCATAAGGTTTATATTAGAACTTTTGAGATGTAAGTTTCGTGTCATGCTAACGTCTCTCAGGAAATATCTTCATTAAGAGATTAGCCACGAAGGCTCTGATAGATTCGGGACGGAGACATTCGCCAATCATTTAGACGTCAAGTCTATCGGCCTTGATGTGAACTATTCAGTGACAGTCCTATCAGGGGAATAACTGTTAGCTGCCAGCGTGGTCAGAGATATTGATCTAGAACTGCAGGGCCACCTGGTGTATGCTGACTTGATAGTATTGCCGATGCCAGAATTTGATATTATCTTGGGAATGGACTAGCTGATGAAAAATCTAGTCCTGATTGACTTTCAGAAGAGATCAGTGTTGGTCAGACCGATGGGAATTGAGCAGTTTCTATTTGAGCCAGACAGATGGAGAAGCTTCCCTCGTATGTTCTCCTACATTCAGGCACGGAGACTTATTTCTAAGGGGTGTCAGGCTTTCTTGGCCAGCATTGTTTCGGCACCTGATGCGCCGACTCCATCCATATCAGATGTGCCGGTAGTCAGAGACTTCCCAGACGTCTCTCCTGACGACTTCACAGGTCTTCCACCAGATAGAGAGGTGGAGTTTTCCATTGATCTTATGCCAGGAACAGTGCATGTAATACCCGAATTTTGAAAATGTGGCAGTAGTTGTGATGGTTTATGACTTTACGTTATGGTATAAATGGTAATGAATGTTACTGAATGGAATAGATAATTGATGGGTAGAATCAAATGTTGAATTTGAGCTAAATAGGTGATGGAAGTGCAGAAACGGTATGAAAATGTGGCAGTAGTTGTGGTTTTTAGCATAATTTTTTGTATATTGATCCAATTGATGTGAGGCCACTTCCATTAGAAAGATATGACATAAGGCTATAACTTTCTTATACGAGTTAGAGTGGAATTCTCGGGTCTTAGGAGCTATTTTATGATGTTGGGATTTCTTTATTTTGGCATGTTGAAAATTATATTTCAAACATTTGAGACAATTAACTTATTTTGACGATATTTATGTGGATTTGTGAACCACAAATTATGTATTTTACTCGATCATTTGGTTTGGTACAATTATTATTATTAGTATTAGATATCGGACCCGGGGCCCCACATTAGGTGGTATTAGAGCGTAATATATTTGAGAACAGGGTAGATCGAGTCAGTTCGAATTGATTGATCATGTGATATATTTGTTAGCATTTTCATTGTGCTATGATGTGAAATATATGATTTAAATTGAGATATTATATTGTTGAGTTTTATTCGAGATTTTTGAGATTGTTGAGTCTCAAGAGACAAAGATGATTGATACAAGATTGAGATGATTGTGATTTTGTGATTTTATATGTGTTTGATCTATTGTATATCAGACATGGCTACTCGAGGTAGAGGTCGTGGTAGACATAGACAGAACGTACCAGTGGCACAAGATCAGGGCAGTGCTACTCATACTCAGATGGATATAACTCCGACTCCGATGGAGATACTGTTAGCCATATTTCAGTCTTTGCACCCACCGATGTTGAAGGGTACCGAGAATGCATTAGAGTGTGAAAACTGGTTGGAGAATATGGATCAATTATTTGAATCTCTTGAGTATCCAGATGATCGTAGAATCAAGTTAGTTGTTCATCTGTTATTGGATGTTGCTAAGAGTTGGTGGATCATGACCAAGAAAGCTTTAGAGGGTCGAGATACAATTGTTACCTGGGATATTTTTAAATCTGAATTTTATCAGCGTTTCTTTCCTACCTCTTACAAGAAATATAGGGGAGCCGATTTTGCAAATTTAAAGCAGAGAAATTTGAATATCGAGGACTATGTTGCTAAGTTTTCGAATTTACTGAGATTTGCTCCTCATGTAGCATCCGATGAAGAAGCTAAGGTCGATCACTTCATAAATGGTCTTAACCCTGATATCTTTACCTTGGTTAATACCGAAAGGCCTAACACTTTTGCTGAGGCTCTTGATCGAGCCAAGGGAGCTGAAACCGGAATCATTAGGCAGAGAGGTTCTCAGATGCAACAACCCCAACAACCACAGTATAGACAGCATTTCAGACAGGGTAATAATGGCGGTAACAGTGGCAACATAAAAGAGAAGTTTCGGGCTAGAGGCAAGCAATTTAAGAGGCATGGCAGTAATTTTTCGAGTTTTAGTGGATCGAGACAGTCTGGTTCAGTTCAGAGCACTTGTTATTCAAGTTTGACTTGTGGTCAGTCTGGTGGTAGACATTAGACCAATCAGTGTAGAGGAATCTCGGGAGCTTGCCCTTTGTGTAACCAGATGGGACACTATGCTCGAGTGTGTCCTAACAGTGGCAGTGATATGTCTCAGAGTGGGGGATGATCGAGACAGACACCTCACCAAAATCGTCAGAACCCTACAGTTCATTCCTATCAGTAGTCAAACCGATCAGGTTAGAACAAACAGAGTGGTAGCCACAGGGTAGGACAGCCACCTAGACAACAGGGTCGAGTTTTTGCACTCATGGAGGATGAGGCACATAATGCTCCAGATAATGTCATTGCAGGTAATTGTTTTCTCTCTATCCTGCTTATGTTTTGATGGATACTGGAGCATCACATACTTTCATAGCTGAGCACTTTGTCTCATTGCATTCACTGAATTCTATGCCATTATCATCTACATTATCTATTTCTACTCCACTGGGCAAAGTGAAGAGGTCAGCAGAAATGATAAGTGGTTGTGAATTTCGTTATGAGGATAATGTCATTGAGCTTGATTGTATTGTGTTGGAGATGTCTGATTTTGACTGCATACTTGGTATTGACATGTTGACAAGATACAGGGCTTCTGTAGATTGTTTTCAGAAGATTGTTAAGTTTAGGCCTGATATGACAGATCATTGGACGTTCTATGGTAAGGGTTCTCGAGCTAAGATTCCTTTGATATCTGTTTTGTCCATGACTCGTGTGTTGCAGAAAGGAGCAGAATGTTTCTTGGTTTATGCAATTGATATTTCAAGGTCAGTACCTAAATTGGCAGATATTCCAATTGTTAGTGAATTTTCTGATGTATTTCCAGATGAAATTCCAGGATTTCCTCCAGTCCGAGAGATTGATTTCAACATTGAGTTGATGCCAGGTACACAGCCTATTTCTAGAGCTCCTTATAGGATGGCGCCAATTGAACTGAAGGAACTAAAGGAACAACTTGAGGATCTATTGGCTAAAGGATATATAAGACCAAATGTTTCACCTTGGGGTGCTCCGGTTTTATTCGTGAAAAAGAAAGATGTGTCTATGAGGCTTTGTGTCGATTTTAGACAGTTGAATAAAGCCACAGTAAAGAATAAGTATCCTTTGCCAAAGATTGATGATCTTTTTGACCAGTTGCAGGGTTCTTCAGTATATTCTAAGATTGATTTAAGATCTGGATATCATCAGTTAACAGTTAGAGAGGCAGATGTGCCTAAGACTGCTTTTCGTACCAGGTATGGGCATTTTGAATTTTTTGTTATGCCTTTTGGGTTGACCAATGCACCTGCGGTATTTATGGATTTGATGAACCGTGTGTTTCAACGGTATATAGATCAATTTGTTGTGATCTTCATTGATGATATTCTTATTTATTCAAAATCTGAATTTGAGCATGCCGAGCACTTGAGAGCTGTTTTGCAGATTTTGAAAACTGAAAAGGTGTATGCTAAATTATCCAAATGTGAGTTTTGGTTGGATAGAGTGGTTTTCCTTGAACATGTGATTTCAAGGGCTGGTATATCAGTTGATACGAGTAAAGTTGAGGCAGTCATCAATTGGTCTAGACCGACATTAGTTCCTGAGGTACGTAGTTTTATGGGTTTGGCAGGCTATTATCGCAGATTTACTAAATGATTCTCACAGATTGCGAGGCCAATTACCCAGCTGACACAAAAGAATGCACCATAGTAGCTCAATTGGTACCAGGGTTGCTGCCAAGATCTATATGTCCAGGAGGTCTTGGGTTCCGATCCTGGGGAGAGAAACCTGCCAGGAGCCGCTCATTGTCCGTGCAACTGATGGCACCGGCGATCACCCCCCGCCCTCTTCAGCCCCGGGCCTTACATGATGTTGTAGTACCGAAACAACTAATATGCGTATATATGTGCAGAATTTCTATTATTTAATTTTAAATGTTTATTATTTTAAGAAATTGTTGATTTAATTGCATTTAAATCATTTACGTTATTTTTAAGGAATTTAAATCGCGTATTTTAAATTTTAGCTTTTTAGATATATACGCGGGACCGGACCGGGGATAGGAAATCGGAGTTAAATTTTATGATCCAAAAATATTCCTAAATTTATTTCGAGCTAAGAAATAATTTATTTTGTTGAAATCAAGTGGATTTACGTCTACTTTAATTAATTAATCACCAATTTAATTATAGGCTTCTTAATTCATCTAGATTGTGCTTAATTAACTTTTAATCAAGCTTATCTAACATAGGATTCTACTTAGCAAAACTTAAATAAAATCTTACACTAATTGAGAAGACAAGTCTCGGTCATCTCCACTCCACACAATTCCAATGAATACGATTTAACTCTCAACAACAAGAAAACAAAGGCCAACCAATCAACATGCATGTTTTTCCCCCCAACTTGGCATCATTTCCTCCCCCATGCACACCTTATTTGACCACAAGCCTTCACCATCTTCTTCACTTCCCCTAGAACGAAATATTAGAGAATTAGAAGGTCCCATTCTTGGCCAAGACAACAACAATAGCAAGGTGTCTTCATTTTCGTTGTCGTGTCTCCCGATCCGACGTATTGTGTTGTTTACTGTAAAAACAACTTAAGGCATGTCTATATTATTTCTTTGCTCTTCAATCAAGTTATATATCTATTTTTAAACCATTACATGTGCTTGATCCATGACAAAACCGAAATCATGTCAAGAACATTAGAAAAAAATCTGCGCAGAATGTTTTCTCGGCCACCTTCATGCTTCACGGTTGTTGTTGGTTTTGTGATTTCAGGGGCTGGCTCGGTTCCAAGCACTCAAGGCTGCATCTAGACATGTACTAGGGCATGTTAGGGCATGTTAGGGTCATGTTACTGGAGGAAGAGATTTGACAGCAACTCCCCATAGCTGCCATTTCGAGTCTCAATTTCTGATTCTTGTTTGTCTAAGGCAAGGGTTCGGTTCTTGGTAGGCCTAGGGCCTATAACCATGGTTTGAACACTTCCTTAGCATGTCTAGGACGTGACCAAGATGACCTTTCATGGCTTGGTTCATGTTCCCATCGGTTTTGAAAATAAAACAAGAACAACGCTTCATAGGTATTCATTTTTCTGATTTTGGTTGTGTGTGTTGAGTTTCGAATTTATGGTGTCATGTGGGTTGTGGTTGGCTTCTAGCCCTTAGCCATGACTCAAACAAACCTTAGCATGACTAGCATTGACCATGGTTAACCTCATAACCATTGGATCCTTCATTTGACAGCAAAACAAACAAGACACCCCACGAGTGTGAGGTGTGTTCTCGGGTGGAGCTTGTGAGTGGTTTCGGGTGTTACTTGGATCATGGCTGGCCAAGGGCCTGTAGCCATGGCTAGGACCCTTCCCTAGCAAGCATAGGATGTGGTCAAGTTGGCCTTAAGTGGCTTGAGCCACGTCCCAAGTCAGTTGGACAGCAACAACGCAAGCCCCTTCGATTTTAGATTTTCTGAATTTTGTTTGTGTGTGTGAAGCTTCGGCTTCTTGGTTAGTGGTGGATCTTTGTTGGATTCTAGCCCTTAGCCATGGTTCACACAATACCTCATGATGTTTATATCATGCCTTGGTTGTTCATATGCCCACTGGAATGATACATGACAGCAAGAACAAGCAACACTCCCCACGGTACAGCATATGTGTTCTCGAGCGGAACTTCAGATTTGTTGTAGGTGTTGGTTTGGAGTGTGGTTGGCCTAGGGCCCTTAGCCATGGTTCAAATCACACCTTAGGATGTTGGTAAGAGGCTATGGTCGGTGGTTCAAGCCCCAATGGCAAATATTCTCGAGAACGAAGCAAGGAAGCGCAACAGCTGCTGCTGTAATTTCCTGGACAGAAACTGTGCCTTCGGTTCAGAGGTGTGTTTCGAGTTCTTGGTTAGCTTTTAGCCTATGGCCTTGGACTGGAAAGTACCTTATTGAGTTAGGAAGGTCATGTTTTTGGCCGTTTGTGATTTGGTTAAGTTTAGAAGTCGTACGAGAATTTACGGTGCAATGTGCCAAAGTGACTCTCGAAAGAGCGTTTCATGATTTTTGCCTCCATGCACAATTTTCGTGTATTACAGCCCTTTGTATATATTTTCCAGTATTTTAGATGTATTTTAATCATGACTAAATGATGGTTCGATGTTGGTTCGGGTTGGTACGGAGTCATGGTTAGATACTAAGTTTGTTGGGCGTAATTGTCTCGTTTTTAGTTCGAATATGAAGTGTTGGTCAAGTTGAGATTATTTGCATGTGTCTCATGTTAGAATTAGGTCGCAGTGAGCCTGGGAACGATCCAAATCATTTGGTAAATTAAAACAGGATAATAATTATATTACGTGCATAAAAAAAATAGAAAATGTTTATTTTTGAGAATATGCGATATGTCTTGTGGCCACCTTACGCTTATGGGATTGCTTCACCCGGTGACTTACGACCAGTTAACGATTATGTATGGGTACGGATATCCAGTCCAAGGGCTATGACGATCTCTACCGCCCAGTATACTGTGGTTTAGTCCGATCAGACGTGCATGTTATGTTATGGGCCACTTGCGTAGAACATTATCTCTAAAGAAAAATTACGATATGATATGTTATGACAGGGCTCTATCGAGCAACTTTTTTATGTACAATTTTTCAGTTATGCACGTATTTATAATTACTCATGTCACGATTTTCACGTTACGCTTTACGATACGATATTTTTACGTTGCATGCGATTTTATTATATATTTACTTGTTATTCACGATATATGCATGCTGGGTCTTTAGACTCACTAGACTTGATTGATGTAGGTACTGACGATGCAGAGGCTGAGGGCGGGGACCAGGGAGTTAGCTCGGATCGACGGTAGTACGAACCCGAGGACCTCACGTTTATTTATTCAGTTTTATGTTCAAACTCTTGTTATAACTTTATATATATTTTAAGTTATTGTTTAAAACATTATTCAGTTTCCGTTGCTATGTTTATGTTAAACCGTTGGGTTATTTTACGAAAGTTTTTATACGTTGCAATTTTATTTATTTAAAGAAAAAATTTTTAATAATTCCGCAAAATTATGAATACGAATTACGGGCCTTCACAGTTGGTATCAGAGCCGACCTCTCTTAGTACGGTGTGATTCGGGGACTAACCAAGCGGAAGCTGGTGGGCATGTCAGGCCCGGGGCCGAAGAGGGCGGGGGGTGATCGCCGGTGCCATCAGTTGCACGGAAAATGAGCGGCTCCTGGCAGGCTTCTAAGTGGAGGGAACATGAATGAACCGATCCCACACGGGAAGGAGAGGGATTCCGAGACTGTTCAACGTAATGGACTGTACAGTTGAAGAAGGCTTAAAAGAATTGATATGTACTACTCATACCACGAAGGTGCATCTTCTTTTCGGTAGCTTATCACATAAGAACTCCGAAGTTAAGCATGCTTGACTTGGGGCAATTTTTGGATGGGTGAGCTCCTGGGAATTTTCCTAGGGTTCGTGTGAGTGAGTACATAAGCACGATGGAAAGACTCGTCATGGTACAGTGAGGACAGTCGTCGAATCTGGGGCGTTACAGTTGGTATCAGAGCGATGTTTCTTGTAAAGGGTTGTATTTACTACTGATCTCGAGTAGCTCACGAAGTCATGTCTTCAGTCTGTAAGTCCTACTTTCACGTATTACATTTTTTGAACATGAAATAGTTTACCAGCTTGTTCTCATGAAATATTTTATCAGCATGTTCTCTTGAAAAATATTTTTATGTCAAGATTGTTTTTAGCAAATATATATTTAAATTTCAAGAATAATAGTAGAAATATTGCATGTTGGTTACGTAAGGATTTTACATGGTACAGTATGCCTCCTAGACGAGTTATTGACCGCCCGAGGGTTGCTGAAAGCGAGGCTGATGAGAATCAGAATCGTTATGAGGATAGAGGTCCACCGCCACCTCCTCCCCCACCTGATATGCATACCCAGATGATGGCGGGTATGACTCAGTTCTTCGCACAGTTCACGGGGAACAATGCTGCAGCGGTAGCTAGGCCGCCTAGACCCGAGGCTATATTTGAGCGGTTCATGAGGATGAACCGAAGGAGTTCATTGGGACGTCTGATCCCATGGTTGCTGAGGGATGAATTAAGTCCCTAGAGGTTACTTTAAGATTTATGGAGCTAGAGGATGTTGACAGGGTCCGCTGTGCGACCTATCTTTTTGGAGGAGACGCCCGTCTATGGTGGGAGGGCGCATCTGTAGCTCTGGATCTAGCTACTCTAAGTTGGACGCGCTTTAGAGAGGTATTCTTCTCTAAGTATTTTACTGATGACGTGCGTTCGAAGTTGACCAGGGAGTTTACGACCCTGAGGCAGGGTGACATGATTGTTACGGATTTTATCCGTAAGTTCGAGAGGGGTTGTCACTTTGTACCCCTGATCGCGAACGACGAGGGTTCCATACTTAGGCACTTCATGGATGGTTTGCGGTTGATCTTGCGCTGTGATGTTAGGGTTGCTGGCCCTACGACATATGAGGTCGCTGTCTCTAGAGCTCTTGCTGCCATTTCAGGCGCTCCACCGCCCTCCTCAGCAGCAGCAGCATAAGAGGCCTTTCCATGGACCATCGAGGAGCAGAGAGCAGCAGCAGCAGGGACGTGTGGTTCCGAGGAGGCAGGAGTACCCGGTCTGTGCCAGGTGCACACGCCGCCATACCGGAACTTGCATGTATGGCTCTGGGAAGTGTTTCAAGTGTGGCGGTACTGGCCATTTGCTGAAGGATTGTCCTCAGAGGACATTGCCTACTCACGGCAGAGTGTTTGCACTCCATGCAGCGGAGGCAAACCCAGGGACTATGCTCTTGACAGGTATCTTAAATCTTTAAGTTTTTATTTGGGAAAATTTTAGAATATTTAATTCAGCATTTTGGGATTAATTGCTTTGAATTATTGGGTTATAAGATTTGAACTTAGAAATTGTGATAAGATTACATGTTCTATACGGGTCGTTTTGGGAATCTAAGTTAGAAGAACTTTGACCTTTGCATGTCTATAGGATTAATTCTGGTAAATTATTGGATTTAGATAGATGTTCCAACCTTTCAGGAAGAATATTTATAGGCGGAGCTTCTACGAACGCCTTGATTGATTCAGGAGCCACTCATTCATTCATATCTGAGACCTTTGCGAGTTCCATCGAGGTCAAGACGATTGGATTGGATGTGGCGTATTCTGTGGTTATTCTATCTTGCGAGGAGATGGCAGCGACTAGCGTAGTACGAGACATAGACCTCGAGCTTCATGGAAATCTTGTCTATGCGGATTTGATCGTGCTGTCAATGCCAGAGTTCGATATTATCCTTGGGATGGATTGGCTGCACAAGAACAGAGTACTTATTGATTTTCAGCGGAGATCTGTTCTAGTACGACCGCTTGGAAGGGAGCAATTCCTATTTGAGCCTGACAGGTACTTTAATTTACCTATCATGATATCTTGTATCCAGGCTAGGAAGCTCATGCTTAGGGGTTGTCGAGCATTCATTGCTACCATTATATCTGTTCCCGAGGTCCCCAGCCAGTCATTTGCAGATGTACCAATTGTCAGGGACTTTTCAGACGTTTTTCCCGGTGACATCTCTGGTAGACCACCGGTACGAGAGGTTGAGTTTTTGATCGATCTTATGCCAGGTACCGCGCCTATCTCTAAGGCGCAATATAGATTAGCACCGTCAGAGATGGTTGAGCTCAAGAAACAGATTCAGGAGCTTCTTGACAATGTGTTTATTCGCCCGAGTATCTCTCCATGGGGCGCGCCTGTCTTATTCGTGAAGAAGAAAGACGGATCTATGAGGCTTTGCATTACCTACAGAGAGTTGAACAAGGTTACAGTCTAGGCCATGCCTTCAGGTCCCGGAGATTTTGTATTGTATACCGATGCTTCGAAGCTCGGTCTAGGAGCAGTGTTGATGCAGCATGGGAAAGTAATAGCGTATGCTTCTCGTCAGTTGAAGATCCACGAGAAGAACTACCCTACTCATGATCTTGAGTTAGCTGCTGTAGTATTTGCCTTGAAGATTTGGAGGCATTATCTATACGGAGAGAAGTGTCAGATCTTTACCGACCACAGGGGCCTCAAGTACTTCTTCACGCAGAAAGAGTTGAATATGCGTCAGAGTCGTTGGTTGGAGTTAGTCAAGGATTGTGACTGTGACATTAGCTACCATCCTGGTAAAGCTAATGTAGTAGCGAATGCTTTGAGCCGGAAAGTCGTAGTGATGGATCATTTGACAGTTCAGAGGCCTCTTCAGAGTGAGATTCAGAGATTTGATCTAGAGATTTATACTCGAGGTAGAGTTCCCTGTCTATCTACCTTGATGATTAAGTCTTCTTTATTATACCGTATTCGCAGCGGTCAGTCATTTGATGAGCAGTTGGCGAAGTGGAGGCAGAGAGATGAGACGAAGGGCAGTGCTTTGTACACAGTGAGTGAGGGCATTGTTCGTTATCGAGATAGGATATGGGTTCCTAGCAGCGATTCTTTTCGAGCAGACATATTAGCTGAGGCCCACATGTCCCCGTACTCTATTCATCCTGGGAGTACGAAGATCTACAAGGATCTGCAGATGTTATATTGGTGGCCCGGTATGAAGAGAGAGATTAGGAGATTTGTATCCGAGTGTTTGACTTGTCAGCTTGTGAAAGATGAAAATCAGAGACCAGCCGGCTTACTCAAGCCACTTCCCATTCCCGAGTGGAAGTGGGAGAACATTAACATGGATTTCGTGGTTGGTTTACCGAAGTCGGCTAGAGGTTCAAATGCTATATGGCTAATTGTTGATCGTCATACCAAGTCAGCTCATTTCTTGCCTATTAAGACGACTTTCTCCATGATTCAGTATGCCGAGGTATATATCCGTGAGATAGTCCGATTGCACGGTATCCCAGTCTCTATTGATTCTGATAGAGATCCGAGATTCACTTCCTCATTTTGGAAGAGTCTGCATTTCAGAGATGGGAACGAAGTTGTTGTTTAGCACAACTTTTCACCCTCAGACAGATGGTCAATCAGAGAGAGTTATTCAGATCTTGGAGGATCTTCTCCGTGCTTGTGTCATCGATTTCTCAGGGAGCTGGGAATCGAAGTTGCCATTAGTGGAGTTTACCTATAACAACAGCTTTCAGTCGTCTACAGGTATGGCTCCTTATGAAGCACTGTACGGAAGGAAGTGCAGATCGCTTATTCATTGGGATGAAGTAGGTGAGAGATCAGATTTGGGTCCGGAGAATGTTCAACAGGCAGCCGATACAGTAGTCAAGATCCGTGACAAGATAAGGACTGCTCAGAGTCGACAGAAGAGTTATGCCGACCGGAGGAGGAGAGATCTAGAGTTTGCCGTTGGCGACCATGTTTTCGCGAAGATAGCACCGATGAAGGGTGTCATGAGATTCGGAAAGAAGGGGAAGCTTAGTCCGGGGTTCATCGGACCATTTGAGATCCTCGACAGAGTTGGGACATTAGCATATTTAGCAAACCCTTCTCATGTGTTGAATTTTGAGTCGTTGCAGTTTTCTCCGAACTTGTCTTATGAAGAGAGACCAGTGCAGCTCTTAGACCGTAAGGAGAAGAAGCTTCGAAACAAGGTGATCAAATCAGTGAAGGTCAAGTGGCTTAATCATTCCGATGAGGAAGCTACTTGGGAGTCAGAGTCAGAGATGCGGAGTCGCTTTCCAGATATATTCGGTGAGTTCTAATTTCGAGGACGAAATTTTATTTAAGGGGGAGAGTGTTGTAGTACCGAAACAACCAATATGCGTATATATGTGCATAATTTCTAGTATTTAATTTTAAATGGTTATTATTTTAAGAAATTGTTGATTTAATTGCATTTAAATCATTTACGTTATTTTTAAGGATTTTAAATCGCGTATTTCAAATTTTAGCTTTTTAGATATATTAGCGGGACCGGACCGGAGATAGGAAATCGGAGATAAATTTTATTATCCAAAAATATTCCTAAATTTATTTCGAGCTAAGAAATAATTATTTTGTTGAAATCAAGTGGATTTAAGTCTACTTTAATTAATTAATCACCAATTTAATTATAGGCTTCTTAATTCATCTAGATTGTGCTTAATTAACTTTTAATCAAGCTTATCTAACATAGGATTCTACTTAGCAAAACTTAAATAAAATCTTACACTAATTGAGAAGACAAGTCTCGGTCATCTCCACTCCACACAATTCCAAGGAATACCATTTAACTCTCAACAACAAGAAACAAAGGCCAACCAATAAACATGCATGTTTTTCCCCCCAACTTGGCATCATTTACTCCCCCATGCACACCTTATTTGACCACAAGCCTTCACCATCTTCTTCACTTCCCCTAGAACAAAATATTAGAGAATTACAAGCTCCCATTCTTGGCAAAGACAACAACAATAGCAAGGTGTCTTCATTTTCGTTGTCGTGTCTCCCGATCCGACGTATTGTGTTGTTTATTGTAAAAACAACTTAAGGCATGTCTATATTATTTCTTTGCTCTTCAATCCAGTTATATATCTATTTTTAAACCATTACATGTGCTTGATCCATGACAAAACCGAAATAATGTCAAGAACATTAGAAAAAAATCTGTGCAGAATGTTTTCTCGGCCACCGTCATGCTTCACGGTTGTTGTTGGTTTTGTGATTTCAGGGGTTGGCTCGGTTCCAAGCACTCAAGGTTGCATCTAGACATGTACTAGGGCATGTTAGTCCATTGGTTCCAGCCCCTACACGCTGGAGGAAGAGATTTGACAGGAACTTCCCATAGCTGCCATTTCGAGTCTCAATTTCTGATTCTTGTTTGTCTAAGGCAAGGGTTCGGTTCTTGGTTGGCCTAGGGCCTATAACCATGGTTTGAACACTTCCTTAGCATGTCTAGGACGTGACCAAGATGACCTTTCATGGCTTGGTTCATGGTCCCATCGGTTTTAAAATTAAAACAAGAACAGCGCCCCATAGGTATTCATTTTGCTGATTTTGGTTGTGTGTGTTGAGTTTCGAATTTATGGTGTCATGTGGGTTCTGGTTGGCTTCTAGCCCTTAGCCATGACTCATACAACACCTTAGCATGTCTAGCATTGACCATGGTTAACCTCATAACCATTGGATCCTTCATTTGACAGCAAAAAAAGCAAGACACCCCACGCGTGTGAGGTGTGTTCTCGGGTGGAGCTTGTGAGTGGTTTCGGGTGTTACTTGGATCATGGCTGGCCAAGGGCCTGTAGCCATGGCTAGGACCCTTCCCTAGCAAGCATAGGACGTGGTCAAGTTGGCCTTAAGTGGCTTGAGCCACGTCCCAAGTCAGTTAGACAGCAACAACGCAAGCCCCTTCGATTTTAGTTTTTCTGAATTTTTTTTGTGTGTGTGAAGCTTCGGCTTCTTGGTTTTTGGTGGATCTTGGTTGGCTTCTAGCCCTTAGCCATAGTTCACAAAATACCTCATGATGTTTATATCATGCCTTGGTCATTCATATGGCCACTGGAATGATACATGACAGCAAGAACCAGCAACACTCCCCACGGTACAGCATATGTGTTCTCGAGTGGAACTTCAGATTTGTTGTAAGTGTTGGTTTGGATTGTGGTTGGCCTAGGGCCCTTAGCAATGGTTCAAATCACACCTTAGGATGTTGGTAATAGTCTCTGGTCGGTGGTTCAAGCCCCAATGGCANTACATATCGCATATTCTCAAAAATAAACATTTTCTATTTTTTTTTATGCACGTAATATAATTATTATCCTATTTTAATTTATCAAATGAGTTGGATCGTTCCCAGGCTCACAGCGACCTAATTCTAATATGAGACACATGCAAATAATCTCAACTTGACCAACACTTCATATTCGAACTAAAAACGAANACGGAGTCATGGTTAGATACTAAGTTTGTTGGGCGTAATTGTTTCGTTTTTAGTTCGAATATGAAGTGTTGGTCAAGTTGAGATTATTTGCATGTGTCTCATATTAGAATTAGGTCGCTGTGAGCCTGGGAACGATCCAACTCATTTGATAAATTAAAATAGGATAATAATTATATTACGTGCATAAAAAAAAATAGAAAATGTTTATTTTTGAGAATATGCGATATGTAACGCCCCGAAAATTTGAGAATCCACGCGAACCACATGCATGCAATTATTAAATTCTTGGTATTTTAATTAAAATGGTTTAATTGCATAAATTAATTCGGTTGTTCATATTAAATGTTTAAAATATATTTTTCTACATGAATGCATTAAAATGTATTTTTAAAGGTTATTCGAGTTGCGATCGAGGAACGGAAACCGAGGGCTGAAAAATGTAAAATATTTTTATTAAATAGTTGTTTTTAATTATTTAATATATGGGTGATGCTTTTTCATATTTTTTAAAAATAAGGGGTTTTGAGGTGATTTTATACGACGGAACGTAAATTTTATCGATGTTGGTTTTCCAACAAAAAAAATAGGAACTTCTTGACAACCCGGCTAATAAATTCACAATCTTATTTTAACAAAACGATTTTTATATTTTTAATTAAAGTCTAATCAGGCACTATTGAGCCTATTTATCTATCTAATGGGCCAAAAACCTTGCTTAGAGATTTGATTAGTATTTAAAATGTTAAACACCCCAAACCCTTCCCACTACCACACGCCTCAAATCAGAATTTCATCTCCCAAACCCCACCAAATACACGGCATCCAACACCACAATTTGAAGAAGAAATAATTGAGATAGCTTATGGAGAATTCAAGCCAAAGTCCTCGCCCCGTTCTTCGCAAATCGTCAACGGTTTTTCGTGCGTTTAAAACACAAAGGTACGCCATATTTCTTTCTTTTCTCATCTTTCACACCATAGTAATTATTTAAAATTGTTTTGCATGAAAAACATGGCACACAAGATGGAATTTTCGTAACTACATGCATAGGTGTCTTAAACTTGTGTTTTTGCTTCCCAAAATCATGTTTTTATATTGTAGAAGGGGCTGCCATGATTAGGAGAGGTTTGAGGGGTGTTTTTACATGTTTTAAAGAGTCCTAAAACACAGTAAAAACGTTGCAAATTAGAAAAGAACAAAGCTGGAAAAAAAAACTGAGAAAGGAAAAAAAAGCTGTGGGTCTTCTTACGGCTTGCATGGGTTCAAGGTTTGGTTTTTTTGCATGGGGGCAAGTGGGCTCGTCCAGGGCTGGCTGGGGCTCAAGGAGGGTCTTGGGTGAGGGCCTGGTAGGGTCCTAGTGGGCTAGGACTCGCGCAGCAGGGCTGGGGAAGAGTCCTCGCTGGTTAGGAAACTTCCCGAGGGTGTATTTGTGTTTGGCCGAGAGTTTAAGGGGCTGCAGCTTGGTAGTGGCTGGGCTAGGTTGTCTGGGTGATGGATTGGGACGGTCCAGAGAGGGGTAGGAAGGGTCAGGGCTCGTGGTGGCTCGAGCAAGATTCCAGGAGAAGCAACACACTCACGCACGCAAGAAGCAAGGGGACACACAGGTGGTTTACTGGTTACAGAAGCTTTGTGTGTGGGTTAGGGGCTCGGGGCTGGTCTCGGTCGAGTCTGGGCATGGTACAGGGTTGGTGAGGGTCCTAGGTGATCGTTGGTTAGGAGGCTAGAGGAGTCTTAGTTGGCTAGGAGTCTTGGTAAGGTGGTAAGAGTCACACACAAAACGTGCAGAATTTTGGGGCAAGTTTCAGTAGGTTTTTGCAGCGGTCCAGGGCTGGTTTTCGGGCTGGGCTTGGATAGTAGGGTCCCTAGGTGGGTTGGCTAGGTTTTGGCTCAAGGTGGCTTGGGTGTGGCTCGAGTAAATTAGGAGATGGCTCGGTGTGTTCGGTTAAGGGTCAAAAACGAGATTTAAGAACTAAAAATGAATCCATGGGTCCACGGGGGTGGCTCATGACTTGGAAGGGTAGAATAAATCATAAAAATGTTATGTCTAAAATTTGGGATCAAAATAATGAGTTTTGGATTTATTCGGGATTTAATCGCCGCACGAAATGCTAATTAACGAATTAATTGAAAAGCCTAGTTTAAGCTTTATAAAATTATGAAAAATTAGGTTTAAGCTTAAATAATTATTATAAGTCTAAGTTTTTAATTTGGGAATTTTATATTAAGATTTGGTTTAATTCGGGATTAAAACGTATTAATATGTTATATTTAAAGATTAAATTAAAAGTCCTCGATTTAAGCTAAATAAAAATATGAGAAAATTCATGTAGGCTTAAATAATTATTTGTGACATGTTAGAGTCAATGAAATTAAGAAAATATCAAAAACGGGAAATTTTACGTCTAGGGGTAAAACAGTCTTTTTACACCTAAAAATTAGTAAAGGTCATGGCAGTGCTCTAAATGCTATTTTTGTGATATTATGATTATTTTTAAATGTTTATAAAATATTCATGATTTATTTGTGATTTTTAAATGTCTAAGGGATTTTTATGATTTAAGATTGACATTTAAAAGACATGTTGCATGCTTGGTTTCAAAAATAAAAATGATATGTTATGGATGATTTTTATAAGTGATGAAAATGTAAAATGTTGAAGGAGGTGAAGTGATTGTGACTAATTCGTTAATAATGGCGATGTCGTGAGGGTGATGGTCCCAGTGGGAGCCCGACGATCGTGTTTCCATTATTGCGAATATGAGGTTATGAGGTTTGAGGAAGAATGAGAATATCGTGAGGGGAGAAGGCCCCAGAGGGAGCCCCGACGATCGTATTTCTATTCGATCATGTTAGGCCAAGGCTCAGTTGACCGGTGAGAGCTTCGCTGATGTCCCCGCCGCCCAGTACTGTGGTTATATGTAGATGGATCCATCGATCATTTCATGTCATGTCAGGAGAGTCACAATTAACGATCTGAATTCAACAAAGGAAAATGGAAATGTTTATGATCATGATAAAAGGTTTTATGTCATGTTTTGAGGAAAAGGAAAAGGTTAAGGTTTATGTTATCTATGTCATGAAAATGTTTATGTTTAAAGTTGATACATCATTATGAAAATGTTTTTATGCATCATAAAAAGGTTTACGAAAATGTTCATGTTTGAAGTTTATGCATCTTCATGAAAACGATATTTTAAGTACAAGTATTTTTCACTGTTGCGTGTGGTTTTATACGTATTACTTGTTATCAAGAATATAGCGTGTTGAGTCTTTAGACTCACTAGGTGTGATTGATGCAGGTGTTTATGATGAAAATGTTATGGGAGGTCTTGATGGTTGACCTGACTGGACTGAAGGTGCACACGACCCGAGGAACAGCGCTTCTAGCTTTCCGCATTTACGATTATGATTTATGTTAAAGATTTTTTTACGACTTTTTATTTATGCTTTTGATTGATTTTTGAGAGATTATATTATGGGCTGTATTTCTCAAATATATAGTTGGTTGTGTTTATTTTAAAATGATGTCCAAAATATTTTATGTAATTTTTGTGGTTCGGCCGATGCTAGAGAGGTTTTTTTTTAAAAAAAAATTCTAGCACATTTTAAGAAAAAGAATGGTAGACGTTTCACGATATGTCTTGTGGCCACCTTACGCTTATGGGATTGCTTCACCCGGTGACTTACGTCCAGTTTACGATTATGTATGGGTACGGATATCCAGTCCAAGGGCTGTGACGATCTCTACTGCCTAGTATACTGTCGTATAGTCCGATCAGACGTGCATGTTATGTTATAGGCCACTTGCGTAGAACATTATCTCTAAAGAAAAATTACGATATGATATGTTATGACAGGGCTCTATCGAGCAACTATTTTATGTACGATTTTTCAGTTATGCACGTATTTATAATTAATCATGACACGATTTTCACGTTACGCTTTACGATACGATATTTTTACGTTGCATGCGATTTTATGATATATTTACTTGTTATTCACGATATATGCATGCTGGGTCTTTAGACTCACTAGACTTGATTGATGTAGGTACTGACGATGCAGAGGCTGAGGGCGGGGACCAATGAGTTAGCTCGGATCGGCGGTAGTACGAATCCGAGGACCTCACGTTTATTTATTCAGTTTTACGTTCAAACTCTTGTTATAACTTTATATATATTTTAAGTTATTGTTTAAAACATTATTCAGTTTCCGCTGCTATGTTTATGTTAAACCGTTGGGGGTTATTTTACGAAAGTTTTTATATGTTGCAATTTTATTTATTTAAAGAGAAAATTTTTAATAATTCCGCAAAATTATTAATACGAATTACGGGCCTTCACAATTTATTTGGTCACAGACATGTGAGGCTAGTTTTGTTGAACTTAAGCAGATATTGACTAGTGCTCCTCTGACTATTCCATCAGGTGTAGGAGGATTTACGGTGCACACCGATGCTTCACATCGAGGACTAGGTTGTGTATTAATGCAGCATGGACGTGTTGTTGCCTATGCTTCACGACAGTTGAAGCCACATGAGTCTAGATACCCAGTGCATGACTTGGAACTAGCAGCAGTGGTTTTTGCCTTAAAGATTTGGCGTCACTACTTGTATGGTGAGAAATTTGAGATATTCACTGATCATAAGAGTTTGAAATACCACTTTTCACAAGCGGAGTTGAACATGAGACAGAGACGTTGGTTAGACTTGTTGAAAGACTGTGATTGCGAAATAAAATATTATCCAGGAAAGTCTAATGTAGCAGCCGATGCTTTGAGCAGAAAATTATGTAATATGTCTTTGATCACTAGCAGTGTATCTGACTTAGTAGATNTGCGTGATGCTCATTGCAGTAAATTCAGTGTACACCCTGGAAGTAAAAAGATGTACAATGACTTGAAGAAACAATTTTGGTGGAAAAGAATGAAATCTGACATAGCAGAATTTGTATCTCGTTGTTTGAATTGTCAACAAGTGAAAGCAGAAAGAAAGCGACCAGGAGGTCTTTTGCATAGCCTTAAGGTTCCAGAATGGAAGTGGGACCATATCACCGTGGACTTTGTCACGAAATTGCCGAGGTCGTCGAGGGGTTGCGATGCAATTTGGGTTATCGTTGACAGATTAACTAAGTTTTCGTGTTTCATTCTTTATCAGATGACATATAGACATGATCAGATGGCCAGATTGTACATCAGAGAAGTTTTGAGATTGCATGGTGTGCCTAAGTCAATTGTATCAGATCGTGATCCTAGATTTTCTTCTCATTTTTGGCAGAGTTTACAAGAGGCCCTTGGTACTCGTTTGCATTTGAGTACAGCATATCATCCTTAGACAGACGGACAGTCAGAACGTACTATTCAGACATTAGAGGATATGCTGAGAGCTGTAGTTATGGATTTTGGCATTGGTTGGCAGGACTCGTTACCACTTGTCGAGTTTTCTTATAACAACATTATCAAGTGAGCATTGGAATGTCACCATTTGAAGCATTATATGGCAGGAAGTGTCGATCTCCTTTGTATTGGGACGATTTATCTGAAGCACCAATTGTAGGACCTGATATGATAAGAGATATGAGAGAGAATGTGAAATTGATTCAGAGTCGTATGAGAGTTGCTCAGGATAGGCAGGCTAAGTATGCGAACATCAGGAGACGGCCGTTGATTTTTGAGAAAGGTGACAGAGTTTTTCTGAAAATATCTCCTTTCCGTGGTACAATTAGATTTGGAAAGAAGGGTAAATTATCACCGAGATTCATAGGTCTGTATGACATTTTGGAACGTGTTGGTGATTTGGCTTATAGATTAGCTCTTCCTCTTGCGTTATCAGGTGTTCATGATGTTTTTCATGTGTCCATGTTGAGGAAATATCATCCAGATCCTTCTCATGTACTTCCACCCGATGAATTTGAGTTAGATCAGAATTTGAGCTATATTGAGAGACCGATTAAAATTCTAGATAGAAAAGATAAGCAACTCAGAAATAAATTGATACCGTTGGTTAAAGTACCGTGGAACAGACATGGTGTCGAGGAGGCAACTTGGGAATTAGAAGATAAAATGAGACAAAAATATCCAGAGTTATTCAAATGAAGTACGCTTCTATTCTCGGTTTTATTTTCAGTATTGATTATTACATGTTAGACTTGAAAGATATGATTGATTTCGAGGATGAAATCTATTTTTAGAGGGGAGGAATTGTAATACCCGAATTTTGAAAATGTGGCAGTAGTTGTGATGGTTTATGACTTTACGTTATGGTATAAATGGTAATGAATGTTATAGAATGGAATAGATAATTGATGAGTAGAATCAAAGGTTGAATTTGAGCTAAATAGGTTATGGAAGTGCAGAAACGGTATGAAAAATGTGGCAGTAGTTGTGATTTTTAGCATAATGTTTTGTATATTGATCCAATTGATGTGAGTCCACTTTCATTAGAAAGATATGACATAAGGCTATAACTTTTTTATTTTGAGTTTGGTTCAAATCATTAGGGAAGACGAGCCAAAAGCGCCCTGAAGTGTGTCGTGCGTATCGTCGTTCCTACAATGACACATGTTGGGAGATTTAGCGTAACTTTTTACTCCGACCTCCAAATGATCTGAAATTTTGAGAGGTTTACGAAAAGACATAGAGCTACAATGTTTTAGTTTACGCCTTTCGCAAATTCTGAATTTAAAAATACCTTTTGGGCAGAATACAGCGCGCCCCTACGCCAGATCCCGCGCGATGGAGCGCCCGGTGCTGAAATTTTTGTTGTTGGGCAGTATGGTGCGCGCCCCTGCTCCAAATCACACGCCATGGTGCCCAGCACTTGTACAAAAAACGTGTTTTGAGGTTTGGATGGTATATATTTGATTGGGGAATGATTTTTGTATCATTTTCTCTTCTCTTTTTCCTACTCCATCGGTTTAGAGCTATGGTTCTTAATTTTTCCTTTCATTTTCTAATTTCTTCTTCAATCTATGGGAGATTTGTTCAAGGAAATTATGAAATTAAGGTAGATGTGTGATCCTCTCTCCAAGATCTTCAAGATGGTGTAATTATGTTATATTTTTATTGAAGTTTGGAAATGGGATGAAGTTTAGAATTGATATTTGTGTTGATATTTGAGATGTTGGAGACGTTGAAATTGTGTTGGTTTGAATTTAAAATGGAATTGAAGCCAATGGCAAAGTATAGGAGCTAATTTCTTTAGCACGCATGCTATGTGTTTGACAAAATGATTCAATGAATGTTTTTATGTAATATTACGGTTAAGAAATTTACGGAGATTGATTCGAAGCAGTATTGGGTTAATTATGAATTTTGAACAGAAACTACTCTGTTTTGATAGATGATCAAAGTTCTTGAGTTATAGTAGAATTCAGAGGTTCAAGACTTCTCACCTACACATTTCGATCTTCTTTTGGTAATATTTAAAAGGTATGTTACGGTCGGTAACATATGTGCTAAAAGTATCATTTTTATTTTAAATTGAAAATTCTATGGCTCGATGAATTATTTGTGATTTGATGATGATTGTGGCCTTGAGATGAGTTTATTATAATATCGAAATGATTATATTGATTTGCATCATTACATTGCATATTGAGCCACTTGTTGATTCAGATTTGATATGGCAGAGGTCGCCTTGATTTATTGATTTGTTGGACGTATGGGGCTATAGTTGAGTTGGCATAGTGTATGCGGAGGTCGCTGCTATGGCCTGAACACTCCCTATATGCGCACCATAGTCCTGGGATTGTAGAACACAGCACCCCACCTCGAGCGGATGAGTCGGTGGATGTTGCTGGGGGATTCTCTTTCCTTGGGTAAGCTATGACCAGATGATTCACTTGATCTTGAGATTTATTGATAGCCCACAGCTTCTAATCATGCATTGCATTATATTGCATCTTTATGAATTTAATATGAAATATTTGTCACTTTAATTCTCATATGTTATTGATTGTATCATACTGGGTTTATACTCACCGGCATGTCCGGCACCTCTTGTTTTCATGTGCTTGACGGTAGGTGAGGCGAGGCTTGGGATGCCAGAGTCCAGCTCAAGGCGAGGAGATACGAGTCAGAGTGGGATTCTCGGGTCTTAGGAGCTATTTTATGATGTTGGGATTTCTTTATTTTGGCATGTTGAAAATTATATTTCAAACATTTGAGACAATTAAATTATTTTGACGATATTTATGTGGATTTGTGAACCACAAATTATGTATTTTACTAGATCATTTGGTTTGTTACAATTATAATTATTAGTATTAGATATCGGACTCGGGGCCCCACTGTGCCAATCTCCAAGGCACTGTACCGATTAGCTCCAGCTGAGACGCTAGAACTTAAACAGCAGATACAGGAGCTTCTTGAAAAGGAATTTATTCGCCCTAGTTTCTCTCCATGGGACGCACCAGTGTTGTTTGTAAAGCAGAAGGATGGAAGCATGAGGCTGTGTATCGATTACCGAGAGCTGAACAAGGTAACAATCAAGAACAAATACCCAATACCAAGGATCGAGGACTCATTCGATCAGTTGCAGGGAGCTTCAGTGTTCTCTAAGATAGATCTTCAATCAGGGTATTATCAGCTGAAGGTTAAAGATGCAGATGTTCACAAAACAGCCTTCAGAACCCGGTATGGGCATTACGAATTCTTAGTAATGCCCTTTGGACTGACAAATGCTCCAGCAATTTTCATGGACCTCATGAACCGAGTATCCTAGCCTTATCTTGATCAATTCTTCATAGTGTTTATTGACGATATCCTTATTTACTCGAAGAGCCATGAGGAGCACAGTCAATATTTGAGGACGGTTTTACAGACCTTGCAGAGTCGCAAGTTGTTTGCGAAGTTCAGTAAGTGTGAATTCTGGTTGGAGAAAGTAGCATTTTTGGGGCATGTAGTATCTAGCAATTGGATTGAGGTGGACCCAGCAAAGATGACGGCCGGTAAGGAATGGGTAGAGCCGAAGAATGCATCAGAGATCCGCAGCTTTCTGGGTTTAGCCGGTTACTACAGGAAATTTATTCAGGGATTTTCGTCGATAGCAGTGCCGCGCACTTCACTGACAAAGAAGAATGCTAAATTCGTGTGGAGTGACGAGTGTCAGAAGAGCTTTGATACTTTGAAACAAGCTCTTATTTTAGCGCCGGTGTTGGCCATGCCATCAGGGCAAGGAGACTTTGTGTTATACACCGATGCATCTATGTTCGGTTTAGGCGCAGTATTGATGTAGCATGGTTGGGTTATAGCTTATGCTTCCAGGCAGTTGAAAGCGCATGAGAAGAACTACCGGACTCACGATCTTGAATTAGCCGCAGTAGTCTTTGTGTTGAAGATTTGGAGACACTACTTGTATGGCGAGAAATGCCAGATATTCACTGATTACTAGAGTCTCAAGTATTTCTTCACACAGAAGGAGCTGAATATGAGACAGAGGAGATGGTTGGAATTGGTAAAAGACTACGACTGCGAAATTAACTACCATCCGGGAAAGGCTAATGTCGTCGCAGACGCCCTGAGCAGAAAAGTCGCAGCCATAGCACAGTTGTCAGTGCAGAGACCTCTTCAGTCTGAGATTCAGAAATTTGGTCTAGAGGTATATCCTAAGGGCAGAGCTTCGAGGCTGTCTAATCTGACAGTCAAGTCAGATTTACTAGACCGTATCCGTCAAGGACAGTTTTCAGATGAGCAGTTGCAGAAATGGAGACTGAAGGATGAAGCCAAGGGCAGTGTGCTCTACTCAATGTCAGACGGTAGTGTGAGATATAGGGGAAGAATGTGGGTGCCTAACGTAGATTCGATCAGAGAAGATATCTTATCAGAGGCACATGCATCTCCGTATTCAATCCACCCAGAAGGTACCAAGATGTACAAAGACTTGCAAATCTTGTATTGAAGGCCAAGGATGAAAAGAGACATCCGCAGATTTGTGTTTGAATGCCTCACTTGTCAACAGGTGAAGGCGGAACACCAGAGGCCAGCAGGGATGCTTAAGCCACTCCCTATCCCAGAGTGGAAATTGGAGAATATTACTATGGATTTTGTTAATGGGTTGCCAAGGTCAGTTAGAGGATCCAATGCCATTTGGGTTATCGTGGACCGATGCACTAAATCAACGAACTTCTTGACAGTGAAGACGACTTTCTCCATGACGCAGTACGCGGAGCTTTATATCAGGGAGATCGTTCGGTTGTACGGAATCCGAGTTACCATAGTGTCTGACAGAGATCCGCGGTTCACATCTTCATTCTGGAAGAGCCTACATGCAGCAATGGGGACGAACCTGCAATTCTGTACAGCTTTCCACCCGCAGACAGATGGTCAGTCGGAGCGAGTGACTCAGATTTTTGAGGATCTATTGCGAGCATGTATGATCGATTTCCAAGGGACTTGGGAATCGAAGCTACCTCTAGTGTAGTTTACATACAACAACATTTTTCAAGCATCTATAGGTATGGCTCTCTATGAAGCATTGTATGGAAGGAAGTGCAGATCGCCGATTCATTGGGATGAAGTCGGTGAGAGAGCAGAACTTGATCGAGAGATAGTTCATCAGACTGCAGATGTGGTGGTCAAGATTTGTGACAGGATGAAGACCGCCCAGAGCCGTCAGAAGAGTTATGCTGATAAAAGGAGGAGAGATCTCGAGTTTTCCGTAGGTGATCACGTTTTTGTAAAAATAGCACCAATGAAAGGTGTTATGAGATTTGGGAAAAGAGGCAAGCTGAGTTCGAGGTTTAATGGGCCGTTCAAGATTCTTGACAGAGTTGGGACACTAGCTTATCGTGTTGCCCTTCCGCCGAATCTGGCCGGGGTACACAATGTGTTCCACGTCTCAATGCTGAGGAAGTACCTAGCTAATCCTTCGCATGTTCTGAGTAATGAGCTATTACAGTTGGCTCCAGACCTGTCTTACGAGGAGAGAACTATCCAAATCCTAGACAGACAGGAGCGTAGACTCCGGAACAAAGAAGTTGGTCAAAGACCGGTGGCTAAACCAATCCGTGGAGGAAGCCACTTGCGAGTCAGAAGTGGACATGAGGATTCGCTACCCGGAGTTGTTCGATAAGATTTAATTTCGAGGACGAAATTTTTATAAGTGGGGGAGGAACTATAGTGCCCAAATTCTGTACACGTATAACCCATTCATTTATTTAATTGTTAAATCATTTGATTAATTGATTTTTACCATGCATGATTTATTTAAATGCATTATTTTAAATTACTTATGTTAAATGATGCACGTTAAAATATTTTTCAAGTTTCATGTTTCAGTCGATTATTCGAAGCGTGATTGAGGAAAAGACCCGGTGATGATTTTGGGCAATTTTAATGGAGTATTTTATTTTTAAGTTAAGGATAGAGCATTTTAATTAATTTATTCAGTTTAGCATTTTCAAAGCCTTATTTATGTATTTAGTGATTTAAGAGTTTAAAGCTTTTAAAATTAGCATATTTGGGTGTGTTATTTTGATTTAGCAGTTTGTTTAAAATTAATGGGGGTTAAACTCTTTATTAGCATTTTAATTAGTTGTTTTAGCAAAAATCTCTCCTAATTAAAAACCACACACACGTTACTCACACTCACACACACTTACACGTTTTTACACACACTAAAACACACAACACACTCTACACATCTTATTTTCAGATTTTTTTTTAAAAGAGAAAAACCTAGGTTCCTCAAGCATAAGCAGCTGCCCCCTCTGTCTAAATTTCCAGCAAGTTTTGTCGAGTTTCTTCAAAGAAAATCGCGCCACGTTCGTCCCGGATCAACCTCGCTTCTTTCTCCGCTTCGGTATCGCCGTTTTGGTAAAGTTTATCATCATAAGGCACATATATTCTTTCATTCATGTATCGATCTCGTCATATTATGCGTTTTGTTTATATTTATGCGTAAAAATTCATGTGTGATGAGTAAAAGTTTGAGCAATCATGTTTAGATCAATTTTGAAACGATTTTGGATCACAAATTTACGTTTTTTCTGTCATTTTAAATACTGCGATTTTTCGGTCGTGATTCTGAGAAAACTTTTAACACAAAAATTTTATAAATTTTTGATACCTTCGAATTGATATAAGATTCAAAATTTTTGGACGAAAATTGATTGAGTTATAGCATTTTTTTGTTGGACTGCTAAAAGTGCATTTTTCAGAACATTATGTATTGATGCGTTCTTGAAGTTTTATTGTTGCAGGATTCGTTGGAGATGGACGGGCGATCGTTGCTGCGTATAGGTATGCTTAGTATGATGTTGAGTTGGCAATTGGGTTACCGGTTAGTGTCGATAGGCACTTGAATTCACTAGAAGTTGTCGGAAACAATTGGATGTCAATCTCCATGTTTTGAGTTGCATTGTGTCGTAGGTTGAACGCCGTTGTTTCGAGGTGTTTGTACCAATGTTGTCAATGTAGTAGCATGCCAAGATGGGTCTCGGGGTGTCGGTTCATAGTCCGTGCCACCGAGTTTAGAACGTTAAGAAATTCTTGCACAGAATAATTCGTGGGTTATCTCCTACCGCGGGAACACGAATCCCCACACGGACCAGAGCACGGGGTCCGTGCCTTTGTTTTTCTTTGAAGGGTCAATTTACAGAGTCTATACGGACCCCTACCCGGACCTAGGCATGGGGTCCGTGCCTTTCCTTTTCTGCACGACTCATTTTACAGTATCTACACAGACCCGGAGCCGGACCTGGGCACGGGGTCCGTGTACTACCTTTTTGATTTAGGTTGAATACTTTGAGGTTTGATGTATTAGTTTAATGCAATGTTTTAACAAGGCCGAGTCACGGGAATTTTAGAGCGTACTAGGGAAATGAATGAGCTTGGGTTTGAGCATGATTACTACGTCTAAGCTATTAAAGTTAAGTGTTTGAACTCACGTTAGTATGTTGCAGAAGCGGCCCCAAACGAGATCCAACGAATCCCTCAACACCAAGTAAGTATGTTGACGTGCAAAAAGGAAATATTTCAAGTTTTTGAGGTATTCTAAATGTCTTGTGACAAAATTATGAATGGGTTTGGAAGTCGGTGAACGTGGCCGAGGACCTCTCCACCCCGTTAAAGCATGAACGGGTTTAGATCAGGATTGAAAAGCGTTAAAGAATGAACGGAGACCAATCCACCCATTAAAGCATGAACGGGGATCTCATGTATGTGGCAGTGGATACGTCCCTGTCAGCCCAGTACTGTGGTTTGTCTGATCAGGCATTTACTATATATAGGTCACTTGCTTTGAAGCATGCCTCTACGCAAAATGATGAAGTGATGTACGTTCAAGTATGTTCAAGTATGCAAGCATGTTTTAAGAAAAGTTTTATGTTGATGGCACGTCTATGTATGTATATACGTATGTTCGAGTTTTGTTATGCAAGTTCAAGTTTCATGTATGTACTCCTTATTTTAAAGTTGAATGTGGTTTTATTACGTATTATTCGTTACTTCCAGTTTATACATATTGAGTATTTAGACTCACTAGACTTGATCGATACAGGTGAGGATGATTTCGAGTAGACTAGGGGTGGTGACCAAGGAGCAGGCTTGGACTGAGAAGGAGGCTAAACCCGAGGACCGCCATGTTTTGAAGTTTTCATGCAATGCTTAAAGTACTTTAATTTGATGTTCTGGTTAGGATGTTTTGAACAAGCGTTTATATTAGCAAAATTTTTATTGGTGATCTTTTACTTCAAATAGTTTGATTGAACTACGAGTAGTTAACCGAAATTATGGTTCATTTTCGTATTTAAGAAAATTTTAAATTTTTCCGAAAATTTTAAATAGTTAAAAAGTACGGTACGTTACACGCTGGCCTTATCAACATTGAAAGGAAATTCTCGTAAGACGGGTATCAATAAACTAGCAGTTGAGTACTATGTGGAAAAAAGCTCACTAACAAGGTTTCAACAAAGATATGTATTATGAAAAGAAAAATTTGGTTAACAAATAAAAGCTAAAAAAATGTACGTAACTGAAATATAAATGCAAATGTGATGCGACTTTGATTGTTGCACTCCCAAGATGAGGTTGTCCACAAGTAGTATAATTCGATGAGTCCGAATATCGTATCCACAAGGAATCTAAGGTAATTACAAGTCCACTACAATGTCCTTGTGTTTTGTTTTGTTTTTTTTTATATTTTAATTATTTAAATCTTTAATTGGTAATTTTTAATTGTTCAAATTAAATTTAAGTAGTTGAGATTAAAGGATCCACTCTTGGTATTTTAATAAAGTTAAAATTAATGAACATTATTGAAATCCACTTAATAAAATAGTTCCAATATATTAAATTATCATATTTATATTATGTTATATATTATTATCTTATAAGTATAGAATATATACAAAAACTTATAAATGTTGTCAAGTATTTATTGTGCTATATATATATTTGTAAACACTAAATCGAGGTTCACACTTTAAATGGTTGGTAATACAAAACTAATATTTAAATGGTACCAAGAAATTAATATTATGATATATTCATATATAATAAATCAAGGCATCCACTTTAAATGGTTGGTAATACCAAACTAACATTTAAATGGTTCCAAGAATTTAGAGTAACATATAGCAGCAATAAATCAAAACTTCCACTTATAAATAGGGTAAAATAATGCTTAAAGAAATAAATATAACATAAATAATAAATAATGATTAAATAATATATAACATTGATTATTACCTTTTAATAACCTTATTATCGTACCAAGAGTTTCACCTTTTCATCTCAACTTTGGAAAGTTAGCTACTAATTATTCAAAAGTATAAAATTTTGAATATTAAATTAACATGCTAATTATATTTAAATGAAGAAATAAAGGGAAAACAAAGAGAAAAATATTATGAACTCAAAAATTTGTTCATAAAATGGGAGATATCTCAATTCATTACAATGCACCACAATTTATAGCAAAATTTGAGGAGACAACCACAAGTAAAATATTGTTTTTGTTTTACACACAAGTCTTCATTGGTGTTCCAAGAAATTATGTCATCATACACATCACTTTTGAAAATCTTCCCATCAAAATTTTCTTTTCCACATAAAACCAAAGATGTAGATAATTGAGTTGTTTGAATTGTGATAATTTTTTTTACCATTTGACAAAGTAATTTGAGAGATATGATCAAAATGATATTGCACGGTAAAACTGCCACTACTTTGATAACTTTATTAATTGCTTAATTTGATCTCAATTGTGAGAGGATTTTTATCTCATGCTTGCGACTAATATTGTAGATATTAACATCAACTTTCTACGGGTCCAAGAATCATCTTAATCTCCTTTGCAACGTCAATGTTATTCTTGTTTTATCAAACATGTAAAAATAGTAAAACTTATAATTACACAAAAACTTATATTTTATACAGTTTATTATAAATCATATAATATTTAAAGATTTAATAAAACAAAAACTATAAACTTATATTATAAAATATTTAATTAATGTACAATTTTTTATGTTTATCACACCCCTCGAACCAGCTTATTGCTAGTCTCTAGCAATTTAAGCGTTAATATCAATACAAAACATATTGATTAATTTAAATAGAAATGTAATCGGAACTATCCAAGTGTTTAAATTAAAGTTTAAAACTGTCAAAATTATATCAAAATCATCATAATTATAATTTATAAAATAATTCAAGCTGATCAATTCAAAGCTTATTTTCAGGTAATTAAATGTACATGGCCTTCAGAAATTCTTAATAAGAGTCTTAATTTCATATCCTCATGGGTTAATAAATGTTTAAATTCATGGGAACAGTTTTTCTCATAGAGTTGGAATATAGATAAATACTTAGAAAAATGGTTTACAGAATGCAGGGAGACAAACGAGCCAAATTAATCAAAAGATAGGAAATCCATTGATTTGAAATCTAGTTATTCTTATTATATATATTTTTTTCCTGATCTTTTTTTCTTCATAACATCATGGAATGAGGCTAAGTTTATGCTCATTGACCACATATTTATTTAATTTGTACAATATATTTGTCTCTTTCTATTTTTTTCTTACTTTTTACCCTTTTGAGAGATAATTGAGTCGTAGCATATAATTTTAAAATTACATAGATCTTCAACATCTTTTTTTTAAATTTTTTTTCAAGAAATATCTATTTTTTTTCAAAATAATAACTAAAGATCTAAACAATAGATAGCATCTCTAATGATCAATAAAGGTTCGAAAGTTGTTTTCTCTGTCCTCCCCACTCACTCACAAAATATGTGTGAGTTTAAAATTTTAGGCACTCTTATAACATATATCTTGGGCCATATACTTTAATACATGATGTAATCACAATGGTTAATCACTCAAAAAGATTTCATAAATCATATTTTTATAGTGATCAGAATATTAAAATTGACTTTTTTTCATATAAAAATTTAAACATCCTTAGATAGATTAATACATTTTCTAATTTAAATCTTTCAAACATGTAATGTATGAAATTTTTAAAAAAACTACTAATATACCAACAATAAACATAGTTTTATTATAAAATAATATTTTTTTTAATATATAATTTTTTAAAGTATGTTTTTTTAAAAAAAATATATTTGTTCTCCCCCCAATCACAATATGACTTTGTCCCTAATGTAAAAATAACTATTAATTAAGAGTACATAATGAAATAGATATCACCTTGAATTTTATTGTAGATAACAAACTGAAACAAACATAAACCAATCCACGACTTTTGAATCAATGATACAACTTTATATTCTTACTGCTTGATTGCGACTAATTGATCTTTGTTATCATCGGATCGGGCTTATGAACAAAAGCTTCCAAATCATCAATTAATTGGTCAGCAGTCGAAGCAGAGATGAGCATCCTTCGTGAGTTTTCTGAAATGAAATTTCGTTCCACAGCTTTATCAAGAAATGTCAAAAAATTGTCATAATAATTATTGATATTCAACAAGCCCAAAGGTTTATTATGGATATTTATTTGTACGAAAACCACCTGGTAGTGCGATAAAAACATCATAATTTTCAATCATTATGGTAATTCTTCCATACATAGAAGAAACTTTTAATTCCTCCAGAATCGTAACACCTATAATATTTCCTTGAGCTAAAGTTGTAGGAATAATACCCAAAACCTGACTACCTCCAAGATGAGTAGATGTTGAAGCAGATCTCATTAACCAAATATTACCTCTCTCATATACCAAATGAATTTTTCTCTCAGCCAATATCTTTCCAAGATTATTTTCTGCTTCTACAAACACTTCATTTTTTCCAGGACTCGACACACAAAATACAAAAATATTTTTCAATGTTTGTGCAGAGGATCCATCCATGTTTTTACTTTCTTTTTGTTCTGCGAAAATAGAAAGAGATGAGAGCGTTAATAGGGGTAATATGTTATCATGACAAAACTATGGGTCACAGCTGTAAGCAGAATAAACAGTAAAAAACAATAATGACACACATGCATATAGCAGTAGTGTGATTGTGGCTTAAAATTTTCTCTGGTTTTACGTCCAGAAACGGCCTCAATGCCTTCTATGAGTCGAGGATATTCTTCCCATCCAATTTTCTTATAAATTGTCAAACAAGGTCTTTTTTAGTCGGATTCCCAAGACTATTACGATGACGTTCATCTTAGAATTGTTTCTGTAGAACCTGAAAAATCAGATTACGTGTAAGCCATGCATAATTGCTATTATTTAAATTAAAAATGAATTTTTATAAATATATGAAGTGTTTAATTCATTTTATGATTCTTAAATCATGATTAATTATTTTAAAAGTAGATGTATAGTTTTACCTTTTCAGGTTAAATACGCGAGGCCGGACCGGAGTTTGGATATTAGAGATAAGATTAATAATAAGAAAGATATTCTTAAATTTAATTTAAGTCAAGGAATAATTTAATTTAAATAAATAAAATGTTATATGATTTATTAAATTAATTATAGATAAGGAATTAAATAAGTTCTTTTGAATCAACATTTAATTAAAGCTTAAAATAAGATACGTAAACAAATGGGGACAAATTAATCTAAGTCTAGTATGTTCAAGAAATTAAACATAGCATTTAAATACTTAAATTTTAAACCATGCAATGCTATGCAAGGTTATATCCTAAATTTAATGTGTAAATTCACTAAAATATATAATGAGACTGTTAAACTTTAAGCAATTAAAATACAAGAATTAAACAATAAAATACCATGCAAATTAGTAATAATTTTGGGTCCAACATTTAAAATATTTCAAAGTTTTGGTAACTCTCCATTCAAACTATTCCTAATTGCACTTCATGGGGTATTCATTTCTCATTTTAATTCTCTAATGGGTAGTAAATTTAAATGCAATAGAACACCTCATTTTTTTACTCAACCTATTAGACTAAAAATCATTGATAATGCAGCAATAATAAGAGCAAACCAACGGCAGCAAGGGAATGAGAAACAATTCTAATACCATTCAAATTCTTCACTTGTAACTCCCATCTTAATGCATATTATGACATCTTTAACACCTCTTATAGCATTCACCTTCATTGTCTAGCATACCTACACTCTTACATTAAAAAATATCAAAGAAATCAGCAGCTTAGAATCGAGATACAGCAGGTGAAAATAGGGTAAGAACAGTAGAAACGAGAAAGAAGAATCCCACTCCGCTCCGCCGCTCGTATTCGTCGTATTGATTTGTTTTTGTCATGCCTTAGGATGTCAGTAAGAGTCTCTGGTCAATGGTTCAAGCAAATGACCATTTGTTTCAGAGTTTCATCCTAAATAAGCAACACAGCCGCTGCTGTAATTTCTGTTCTTGACAGCAACTTTGAGTTGCGGTTCAGGAGGTGGTTTGAGTTCTTGGTTGGCTTTTAGCCCATGGCCTTGGACTGGACAATACCTCAATGAGTTAGGAAAGTCATGTTTTTGGCCGTTTGTGATTTGGTTGAGTTTAGAGGTCGTGCGAGAATTTACGGTGCAATGTGCCAAAATGACTCTCGAAAGAGTGTTTTATGTTATTAGATTCCATTCACCAATTTTCATGTTTTCTAGTCCTAATGAATATTTTTCAGTATGTTAGGGGTATTTTTAATCATGGTTAAACGTTGGTTTAATATTGGTTCGGGTTGGTACGAAGCCATGATTAAAAAGCAAGTTATTGGTTCCAATCGTCTCGTTTTTAGTTCGATTGTTAAGTTTTTGTCAAGTTAAGATTTAATTGCATGTGTCGTATATTAGAACTAGGTTGCAGCAAGTCTGGGAGCGATCCAACTCATCCGGTAAAAATAAGGTTATAATAAAATTACGTGCATAAAAATATAAAATGTTTATTTATTAGATATATGCGATATGTCTTGTGGCCAACTTATGTTATGGGTTTTGAAGTCGGTATGCGCAACCGAGGACCTCTCCATCCGGTGACTTACGACCGGTTTACGATTACGTATGGGTACGGATATCCAGTCCAAGGGCTGTGGTGATCTCTACCGCCCAGTATACTGTGGTTTAGTCTGATCAGGCTCTCACGTTATGTTATGGGGAACTTGCTTAGAATCCTTATCTCTACCAGAAAATTATGATATGATATGACAGAGCTCTAATGAGCAAAGCTTTTACATATGATTTTCATATATGCACGTAGTTATAATTATTCATGATACGACTTTCACTGTACGCTTTAAGATACCATATTTTTACGTTGCATGCGATTTTATGATATATTTATTTGTTATTCACGATATATACATGTTGAGTCTTTAGACTCACTGGACTAGATTGTTGTAGGTACTGATGAGGCCGAGGGCGGAGACCAGTGAGTTGGCTTGTGACAGCGGTAGTAGGAACCCGAGGACCTCATGTTTTAGTTTATGCATTTTCTTATGTTCAATCTCAGTTTTAATACGTTGGATATATTTTTAAGTTGTTGTTTGAAAACAATATTTGCTTCCACTATTAATTTAAAGTTAAAATTATTTACATGTTTATTTTATAAATGAGGCAATATGATTATTTATTTAGAAATTTTTTAATAATTCCGCAAAAATATGAATACGAAATACGGGCCTTTTCAGTTGATATCAGAGCCTATGATCTTGTAAAGGGTTGTACTACTACTGCTCTCGAGAAGATCATGAATTCACGTCTTCGGTCTGTAAGTTTTACGATTACGCATTTCGTTTAAAGCATGAAATATTTTTACATTATGATTACATGAAATATTTTTTGTCAAGATTACGATTATGCGGTATTTATTTAAAATTACAGAAAATAGTGGAATTATGCATGTTGGTTACGTATGGGTTATTTATGGAACAGTATGCCTCCTAGACGCATTATTGATCGCACGGGAGGTGATGAGCATCGTCATGAGAACGAGGAGAGAGATTTACCACCACCCCCTCCACCAGACATGAACGCCCAGATGTTAGCTGGGATGACTCAGTTCTTCGCACAGTTTGCGGGGAACAATGCTGTTGTAGCCAGGCAGACGGAGCCTGAGGCTGTCTATGAGCGGTTCATGAAGATGAGGCCGAAGGAGTTCTTAGGGACGTCAGATCCTATGGTTGCCGAGGGCTGGATTAAGTCCCTTGAGGTTATTTTCGAGTTCATGGAACTTGGAGATGGAGATAGGGTTCGTTGTGCAACTTATCTGTTTGGAGGAGACGCTCGCCTGTGGTGGGAAGGAGCATCCGTAGCTTTGGATTTGGCTACTCTGAGTTGGGCGCACTTCACAGAGGTGTTCTACTCCAAATATTTTACTGACGAGGTGCGTTCCAGGTTGACCACGAGGTTTATGACCCTGAGGCAGAGAGACATGACTGTTACGGAATTTATCCGTAAGTTTGAGAGGGGTTGCCACTTTGTGCCCCTGATTGCAAATGATGTTGGTGCCAAGTTTAGGCATTTTATGAATGTTCTGCGGCCGATCTTGAGCCGTGATGTTAGGGTGGCTGGCCCTACTACCTATGATGTTGCTGTTACCAGAGCTCTAGCAGCAGAGCAAGACCAGAATGATATTGAGCGCGATTGTCAGGGTAAACGACCATTTCAGACACCACACCGTCCTTCTCAGCAGCAGCATCCGAGTAAGAAACATTTCCACGGCCCATCTAGGAGCAGAGGACAGCAGCAGCAGGGAAGTGTAGTCCCAAGGACAGTGGAGTATCCAGTCTGTGACAAGTGCTCACGCTGTCATGCTGTGACTTGTATGTATGGTTCGGGAAGTGTTAAAAATGTGGTAGTGTTGACCACATATTGAAGAATTGTCCTCAGAAGAATCTGCCTACCCAAGGCAGAGTTTTTGCTCTCCATGCAGTGGAGACTAACCCAGAGACGATGCTCATGACAGGTATCCTAAAGCGTTAAGTTCGTATTTGAAATGTAATGTTTTAAGAGTTTGGGTTAAGATTTTTAACTTAGAATTGGTTGTAGGATTGCATGTTCTAATCAGGGTTATTTACGGAAATTTAGGTTAGAAGAAATTTGACCTTTGCATGTCAATAAACATAGCTCTTGTAAAACTATTGGGTTTAGTATGATATTCCAATCTTTCATGGAGAATCTTTATAGCCGGTTCAGCTACGAAATCCTTGATAGATTCAGGGGCTACTCATTCGTTCATTTCAGAAACCTTTGCAAATTCTCTCAAGATCAAGACAGTTGGGCTAGACATAGCGTATTCAGTAGCATTGCCTTTTGGAGAGGAGTAGACAGCTACTAATGTGATCCGAGATATAGACCTCGAACTTCATGGTAATCTTGTGTATGCGGATCTTATCGTTTTGCCGATGCCAGAATTTGATATCATTCTGGGGATGGACTGTTTATTGAGGAATAGAGTTTTGATTGATTTCCAGTGGAGATCTCTCCTAGTCCGACCGCCTGGGACGGAACAATTCTTATTCGAACCAGACAGGTATTTTAATTTACCGCGTATAATCCCTTATGTCCAGGCTAGGAAACTCATACATCGAGGGTGCCGAGCATTTTTAGCTACTCTTGTATCTGTTCCCGAGACACCCAAACAGTCAGCGTCCGATGTTCCAATTGTCCGGGATTTTCTAGACGTTTTTCCTGATGACGTCTCTGGTTTACCACCTGTGCGAGAGGTGGAATTTTCTATTGAGCTTATGCCCGGTACTGCGCTGATCTCCAAAGCACCGTACCGATTCGCACCGACGGAGATGGCAGAACTCAAGAAACAGATTCAGGAACTTCTGGACAAGGAATTTATTCGCCAGAGTTTTTCGCCATGGGGCGCGCCAGTCTTATTTTTGAGAAGAAGGATGGTTCGATGAGGCTTTGCGAGTTCTGGTTAGAGAAGGTGGCGTTATTAGGCCACGTCGTTTCTAGCAGCGGTATTGAGGTAGACCCGGCGAAAGTTGCAGCAGTCAGAGATTGGGTTGTGCCGCAAAATGAATCAGAGATCTGTAGTTTCCTTGGGTTAGCAGGACACTATCGGAAGTTTATTCAGGGATTCTCCTCCATCGCTGTTCCACTCACATCATTGACGAAGAAGAATGTTAAGTATGTGTGGAGCGAGGAATGTCAGAAGAGCTTCGATACATTGAAGCAAGCTCTTATTTCAGCACCAATATTGGCCATGCCTTCGGGACCCGGAGATTTTGTTTTGAATACCGATGCTTCGAAACTTGGTTTAGGAGCAGTGTTGATGCAACATGGGAAGGTGATATCGTATGCTTCTCGTCAGTTGAAGACCCATGAGAAGAATTATCCTACCCATGATCTGGAGTTTGCAGCCGTAGTAATTGCCTTGAAGATTTGGAGGCATTATTTGTACGGAGAAAAGTTCCAAATCTTTACCGATCACAAAATTCTAAAGTATTTCTTTACGCAGAAATACTTGAATATGCGTCAGAGGCGTTGGTTGGAACTAGCGAAGGACTACGACTGTGACATTAGCTATCATCCTGGCAAAGCTAATGTAGTTGCGGACGCGTTGAGCAGGAAAGTTGCAGTGATGGCTCAGTTGATGATTTCGAGACCTCTTCAGTTTGAGATGCAAATGTTTGTTTTAGAGACATATCCTCGAGGTAAAGTTCCTCGTCTATCTACTTTGACGATTCAGTCTTTTCTTCTAGACCGTATTCGCAGTGGACAGTTAGCAGACGAGCAGTTAGCAAAGTGGAGACAGAGAGATGAAGGCAAGGGCAGTATCTTGTACACAGTTAGAGACGGTATTGTGAGATATCGAGACAGAATGTGGGTTCCTAGTAACGATTCGATTCGAGAGGATATTTTATCTGAGGCCCATATGTCGTCGTACTCTATTCATCTAGGGAGTACGAAGATGTACAGAGATCTGCAGTTATTGTATTGGTGGCCCGGAATGAAGAAGGATATCAGACGTTTTGTATCCGAGTGTCTGACTTGCCAGCTAGTGAAGACGGAGCATCAGAGACCAGCAGGTTTGCTAAAGCCCTTTCTTATCCCTGAGTGGAAGTGGGAGAACGTAACCATGGACTTCGTTGTCAGTTTGCCTAAGTCATCCAGAGGGTCGAATGCTATATGGGGGATTGTAGATCGTCTTACGAAATCAGCTCATTTCTTGCCTATTAAGACGACTTTCTCCATGATCTAGTATGTAGAGTTATATATCCAGGAGATCGTTAGACTTCATGGCATTCCCGTTTCGATAGTATCTGACCGAGATCCTAAGTTCACTTCCTCATTTTGGAAGAGTTTGCATTCAGCGATGGGTACTAAGTTGTTGTTTAGCACAGCTTTCCACCCTCAGACAGATGGTCAGTCAGAGAGAGTTATTCAGATTTTGGAGGATCTTCTCCGTGCATGTGTCCTAGATTTCTCCGGGAGTTGGGAATCAAAGCTACCGTTGGTGGAGTTTACCTATAACAACAGTTTTTAGTCGTCTATAGGTATGGCTCCATATGAAGAACTGTACGGTCGTAAGTGTAGATCGCCTATTCATTGGGATGAAGTAGGGGAGAGATCAGAATTGGGTCCGGAGATTGTGCAGCAGACTGCTGACATAGTAGTCAAGATTCGTGATAGAATGAGGACTGCTCAGAGTAGACAGGAGAGTTACGCGGATCAGAGGAGGAGAGATCTAGAGTTTGCTGTTGGTGACCATGTTTTCGTGAAGATAGCACCGATGAAAGGTGTCATGCAGTTCGGGAAGAAAGGAAAGCTCAGTCCTAGATTCATCGGACCATTTGAGATCCTCGACAGAGTGGGGACGTTAGCTTATCGTGTTGCTCTTCCGCCGAATCTGGCCGGAATACACAATGTATTTCACGTCTCCATGTTGTGGAAATATATGGCAAATCCATTGCATGTCTTGAATTTTGAACCGTTGCAGCTCACTCCGAACTTGTCTTATGAGGAAAGACCAGTGCAAATCTTAGACAGGCAGGAGAAAAAGCTTCGGAACAAAATGGTCAAGCCAGTGAAAGTCAAATGGCTTAATCATTCGGAGGAGGAAGCTACGTGGGAATCTGAGCCAAAGATGAAGAGTCGATATCCCGAGTTATTCGGTAAGTTTTAATTTCGGGGACGAAATTCCTTTAAGGGGGGTAGAGTTGTAGAACCTGAAAAATCAGATTACGTATAAGTCATGCATAATTGCTATTATTTAAATTAAAAATGAATTTTTATAAATATATGAAGTGTTTAATTCATTTTATAATTATTAAATCATGATTAATTATTTTAAAAGTAGATGTTTAGTTTTACCTTTTCAGGATCAATACGCGAGGCCGGACCGGAGTTTGAAGATTAGTGATAAGATTAATAATAAGAAAGATATTCCTAAATTTAATTTAAGTAAAGGAATAATTTAATTTAAAGAAATATAATGTTATATGATTTTTTAAATTAATTAGAGATAAGGAATTAAATAAGTTCTTTTGAATCAACATTTAATTAAAGCTTAAAATAAAATACGTAAACAAATGGGGACAAATTAATCTAAGTCTAGTACGTTCAAGAAATTAAATATAGCATTTAAATACTTAAATTTTAAACCATGCAATGCTATGCAAGGTTATATCCTAAATTTAATGTGTAAATTCACTAAAATATATAATGAGGGTGTTAAACTTTAAGCAATTAAAATAAAAGAATTAAACAATAAAATACCATGCAAATTAGTAATAATTTTGGGTCCAACATTTAAAATATTTCAAAGTTTTGGTAACTCTCCATTCAAACTATTCATAATTGCACTTCATGGGGTATTCATTTCTCATTTTAATTCTCTAATGGGTAGTAACTTTAAATGCAATAAAACACCTCATTTTTTTACTCAACCTATTAGACTAAAAATCGTTGATAATGCAGCAATAATAAGAGCAAACCAACGGCAGCAAGGGAATGAGAAACAATTCTAATACCATTCAAATTCTTCACTTGTAACTCCCATCTTAATACATATTATGACACCTTTAACACCTCTTATAGCATTCACCTTCATTGTCTAGCATACCTACACTCTTACATTCAAAAATATCAGAAAAATCAGCAGCTTAGAATCAAGATACAGCAGTTGAAAATCGGGTAAGAACAGTAGAAACGAGAAAAAAGAATCCCACTCCGCTCCGCCACTTGTATTCGTCGTATTGATTTGTTTTTGTCAAAACAAATTTCAGGCATGTATATATTCTTCCTTTGCTCTGCAATCAAGTTATATTAGATATTTTAAATCAGTACATGTTCATAAATCAAGTGACAAAACGCATTTTGACAGCAAAACTCTTGAAAAATCTGTACAGCTTCTCAGCCAATGGTATGTGCTTCACGTTTTAGTGTATTGCGTTGTTGACAGGGGTTGCTCGATTCCAGGCATACATGGCTGCTTATAGGCATGATTTAGAGTGTGTTAGGGTGTTATTAGTCCATTGGTTTACATCCATACACTCATAATTAATGAAATGACAGCAACTGGTTTCCAAGGGTGCAGAATTGAACCACGTTTTTTTTGTTCCTGGTTGTTTAAGGGGGTATTCGGATCATGGCTGTTTTAAGGACTGTAGCTATGGTGAGAATCCTCCCTTAACATGTCTAGGACGTGACAAAGGTGTCCTTTCCAAGCTTGGTTCACGGATCCATTAGAATTTCACAACAACAACACAAGTGCATTTCGGATATTCATTTTTCTGTGTGAGTGTGTTTCGAGTTTTTAGTGTTTGTGTGGTTGTGGCTGGCTTCTAGCCCATATCCATGGTTCATACAACACTTCATCATGTCTAGATCGAGCCATGGTCTATTATAGGACAACTGTAATGATACAAGACAGCAAGTTAGTGCAAAACATCACAGTACAGAATTTTGGGTTCTCGGGTTGGAGCTGTGATTGTCCTAGGTATTTGCTTGGGTTGTGTTTGGCTTTTAGCCCTTAGCCATGGTCCAAGCCATGCCTTAGGATGTCGGTAATAGTCTGTGGTCAATGGTTCAAGAAAATGACCATTTGTTTCAGAGTTTCATCCTAAATAAGCAACACAGCCGCTGCTGTAATTTCTGTTCTTGACAGCAACTTTGAGTTGCGGTTCAGGAGGTTGTTTGAGTTCTTGGTTGGCTTTTAGCCCATGGCCTTGGACTGGACAATACCTCAATAAGTTAGGAAAGTCATGGTTTTGGCCGTTTGTGATTTTGTTGAGTTTAGAGGTCATACGAGAATTTACGGTGCAATGTGCCAAAATGACTCTCGAAAGAGTGTTTTATGTTTTTGGATTCAATTCACCAATTTTCGTGTTTTCTAGTCCGAATGAATATTTTTCAGTATGTTAGGGGTATTTTTAATCATGGTTAAACGTTGGTTTAATATTGGTTCTGGTTGGTACGATGCCATGATTAAAAAGCATGTTATTGGTTCCAATCGTCTCGTTTTTAGTTCGATTGTTAAGTTTTTGTCAAGTTAAGATTTAATTGCATGTGTCGTATATTTGAACTAGGTTGCAACAAGTCTGGAAGCGATCCAACTCATCCTGTAAAAATAAGGTTATAATTATATTACGTGCATTAAAATATAAAATGTTTATTTTCGAGATATATGCGATATGTCTTGTGGTCAACTTATGTTATGGGTTTGGAAGCTGGTATGCGCAACCGAGGACCTCTCCACCCGGTGAGTTACGACCGGTTTACGATTACGTATGGGTACGGATATCCAGTCCAAGGGCTGTGGTGATCTCTACCGCCTAGTATACTGTGGTTTAGTCTGATCAGGCGCTCACGTTATGTTATGGGCCACTTTCTTAGAAACATTATCTCTACCAGAAAATTATGATAAGATATGACAGAGCTCTAATGAGCAAAGCTTTTACATATGATTTTCATATATGCACGCAGTTATAATTATTCATGATACGACTTTCACTGTACGCTTTACGATACCATATTTTTACGTTGCATGCGATTTTATGATATAATTATTTGTTATTCACGATATATACATGTTGAGTCTTTAGACTCACTAGACTTGATTGTTGTAGGTACTGATGAGGCCGAGGGCGGAGACCAGTGAGTTGGCTTGAGGCAGCGGTAGTAGGAATCCGAGGACCTCATGTTTTAGTTTATGCATTTTCTTATGTTCAATCTCAGTTTTAATACGTTGGATATATTTTTAAGTTGTTGTTTGAAAACAATATTTGCTTCCGCTGTTAATTTAAAGTTAAAATTATTTACATGTTTATTTTATAAATGAGGCATTATAATTATTTATTTAGAAAATTTTTAATAATTCCGCTAAAATATGAATACGAAATACAGGCCTTTTAAGTTTCCACAAACGGAGAAGTTCAATATGTACGTGTCCACTAGAATGCGTCTCATGAGTCAATAAGATATTATCTAAATATTCGTTACTCACCACATTCTTAATGAAACCAATTTATCTTCTCTGTTATTGGAAACACATCTCAAAGATTTGCATCTTTTGTCACAAGTCTATCTTGCACACTTATGACTAATTCCTAACCTTTTGGCCCTTCGTTTTTTAACATAAGTTCTTTTTCCTAATCTAGGAAAATACTAAATGATTAATGACTATGAAACTTCTCCTCCTAATCGGACCTTAGCTTCTATTACAAGACGAATATCTTCTTAAATTCCTTTTTGCATTACCAATCTCAATCTTTCACACCTACATGCATAAATTTTTCTTAGAACATTTTCAGAAACTGAGGGAAAATATTTACAAATTTTTTAGAGAATTTCATCCATTTTTAAAAGAAAAGAAAAGATTTTTATTTATTTATTTTTTTGGTATCAGAAATTGTGGGAAATTGATTTAACCGACTGTGAGAGTCACGGAGTACCATTATCCGCCATTTAACCAGGAAAATAAAAATATTAAGGAAACCTTATATAAAAATAAACAAAATTAAATGCAACACAAAAACTCAAGGATCGGAAAGGGAAATAAACTCTTTTTGAAAGATTTAATTTTCCAAAAATGATTTAATCCTTTGTCCATTTACTTTAAAAACATCACCATTTTTAGGATTTTCAATGTACACAGCTCCATAAGGATATACATCTTTTATAATATATGGGAAAGTCCATCTTGATCGTAATTTTCCTGAGAATATGTGAAGTCGAGAATTAAAAGGCAAAACTTTTTTATTAATCTGAAATGATTTTCTAAGAATTTTTCTATCACGAAATGATTTGATTTTTGATTTATAAATCCTTGAATTCTCATACGCATCATTTATGAGTTCATCAAGTTCGTTAAGTTGCAATTTGCGCAATTTGTTGACATCATCCATGCTTGAATTAAAAGTTTTGATAGCCCAATAAACTTTATGTTCCAATCCGACAGGCAAATGACAATGTTTTCCGTAAACAAAACCTATAGGGAGACATATTCAATGATGTTTTAAAAGCTGTTCGATATGCCCAAAGTGCATCATTAAGTCGCAGAGACCAATCTTTTCTATTTGGGTTAACAATTTTTTCCAAAATTTTTTTTATTTCCCTATTAGCTAATTCAACTTGTCCATTTGTTTGAGCATGATAAGAAGTAGTTACTTTTTGAGTAATACCATATTTTTTATTAAGGAAGCAAATGATTTATTAACAAAGTGAGTTCCGCCATCACTTATCATTGCTCGAGAAATTCCAAATCTACTAAAAATATTTTCTTTCAAAAATTTGATCACGATTTTATGATCATTTGTTCGATATTGAATTGCCTCTATCCATTTAGAAACATAATCAACTGCAACTAAAATATACAAGTATCCAAATGACGGTGGAAAAGGTCCCATAAAATCAATTCCCTAACAGTCAAAGATTTCAATTTCAATGATAGGATTCAAATACATCATGTTTCTTTTTGAAATCGCACCCAATTTTTGACAATTTTCTCAAATCTTACAGATTTCGTGGGTGTCTTTAAATAAAATAGGCCAATAAAATCCACAATGCAAGATTTTTGCGGCCGTTTTCTTTGAAGAAAAATGTCCTCCGCATGCTTCTGAATGACAAAATTTAATGACACTACTTACCTCATTGTCGGGTATGCAACGTCGAAAAATTTGATCTAGGAAAAACTTGAACAGATATGGATCATCCCAATAAAAGTTTTTTACCTCATTCAAAAATTTTCTTTTATCTTGGGAACTCCATTGCGGTGGCATTTTTCCTGTCACAAGAAAATTTACTATGTTAGCAAAACCAAGGTGCAGTAGTAACTGAAAATAGATGTTCCTCAGGAAAATTATCTTTAATTGGTGTCATTTCACAAGATGATCCTGTTACTAGTCTCGATAAATGATCGTGTAAGGTCCAAAATTAAGACAACGTAACCCAACGGCATGCTAATCTAAGAAATTTAAAAATGAATGAAATGAGTAATTAACTTATTTTAACTGCTAACTGATTATGTGACATACATGCTTACATGTTAAATATGATTTTATTATCATCATGCATAAAATTGTATTTTTAAGGAATATTCAAGTGCGATCGAGGAACGGAGACCGAGTGCTGAAAAACGTAAAATGTTTTCATTAAATAATTATTTTTAATTAATTAAAACATGGTTGATGGTTTTCATATTTTTGGAGAATAAAGGGTTTTGATGTGATTTTATACGCCGGGACGTAAATTTTATCGGTGATGATTTTTCAACAAAAATGCGAGCTTTTTGGCGACCCGGCATATAAACTCACAAATTTATTTAAACAAAATTTTCTAATATTTTATTTAATGATAATTAAGACTAATGGACTTAATTTAGAGGCTTAATAGGCCTAAAGCCTTGTTAGGATTTAATTAACAATTTAATATGAAAACTCACCTCAAACCCTTAGAAAAGGCACGCCACTTTCAGAAATCCTCCCCACCTATTCACGGCACACACCACACCAATAAGTGAAGGAAAGTTGTGAGGTTTTGAACAAAAAAATTCGACCTAGGCTCCTACGTCAAAGTTCCTCGCATCACCGTCGTTATTCGTGCGTTTAAAACGCAAAGACATGCATAATCCTTCCCTTCAAACATCATCACACCATATTATGATTTTATGCATGATTTGCATGAAAAAAGTGACGTTCTTATTTATTTTCGTTTTTGCACAAACATGAATTTTTAAGGCATGATTTTGATCCAAATTTTTGATGTTTTCATGCGTAAAGGACCTACCATGATTAGGGAAGAATTAAGGATTGTTTTTACACAAGATAAAGGGTCCTACGAACACACACACACGCCGCAACACGAAAATAATATGCTAGCAACGAGTTCGAACATGATGTGTCATAGGCGATCGGGACAAGCGAGGAACCGTGCATGGCTGGGTGTTGGCTTGACCAAGGCTGGCCTGGGACGCGGTTGAGTCAAGGGCGGAGTCCTAGCCACGCTAGGACTCGAGCTAGAGGGCTAGGGGAGAGTCCAAGCGCACAAGGACTCTTCCCCAAGCCACCCGAGAGAAGCACCTGCGCGAGTGGGCTCGCGTCAGTGGCCAGGGGTCCGGGCTTGGTTGGTTAAGGTCCCGAGAGGGTTCAAGAGGGGCTGGGCTTTGTGTTGGCTAGAGGGCAGGGATTCTGGCTGGGGCGCGAGGAGTCCTTGGTTGATAGGACTCTCGGCTATAGCAAGTTAAGCGCAGGAAAGTGGTGTGGAGTTAGGAGCTTCGGTCTTCAACTAGGGTCAAGTCCTAGGGGTTAGCTTGAGTCCAAGGGGTTCCTATGTGGTCTAGGAAGGGGTTGGCTCATGGTGGTTCAAGCAAGGCTCGACGAAACACCACCTTGGTTCGAAGATGGTTAGGGTCGAGTACTTAGGGTTTTTAAGTTATGAAATAAATCGAAACACGGCTCACGGGAGTCGAGTCATGGTATACGAGCTCTAAAATAATATAAAAAGACTAAGTTTTAAATTTAGGAATTTTATATTAAAGTTTGGAATTTTTCGGGATTAAAACGCTTTCAAAACGATTAATTACGAATTAATTAAAAAGCCTAGTTTTATGCTAAATAAAATTATGAGAATTTTAATTTAAGCTTAAATAATTATTTGGGAGATGTTAGAGTCAAAGAAATCAAGAAAAAGTCAAAAAACAAAAAATGTCACGTTCAGGAGTAAAACGGTCTTTTTACACGAGAAAATTTGGTAACCATGATGGCAGTGACCTAAATGCTATTTTATATGCTAATATGATTATTTTAAATGATTGTGGGTGTTTATCAATTTTTAGATGTTGAAATATGATTTTTAGATGTTCATGAATTATTAATTTTAAATTAGACATTTAAAAGATATGTTGTATGCTTGGTTTCAAAAATAAAATGATATGTATATGCATGATTTTTATTAAGTGATGATAACATGTTGAAGGATGTGAAGGGATTGTGACTACTACATGTTGGAGATATCGTGAGGGTTATGGTCCCAGTGGGAGCCCGACGATCGTGTTTCGTTGGATACGGATATGAATACGAATACGAATATGTTAATACGTTGGCCAAGGCCCAGTTGACCGGTTGGAGTATCGTTAGTGCCCCTGCCGCCCAGTACTGTGGTTTTTATAGATAGATCCATCGCTCCAATACGATTAAGAATACGAGTCACAATCACGATCTGAATTCAACAGACACGAACACGAATATGAATACGAATATGTTAATATGTTGATATGAATAGGTGGATATGAAAATGTTTAAGAAAATGTTTTATTTAACGTTTACGTATCATGAAAATGTTTATGAAAATGTTATTTTAAGTACAAGTTATTTTCATTGTCATATGTTAACTGTATTACGTATTACTCGTTATCAAGGATACGATTTGTTGAATCTTTAGACTCACTAGGTGTGTATGATGCAGGTGATATTAATGATCATGATGTTGGAGGACTTGATGGGTGACCTTGCTGGACTGTCGGTGAACATACCCGAGGACCGGCGCTTCTATTTTCCGCGTTTAAGTTTATGACTTAAGTTAAAGATTTTTACGACATTTTATTTATGCCTTTTTAGAGATTTTGAGAGGTTTAGTATGGGGTACACTTTTCAACCCTTATTGCTTTTTTTGGTTTTGTAAAACGCTTTACGATTTATTTTTTTGACTATTTTCCTCTGGGATTTCAAGTACTAGTTGGATGTTTTATTTATAAAATTGGTGCAAAAGTATTTTGTTTATATGTATATGTAGAGGCCGAAAAGTAGAGGAAAAAAAATTTCGTACTTTTTAAGCAAAACGAAGTAGCAGACGTTTCAGTTGGTATCAGAGCAAAGGTCCTGTAAAGGGTTGTGCCACCATCAGCGTCGGAAAGATCAGTCTTCAAGCCTCCATTTGTAAGTTTTACATTCTTTATATGATTTGATATGATGTTACCTGCATATTGACACGAATAATATGTTTACGTTACATGTTTACTAGTTTTTTTGAGTATTTATGTTTTGCATGCGTAAATTGCTAAAAATGACGTAGGATATGTCACATGATTAGAAAACTTAGATTTAAATGCATGTTGGTTACGTTAGAATTTGGGAAGTATTCAGATAAAATGCCTCCGAGACGTGCCCCTGTAAATGAGGATCAAGCCGAGAACAGCGTGAATCATCAAGGGAATGCACCACCACCGCCTCCTCCAGGGGATGCGGCTACTCGTGCTTTAGAAGGGATGGCTCGTCTCTTTGAGCAACAGTTACAACAGCAACAGTTACAGCAACAACAGTTGTAGCAGCAGTTACAGTAGATGCAGCAGGCACCGAGGCCACAACATGATATATATATGATTAGTTCCGGAGGCTAGCGCCGAAGGAATTTTCTGGCACTACCGATCCTTTTTCTGCGGAGGGTTGGATTCGTTCACTCGAGGTACACTTTCGCTATCTGGATATGGGGGATGCTGACCGTGTGAGGTGTACCACTTATCTGTTTAGGGATGACGCTTCTTTATGGTGGGAAGGAGCCGAGCAGTGTGTTAACTTTGCCACACTTACTTGGGCCCAATTCAAAACTATATTCTACGAGAAATATTTTACTGCTGATGTTAGAAGCCGATTAAAGAGGGAATTTATGACTCTCCGTCAGGGAGAAGCTACTGTTGCCGAATTTGTGAAGAAATTCGATAGGGATTGTCACATTTTACTCCTTATTGCCAGGGATGCCGAAGAAAAGCTTAGACACTTCATGGATGGTCTACGACCTACCATATGGAATAAAGTTATGATGATGCGTCCTTCGGATTATGCCACTGCAGTCACTTATGCATTCCAGTCTGAGCAATCCTTGAAAGACATCGAGTTTGAGTTACAGTGCAAGAGGCATCAACATCAGAACAACAATCAACAAAATAAGAAGCCATATACAGGTTCTCCTAGACCTCAAGGGCCTCAAAAGCCCCAAGGTCAAGTCAAGAAGCAAGCACCGTCAAAGCCACCACCTGCAACACCAAAGACGGCCGAAGGACAACCATGCAAGAAGTGCAATCGACTACACTATGGAGCATGTGTGTGGGGTACTTCTAGGTGTTTCATATGCAAGGAAGAAAGGCACAAAGCAGCGGACTGCCCAAAGAAGAATGCACCTACTATGGGACGAGCGTACGTTATGAATGTCGAGGAAGCTAAAGAGGAGGCAGACACTACGCTTATCACAGGTAACCTAGTCTTTTAACATTTTTATATTGCTTTTATTTGCATGAAATGTTAAATTGGTTATTAGAATTGAAATGGGAACAAGATCTAACCTAGTGGAATTTAGGTTGCATGATCTACCCTAGTTGGATTTAAGTTACGAATTTAGAAAACCCTAGAACGGTATTTAATTTGGTGCGTTAATTTATGTAAAGGATAAAATAATTCCAAATAAAAATCTTGGGGCCAAAAATTAATAAGGGAATCATAATTAAGGGATCTTATGAGGGTTCCGAATTTATAATGGGTCAAATGGGCAATTTCAAAAATTAAGGGATCGAAATGCAATAATTCGCAAGATAAGGGAGCTAAATGAAATTTCTGAATTCTTAAAGGATCGAAAATGTAATTCTCGAAACATTAGGGTCTAAAAATCAAAATTTTTGAAATAAAATAAGGGTTAAATTAAAAATATTCGAAAAAAAGGGGACTAGAATGCGAGTTTCGAAGAAATTGAAGGACTAAAATGAAATTTTTCAAGAAATGCTTAAGTTCAGCACGAAATCTTCACCTAGCCTTTGGGAAATTAATGATTGTAAATCCTTAAGCTTCATCACGAAAAGATTTAAAAGACGTGTTCACCGGAGGGAGAATTATCATTCAAGGAGTAGCTACCTACGTTTTGCTAGATTCCGGAGCCACACATTCATTCATATCTGAAACCTTCATCAAAAGACTGGATATTACTCCTAAAGATATGGGTTTGGGTTTCAAAGTTTCTATTCGTTCCGGTGATCAAATATTCACATCTAGAATTTTCAAAGATCTTGAGCTTTGCTTGTGCAAAGATGTGGTTCGGGCAGATCTTATTGTGCTTCCTATGCCCGAATTTGTTATCATTCTTGGGATGGATTGGTTATCAGCGAATGGAGATTCGATTGATTTTCATCAGAGATCAGTGTCCATTCGACCGCCTAGGGGTAAATCTTTTGTCTTTGAGGCGGCAAGAAACAAGCAAATGCCGCATGTTATCTCTTGTCTACACACGAGGAAGCTTATTAAACACTGATGCCAAGTTTTTCTAGCGTGTGTCACTACCGCACATACTCCTACCGGTCAGAAATTGGAAGATGTTGATATTGTCAGAGATTTTCCCAGCGTCTTTCACGAAGACGTTTCTGGCATTCCACCCAATCGTGAAGTGGAATTCTCTATTGATCTTATGTTGGGCACTGTTCCTATTTCTAAAGCACCTTATCGTCTAGCACCCGCTGAAATGAAAGAATTAAAAGATCAAATCCAAGAATTGCTAGACAAGGGTTTCATTCGCCCTGGTTATTCTCCATTGGGCGTACCAGTATTATTTGTGAAGAATAAAGATGGGAGTATGCGTCTATGCATCGATTATCAAGATCTTAACAGGGTCACTATAAAAAATAAGTATCCACTGCCAAGAATTGAAGATTTATTTGATCAATTGCAAGGAGCATCGATGTTTTCTAAGATTGATCTTCGATCTGGGTACCACCAGCTGAAAGTGAAAGAGTCGGATGTTCACAAGACGACATTTTGTACTAGATATGGGCACTACGAGTTTATGGTCATGCCATTCGGTATGGCTAATGCGCCAGTGATCTTCATGGATCTCATGAATAGCGTATTTCAGCCGTATCTAGATCAGTTTATTATAGTCTTCATTGATGATGTATTGATCTATTCGAGAGATAAAGAGGAACATAGTCGTTATTTGAGGACAGCACTGCAAGTATTACAAGATAGAAAACTTTTTGCAAAATTCATCAAGTGCAGGTTTTGGCTTGATAGAGTGGCTTTCTTAGGCCACATCATTTCTAGTGATGGCATCGAATGATTTTATCAAAAACATTTTGACATTCTTGAGTCCACTCAAATGCAGTGTCTTTTGTTAGGAGGTTACAAATGGGTTTAGAGATTAAACTAAAGTCCTTTATAAACCTCCTATAAAATCCCGCATGTTCCCAAAATGAGCGAATTTCTTTAATGGTTTTTGGAGGAGGTAAATTGGCAATGACATCAACTTTTGCTTTATCAACTTCAATTTCGTAAGATGACACAACATGTCCCAAAACAATCCCAAAAGTAATAATGTAATGACATTTTTTCAATTTAAAATAAGACATTTTTCTTCGCATATTTTTAAAACTTTTTCCAAATTTTCAATACAATTATCAAATATATTCCCAAAAACAGTTAAATCATCCATGAAAATCTCCAAACAATTTTCAACCATGTCGCTAAAAATGCTTAGCATACATCTTTGAAATGTTGCTGGATCATCGCATAAACCAAATGGCATCCTTGTGAATGCAAATGTTCCAAAAGGACAGGTGAATGTAGTTTTATCTTGATCTTCGAGTGCAATGGGAATTTGATAATAGCCTGAATATCAATCATGAAAACAGTAGTAGGGATGACCTGCTACTCTTTGAAAAATTTTATCCAAAAATAGAAATGGAAAATGATCTTTTCTAGTGGCGTCATTTAATTTTCTATAATCAATACACATCCGCCTACTAGATGGGACTCGACTTGTTAACAATTCATCTTTTTCATTTTTTATCATTGTAATGCCATATTTTTTTTTAACTACTTCTGTTGGGCTTACCCACTTACTATCAGAAATAGGGTAAATAATTTCAACATCAAGTAGTTTGAAAACATCAGTTTTGAGAACATATTTCATGTGTGGATTTAATCTCCTTTGTGGTTGTTGAGATGTTTTAGCATTTTCTTCTAAGTGAATTTTGTGAGTGCAAATCAATGGATTAATGCCCTTTAGATCTTTTAATGTCCAACCAATTGCATTTTTATGTCTTTTTAGTATATCAACTAATTTACCTTCTTGATCACTTGTTAGTTTGGAAGAAATTACCACCAGATATGTTTCATCTTTTCTAAGAAATGCATACTTCGATTCTTCTGTCAAGAGTTTTAACTCCAATATGGGTGGTTCATCTTTGTTCTCATAGTTTTCCTCAAATTCTTTCTCTGATCCTGGTAACGGGTGATACCTGATAAAATCATCAAGATCAATTTCAATATTTTTCTTTAACAGTTTCAATTGAACAAATATCTAATTGGTCACGAGTACTCCCTTCTTGAATGTTTTCTTCTACAAGAGTTTCCATAAGATTTTCGCCTTCACTTTCATCTCCTTTGTCATGTGGTTGCTTACAAAGATTAAAAACATTAACCTCCAAGGTGATGTTACAAAATGACAACTTCATTATTCCATTCCAGGAATTTATAAGAGTATTAGAAGTTGTTAAAAATGGACGACCCAAAATTACAGGAATTGCATTAAAAGCTTCGATAGGTTGTAAATCTAAAACTATGAAATCGACAAGATATACAAAGTTATCAACTTGGACCAACACGTCTTCTACCATACCTCTTGGAACTTTAACAGATCTATCGAAAAGTAAAAGTGTTACCGAAGTAGGTTTTAACTCGCCTAGATTGAGTTCTTGATAAACTGAATATGGAACACTAGCTCGAAGATCAAGCAAGGCTTTTTTAATCTTTCGTTCTCCAATAATACATGAAATAGTAGGACAACCAGGGTCTTTGTATTTCAAATTATTATTATTTTGAATGATTGCACTTACTTGTTCGGCTAAAAATACTTTCTTTTTCACATTCAATTTTCTTTTCACAGTGCACAAGTCTTTCAAAAATTTGGCATATGATGGTACCTACTTTATTGAATCTAATAAAGGAATATTAGCTTTTAATTGTTTAAAAATATCATATATATCATAATTCAAATTTGATTTTTTTTTTTTTTGTATTTTTCAATGCACGAGGGAATTGTGGTGGCACTGTCTGTTGATCCTCCTCTTTGCAAGTTATGGGTCCCATTTCTTTACCCTTTGGAGTTGATTTATCATCATCTTCACAAGGTTCAAGAATGAATTTTTTCACAACCTTACCACTGCGAAAGGTAATTACAGATTTTACCTGATCCATCAGTTGAGTTCCAGAAGTTCCAGTTTGTGAATGATGATCCTTGGGATTAGACTGTGGTTGTGAAGGAAATTTACCTTTTTCATGAAGATTAAGTGAAGATGCAAATTTAGCCAGAGTATCTTTCAAATCTGTCATGGTTTGAGCAGTTTGAGTTTTGATAGACTCTTGCTTTGAAATGAAAGAATTCAATATATCTTCAAAATTCTTTTTAGGTGGAGGAACATAAGGTGCATATTTTTAAAAATTTGTTGATTTTGGAAATGTGGTTGTGAAAATTGTGCAGCATTGAAACACCCCAGTCCCATGACATTTAATTTTTTTAAAAAATTAATATGCGCGGAAGCATTACATTTTAAAGGAAACAAAATTAAAATAAAATTCATATAATAGAAACGATACGTTAACCAAACCTTTAATATAACCATTATCAAAACTTTCATTAAAATATATTCAAAAGTCATCATGAAATATGTGTATCATTTTTACAAAGTACATGATACCTATAACTACTAGTGATTAACCACACCAAAATAAGTAATTCATGCCAAAAGTTTCCCTTTCCCCTTGCTATATGACTTCTTCCACCTTTAACAATACATGTCAATCTTTCTTATCACCCGCATCACATGATATTAACTGAAATAAATTTATAACTCAGTAAATAGAAAGCAAGGAACAACAATTAAATGTACATAAGTTTGGGCTTGAATAACATGGCTATGGCATTGAAAACTATATAATACCATTTTCAATGAACAATAAATATCAAGGTATTATAGATGGTATCCAATGGAATGGATTAAAAAAAGAAATTGATAGTCCTCTGACCCGTGACTATGTAAAATGTATCTCTTTGATAGAAATATCAAAACTGTGAGAGATACTCCTTTATCATGAAATTGGCCAATGACATGCATATGAATACTATCAATTCTCCACTTTAATCATAGAAACTTCATTGAGGCAATTTAACAAACATATGGTAGTCACAATGGATCACTAGCTCCTTTATCAATGAATTCAATGGTATCTCTTGATCAATGAATTAATATCAATACATATATCAATGGGAGGAGCTAGACATCAATAAACATGGCTTTTGTATATATATATATCATGTGAGCAAGAAGGAAAGCCTCTACTTACAACCCAAGGAGCACACGATTGCTATGATGATCTTAAAGGAATTCCTACAACAATATACAAACAATCAACAATTAATCATCACCAATGATCATAGGAATCAAAAAAATCAACTCCTCAAACCCACTAAATCCAAAATATAAAGAGTTCTTACCTTGAAGCTTGGAAAAATAAGATAGAAGTAACAAGAAATCTACTAGGATCCTTGAGCTTGAAGTGTAAAATTAAGGAGAGAAAATCTTGAGGGAGAAGGACTTGAACGGATAGAAGAGAAGTGGGAAGGGTAGAAATTAGCAGAAATTTCTAGAGATGGCATATAAAAGCTTTCCCAACGCCTAAAATCGCATTCCCGAGTAGCAATTCTTCCCCGAATAGCGCTGCGACGCTAGTAGCACTGCATCGCTGCTTGGCAGCGCCTCCTAGGCACATCAACGGAAACGGCGCTGCTCTTGCACGATACTAACAATACAACTTCACCATCTTGGATACACTAACCATAAACTTTCTCTTCAAATTCCATGCAATACCAGTGCAACAAACCATCCAAATACATGCTCAAATCATCTATATCAACCATCACAACAAGAACTCATTCCCCTCCATAAACCGTCACCAACTAAGAAACATAAAACCAAATCAATAATCATAATTTTACAATTCCTATGAACATCACAACAAGCAATAACCAATCATATCAACTTAACCATCAAAATCATCAATCCAAATCCCACCATTAAACCTTCACAACCATAAAAACTAATAATACCATACAACAATAGCCATGAATATTCAATAACCATGAATAACATCATTGAAAATAGAAGAATACAAGGTTGGGATATTACAAGCATTATCATTTCTCCAACTAAAATTTGGATGATTTCGCCAGCCTGGATTGTAACTTTGAGAAAATGGATCAAAATTTGGCATTTTGAAATTGTTCAAAACATTGACTAGTTCATGGAGACATTCTTTAAAAGAGGGCAAAGTGGGACAATCTTTTGCAGAATGATCACTTGTATCACAGATGTGACACGCAATTTCTTGAACATATTTTAATTGTCCATTCTTTTTCAATTCAAGTGCCTCAACTTTTCTTGCTGAAGAGGTAAATCTAGCTTTGAGATCATGTTCATCCTTGAAGGTGTACGTACCTCCACCAGATGTGGGAGATTGAATCTTGATTGATGGTTCGATTGTGCCTATAGTGTCCCAATTTCGAGCATTTTCAGCTAATGAATCGAGATACTCAATTGTCTCGTTTGGATCTTTATCTTCAAATGTTCCATTACACATTATCAAGTATTTATTGTGCTATATATATATTGTAACCACTAAATCAAGGTTCCCACTTTAAATGGTTGGTAATACAAAACTAACATTTAAATGGTACCAAGAAATTAATATTATGATTTATTCATATATAATAAATCAAGACATCTGTGGGGACCCGGGCTCTAACTCGATTATCTTGGGATTAATTGGATCGTTACTAGAAATTGTGGGTCAAAATTTTTGCTTTTAACATTTATTCAAATGTATATAAACAAGCACAAGACATCATATAAAAATACTGTCATCTTATTTAACTCCAAATAACATTCACATGTTCAACTACAATTAACATACTAGTGTTTAGAAATTCAGTACATGTCTAGTAAGAAACAACTAGTGATCTTCTACGCCCGTAATCTTCACGCTATCTCGATCTCTCATCCTCTGCGTGACCCTGATCCTGCCCCACCTGTTGTTATACACACATACAGACACAACAACAGCCGGAAACTCCGGTGAGAACAAATCCCAGTATAAGACATGTATACATGCATGTCATGCAATTCAATACATAATCATAAAACATGCCATCATGAATAAAATTCAATAACAATATGTTCCATAGTCTATGAAACAAGATCAATGCAACATAACTCAAACTCATGTCTTGATTCAACTCGACTTTAACTCTAGGGATCCCAGTGTGAATAAGACGTCACAGTCTGCCACCTACCCTCCCAATCGGGGTGACGGTACGTCTTATTCCTAGACTTCGGTCCTGTCTGTATCGAATGTCTACAATCGGAGGAAATCTGCTCCTATGCGTCGATACCACCGAACATCTAGAAATTTGACAATTTTGCCAATGACTCTCCTATTTTAAATGCTTGAATGTAAATCAATAGACAAAGCGTAAACATATAAAAAGGTAAACAGTCTAGTATGTGATTTTGGTAAACTCAAATCAAGTCTAATTCGAGTTGTATCATCCCGCATTCACATGAATTATACCTTTCGTTGTACAGTATTTGTCGTAGTCGAAGTCTCGATGTCGAATCTGATAATATCAACTCTGAAATGGCAATGTATAGATATAATCTATCAAGACACAACTCAAAGCAAATCTTGTGCAACTCATTATTCAATCTCAATACAATTCGACGGCATAACGGCGTGATTTCTCAATACCGATCAACTCAAATCGCAACATAATCCATATCACAACTCACAACCATCACAATCTATATATAAAGATCTCAAAATCAGCATAATTTCCACCCAATACATGCTGGAATTTCATATAAATTGCATACGATATCATTTATTCGATTCGGTATCGAATATAAGATTACCACTATCATACCAACACATAATAGGAATCATATCACAATTTCCCCAACATCTAAACTTCAAACCGCGCTGAAATGTAAAGAAACTTACATCCTTTGATAGCTCTTAAGGAGAGGAACAAGAATCCAAACTCGGATCGAAAATCGGATGGTTGGATTCTTCACAATCAAATGTCTAATATGTGAGGATCTTGAGCTTTCTTGAATGCTTCTCTCGGTGGTGCTGGTTGCAAGGTGGAGGAGAATGAGAGTGAATAACATATATTTATTGCATGCAAATCTCGGACGTGGCTTCTTCAGAATTTTTGTGTATTTCAGGCGGCGCTCGGGCGGTTGAAATATACCGCTCGGGCGCGGCATGCTCTGTCCGGATATCAACTTTGTTCTACCCTGGCGCTCGAGCGGTTACAAACTACCGGTCGGGCGCGGAATGTTCTGTCCAAGTATTCTTCTTGTGGTGCATTGGCGCTCGGGAGGCCCTTTTTCACCGCTCGGTCGCCACTAGTTCTGTACAAAATCTTGCATAATCCACATACTTCGCCCCATTTAGTCCCGGAGAAGTCCGTCTATTCCCTAATCACATCCATGCATATTTAATGATCTCAGATTAACAGAATACAATTCTCGGGCATTACAACATCCACTTTAAATAATTGGTAATATCAAACTAACTGTAGAACCCGTTAAATCAGCCTACGTATAAGCCATGCATAGTTTCTAGTATTTTAAATTAAAAATTATTTCTTTATTATTTAAGGCATTTTAAAGTTGTTTGGTCATGATTATTCATTTTTAATCGCATAAGTTTAGTTTTATCTTTTAAGTTAAATAAGCGAGGCCGGACCGGAGTTGGAGTTTTAAGATAAAAATTTAATGATGAGAAAACATTCCTAAAACTTATTTAAGATAAATAATAATTTATTTTAATGTAAAAGAAGGTTTAATGATTTATTTAATTAATTTGAGATAAGTAGTAAATAAGTTCTTTTATATCCAATAATTAATTTAAAAGCCTAAATTAAAATATGTGACCAATTGAGATAAGTTAATCTAGATTATTTTAATTAAGAAATTTCAATTTAACATGTAGTAATTTAATTTATTGATTTAGTCATGCATGCAAGATAATATTATCATTTAATTAATTTATTAATTCACTAAAATATTTAATGGGTAGATAAAACTCTTAAAAATTAAAATACAAGATTTAAGAAATATTTTCCCTTCCATTTTATTATAATTTTCGGCCATTTCATTTTGTAGGACTTAAATTTGTCAACTCACAATTTTGGGTATCTTTCTGTATCCCTTCTTGGCATAGATAATTTCTTCAACTTTAAATCTTCAATAATTAATAATTAAGCAATTTCCTACCCTATTTTGAAAGATAAAATCGGCCACCACACTTGGAGGATTTGATAAATTTTAGTAATTCTATATTGATATCTTTCCTTAATCTTTTCTAGGTAGATAATTTCCCCCACTTTTAAATCACCAAAAATTAAATAATTAAGCAATTTTCTCCTTGTTCCTAGACAAAAAATTCGACCATGTGCACCCTTAATTATCCCTCAAAAATCTTTTGATATCAACTCATTCCTTATCTCACAAACAAGGAAGATAGCAAGATTCGTTTCTCCATTTTATCTTGCAAACTTTCCTCTCATTCCTAGCCATTCTCTCCCTCTCCATTTTCGAAAATTCAGAGCATTTTCAGTAATCGAGAATTGCTAGGGAGAAAACAAGAAACAAAAACAAGAAGCAAAGCAACTCCGTCTCCTCCGCGCCGTGTCGTCGTAATCAATTTGTTTTCATTTCAAAAAACTCCTAGGCATGTTTATACCATTCTTTTACTCTTCAATCAAGTCATATTATTATGTTAAAACATTTCATGTGCATAATTTAAAAGGCAAAAACCGAAATTATGTTAAGCCATTTCGAAAATGTAGTGCAGAATTTTTCGGCTTCACCCTATGCCCTCACGGTTTTTGTTGTTTTTGTTGATTTACAGGTTGGTTCGACTCCTAGGCTCCCAAGGCTGCCCCTAGGCACGTGCTAGGGTGTGTCAAGACCATGTTGGTCCATTAGTTCAAGCCCCATGCATGTTGGAATTGAGAAAGGACAGCGATACCTCCCTCTAGTGTCATATTGAGTTTCGATTTTCAGTTTGCTGTCAAGGGTGATGTTTCTGATCTTGGCTGCCCTAGGGGCTATAGCAATGGTTAGAACATCTCCTTGTTATGTCTAAGACGAGACCAAGTCGGCCTTTCAAGGCTTGGTCCATGGTTGCATCAGTTTTCAAATAAAATAAGAACAGCCCCTTCGATCTCCTTCATTTTTTGCGCATGTAATTTCAGCTTCATGGTGTTGGTGTGGATCTTGGTTGGCTTCTAGCCCTTAGCCATGGTCCATACCATACCTCTTGATGTCTAGATCATGCAATGGTCAATCAAATGACCACAGGAATGGTCCGTGACAGCAAGAACAAGCGAGACACCCCACGCGTGCATATGCGTTTTCGGGTGGGAGCTTCGAGTGGTTGCTGGTGTTGTTGGAATTGTGGCTGGCCTAGGGCCCTTATCCATGGTTCAAACCACACCTTGGGATGTTGGTAAGAGACTCTGGTCGGTGGTTCAAGCCTCAATGGCCAATAGTCTTGAAAACGAAGCAAGGAAGCACGGCCGCTGCTGCTGTATTTTTTTGGACAGCAGGGTGGCTTCGGTTCAGGGGTGTGTTTCGAGTTCTTGGTTGGCTTTTAGCCTATGGCCTTGGACTGGACAGTAACTTATTTAGTTAGGAAGGTCATATTTTTGGCCGTTTGTGATTTGGTTAAGTTTAGAGGTCGTAGGAGAATTTACGGTGCAACGTGCCAAAGTGACTCTCGAAAGAGCGTTTCATGTTTTGGCCTACATTCACCAAAATTTCGACTTCTACAACTTTAGGAGCATTATTGCATCATTTTAGGTGTAATTTAATCATGACTAAATGATGGTTTGGTGTTGGTTCGGGTTGACACGGATTCATGGTTAAATACTAAGTCGTTGAGCGTAATTGTCTCGTTTTTGGGGTTCAATTACGAAGTTTTGGTTAAGTTAAATCATTTGCATATTTTTCATGTTGGAATTAGGTCGCAGCGAGCCTGAGAACGATCCAACCCATTTGGTAAATTAATACAAGATGTTTAATTATGTTATTTAATTATATTACGTGCATAAAAATATAAAATATTCATTTTTGAGATTAATGCGATATTGCTTGTGGCCACCTCACTATCATGGGATTGCAGCTTATCATGGGATTATTACCTTACCCGGTGGTCACTAACCGGTTCATGTTCATTTATTGGTACGTATATCCAGTCAAAGGGTTGTGATGATCTCTACCGCCCACTATACTGTAGTTTAGTCTGATCAGGCGATTCAGTTCAGTTCATGGGCCACTTACGTAGAACATAATCTCAACAGAAAATTATTACATGCTATTTCATGACAGGGCTCTACGGAGCAAACATTTCATTTACGATTTTCAGTTCAGTTATGCACGTATTTATAACTATTCATGACACGATTTTCATGATTCGCTCTATGACACGATATTTCCACGTTACATTTTACGACATTATATCTTTACATGGCATGAAATTTTATGATATATGTACTTGTTATTTACGATATATGCATGCTGAGTCTTTAGACTCACTAGACTTGATTGTTGTAGGTACTGATGAGGTCGAGACCGAGGGCGGGGACGAGTGAGCCATCATGGGTCGGCAGTAGTAGGAACCCGAGGACCTCATTTTCAGTACTTACTATTTTTATTCCAAACTCAGTTTTTATTTTGTCGAATTATTTTAAGTTGCTATTATTAAAACATTATTTACTTCCGCTGCTACTTTAAACATTGGATCTTTTTATCAGTATATTTTATGAATGAGGCTTTTTATTTAATTAAAGAGAAAATTTTAAATTTTACCGCAAATTTTCTAGTACGAAATACGGGCCTCTACACTAACATTCAAATGGTTCCAAGAATTTAGTGTACATATAGCAACAATAAATCAAAACTCCCACTTATAAGTAGGGTATAATAATGCTTAAAGAAATAAATATAACATAAAAAATAAATAACGATTAAATAATATAAAACATAGATTATTACCTTTTAATAACCCTATTATCATACCAAGAGTTTCACCTTTTCATCTCAACTTTGGGAAGTTAGCTACTCATTATTCAAAGTATAAAACTTTGAAAATGAAATTAACATGCTAATTATATTTAAATGAAGAAATAAAAGAAAAACAAAGAGAGAAATATTATGAGCACAAGAGTTTTTTCATAAAATGAGGGATATCTCAATTCATTACAATGTACCCCTATTTATAGCAAAATTTGGGGAGACTACCCCAAATAAAATATTAAGTTTTTTACACATAAGTCTTCATTGGTGTTCCAAGAAATTATGTCATAATACACATCACTTTTGAAAATCTTCATATCCGAATTTTCTTTTCCACATAAAACAAAACATGTAGATAATTGAGTTGTTTAAATTGTGATATTTTTTGTATTATCATTTGACCAAGTAATTTGAGAGATATGGTCAAAATTCTAGAGCATGGTAAAATTGTCACTCCTTTGGTAACTTTTTTGGTTGCTTAATTTGATCCCAATTGTGAGAGGATTTTTATATCATGCTTGCCACAAATATTGTAGATACTAACATCAACTTTCTACAGGTCCAAGACTCGTCTTAATCTCATTTGCAACATCAAGATTATTCTTGTTTTATCGAACCTGTAAAAATAGTAAAAACTTATAATTACACAACAACTTATATTTTATATAATTTATTATAAAACATATAATATTTAAACATTTAAAAAAATAAAAACTAAAAATTTATATTGTAAAACATTTAATTAATGTACAATTTTTTATGTTTATCAAAATGTTTATTTTTGGATGTTTGGAGAGTTGGATATCTCAGACGTCAACCCTTCTTCCTCGCAAAAGGATTTTCACTAAAAGTGTTTGAATATTACAACAATTTGCAACTGCCAACTTCAGCCGGACTTACCACTCCTAACTGAAAATCTTAAAATATTCACAAACTTGAACAAAATGATCAATATGAATTCTTATTGTCAATTAAAATGAATTCTCAAAGAAATACTTAGCACCTCGATCGATGAAGCTCTCAGAACTTGATAATACTTGATGATTTGGAAAATTGGGAGAGCTTAAAAGACCATCCAACTGATCTATTTATATTCTTCAATTCAAAAGACCAAAATTTTTGAATTGGATAGTCGTTCCCAAATCATGAAACATTGTGTCATGCCATCGTCCTTTTTGACAAATTGTACTTTGCAGGTAATACGCATGGACACTGATATTATAAAGAACTAATAAAGCTGATATGCAATCTTATCCGATATATCTATTGGGTTATGATCCTTAAAGAATGATTTGGAATGCTTCGGTGAATATCCTCTTAAAGTGTGACCGATTCAGTAAGGTAGTGTCATATGTTTTACTTCAATCAGTGACCCTTGAATCAACTATCTTCCAGCAACTATGTGTTGAATCTCGGTTTTCTCGTGCCCAAAAGCAGCGGAAGTTTTAAAAAATTTTATTTTGACATTCAAAATATTTGGACACTCGTATGGTTTTAATAATTATAAACATTTATAGGGTGTCGAAATTTTTATACATTTAGTGAATTAATTCACTTTGCACCAACTACTCCGGTATTAGCGGATGTAGCTCTTGTTGTAAATACCTACGAACTTTCTTCAATCTCCGAATCAGGTCCACGATTGGAATATATGTTCCTCTTCTAACTTGCACTAGAAAGTGTAAAGATTTTTGTTTTGAGAGCAAGAAAACAAAAATGGTTCAAAACCTTTTTGAGAGCAAAATTAGAATAGTTGCCGATTGAATTTTGAGAACATAATAGAATAATAATCGATGGAGACTTTCCCCTTTTTTTATTCTTCAAAATCGGTCAAATCTCTTACAATCAATAATCAAAGTAATACATATATTTTATTATTTTGACTAATGATTATTTCCTTAATTAATCATATTAATTAAGTTAAAGATTTCAATAAATCTATATCTCTCGAAATTAGCTAAACACAATCATGCATATTTTGAAAATATGCATGTATATATTATTTAACTTTGTGTGCAAGTTTTTAAAATTTTGGCATCTTGAATATTTTCTTATTACATAAATCAATACCATATTTTATAAAAATTTAATGGGATATATTTTAACTCAATTAAAATATAATTATTAAATCTCATTTGAGCTTCAATAAATTAGCATGATGAGCTTATACTCTTATAAACCCATGATCTATGCTCCAATTATATTAATATCATCATAATCTCGATCGACGATGTGACAATTTCAACTTATTTGTTATTATGATGCACACTTTAATTTGGAGATCGCCAATATCTAAATAAGGCAAATGTACTCTATTTTGACTGTTTTAGCAGTCATGCTCTCAAAATTTCTATAAGCTCTTATAAACTTTATTTATTAGTTTATCGATTAATCATATCAAACGTGTTTCTTATAAATTCAACTAATTGAATTTATTATCTCAACGGGAACAAGTAAGCCAGTGCTTGTGTGACCCTCAATGGTTCAGGGATACAGCTAGCCGTGGGTTCACAACTCTTTGTGATTCGGTACATAATCTTTTATTCGGGCTTACCCTAATTTGCCCCATTCTATTTATCAACTATTAATTATGAGAATGTCAGAAATCATATTTCTGATTAAACCCATCGAATCATGGTAAGAGCGTCTAGTAGCATCGCCCATGATTTCCTAGGTATCACTGATAGTGTCTGCAAGAACCAGCCGATTATGATTAACGTACAGTACGATCCCTTCATCTCATATATCCCGATCGAATCTGCAACCATTGGTTCATCGAGGGTTGCATATCAATTCGATAATTATGTGACACATATAATAGTGGCATCGCATGTACTATTGGAGAACTCCTTCTCCAACGTACATCTCATACTCTGGCCAGAGATTCCACACACTATTAATTCATTAGATCACATAGGATATCCACACCCGTAGGTGAGCTGTGAATCCCCGACTACAATGCACTGGCTCCTATATGTGTCGCAACTGTACCCAACCTCGCCACCTGATTACTCTCCTAGAGCCGGTAAACGAGTCAAAGCACAGCCCTAGCATATAGAGCCTCAGTGTTGTCCCGGGTCGTAAGGACTAATGGTGTAAAATCATAACCACGGACTTATCCTCTCGATGAATGATAACCACTTGGAAAGTCCGAGGGAGGGTTGTTCGGTATATAATTATAATATGACTACCCATTTGCATGTTTGGACATCTCTATGCCCTTACCAAGAAACGCAGTACACAACATCACAGATGCTAGTCTCGAGCTCAAGCGACCTTTATCCATGTTTTAGGCGGCTGAATCGAATAGGAACGAATTTAGATTATACAGTGTTTACAAATGAGTTTCAACATCGAATTACGATTCATTTGTATTAAAGTATAATCAAGGACTTTATCTATGCTGATTGCATGGGTATACAGATAAAGTAAAACAAGACCATAAAAAAATTAAATTATATTAAAATAAAGATTGTTTATTACACTTGAGTCAATAAATTCTCTGGCCAACAGTTGGCTTACAGGACATCTACTCTAACACTATGCTTGGCTTAAGTTAGTCTTAGTACGATCACTTTTTCTTTGAAAATTAGTTCAGCTCATGAGACATTATCTCATGAATAATAAGTTTCTTTTTCTAATTCAGTTCGGCTTGGCTTTTAATAAATCTTATTTAATAAGTAGCCTTATTTTAAATCGCTGAAACTTAAATTATCGTTGATTGAAAAGATATGCGTAAAAGTCTAAAAAGTTAATTTATATAATTTGAAAAAGAATTGATAGACATAATTGATGAACTGATATATAGAAACTGAAGAATTGATCTATGCACTATCTTTTATTATGTTATTTGTAATTTTTTGGGTAATGGACGATTATGAAGGATTCTTTATATAATATGGCTTTGAGTGACTAGATTCAGTCTTCTTCCGACTTTTCTTGAATTACTTACCTTTTTTTCCAAAAGCTTTGGTGATGCCCCAATAAGGATCCTGGTCATCATGATTGACCAGGGTCATTAATTGGATAGCCCATGACAAAGCCAATGTGACCGGGTACTGTCCTTCACTACCCGGGCACTACTTTCCCAGGAGATCGTCATCATAGCCCAAGCTCTCAAACAAGTACCCAGGCACCTCACTACCCGGGCCACCTCGAGAATTGCACCACACTCGAGTGTGATTGATACCGGCAGTCTAATCTGTCAGAACCACTTGTGCCTGGAGTGTCCTAGAAGTCATCAGAAGCTATGGTATGGGCAGAGGACTTGCCATACTTAGTAGTGGCACGAGAAACGAGGTACCTACCCATTTTCTACTATAAATAGCAGGTATTAATGTCATTTACAGATTATGAAACCTTTGAATTCTCAAGCACTTACATATTTTCTCAAATATTGCTTGTGTTCATCTAAAAACCTGCTGACTCAAGCATCGGAGTGGCCACGCCGGACACCTCTCCGACGCCCATTTACGAGTTCATTTCCTTGTTTGCAGGTGCTATTGAAGCCATTATCTTCACTCAAATTCCCAAACATTATAAATTACTGATTTGACCCGTTGGAGCTCCTTACCCGGCTCATCCATTTCAGCGTGTTCACATCATTGGCGCCGTCTGTGGGTAACTTGAGATTAAGGCGTTGATATGGCTCATACACGAAGAACTAACCAAGATACTTCTCGGGCTCATGGGGATAATGCTCGTAATTCAGGTCAAGGTGGTGGTGTTCCTCCCGAAGGAGCCAATCATATTACCATAACCTCGGAGGACCTGGCTAGAATGATCTCCGAAGCAGTGGAGAAGGCTATGGCCAGGAGGGATACTTCTCATCAAGTTACACCACCAGGAGGGGGGCAGGAGAATGAGCAGGAGCAAGAGCAAGAATTGAGGGAGGAGGTAGTGAGAGGAGAGGATGAGGAGTCTAGTGCTGGATCCAAATCACTTACCGTGGCCGAGGAGTTGTTGGAACTAAGGCAGAAAATGAAGGTTCTAGAAGGGCAGTTGGAGAGTCATAGTATTTCTCGGGCGATTGATAAGGGATGCCCGTTTGCTGATATCATTTTCCGAGAACCTCTTCCTGGGAACTTCAAATCCGCTAAAGTAAAAGATTACGATGGCAATGCGGATCCTGAGGAGCACGTAGCCAGGTTTGAAAACTGCTAAGGGATGCCCGTTTGCTGATATAATTGTCCGGGAACCTCTTCCTGGGAACTTCAAATCCGCTAAAGTATAAGAAAACTGCTTTTAGTCTTTTCGAAGTCAAGATGAGCTCGGACGAAAGTTTGAGGGCTTATATCAGAAGATTCAATAGAGTGGGTTTGGATGTCCCCACCTGCGCCACCGAAACAAAAACTACTGCATTCACCCAGGGTTTGAGGGATGGTGAATTTTTCAAGTCATTTACCAAGAAAGTGCCCGGGGACTTCGAGGATTTATTATCCCGATCAGAAAAGTACATCAATATGGAGGAAGCCCAGAAGCAGAAGAGAGAAGCCGTGCATAAGGAGAGAGGAGATCGGGTGTCTAAGCCCTATGAAAAAGGACAGAGAAGGGGTAATCCCGGGCACTTTTCTCACCATGTTCCTCTAAAAATTTCTCGGTACAGAGAAGTCCAAGAGTGCTGTAGTATATTGCCCCGGATCACCAATTACCTCGGCCTGAGAAGATAGGATTTTACACTCTCCACAAGGTGTGTTATCACAACACTGAAGACTACAAAATGTTGAAAGGAAACTATGTTTTACCTTCCGCCTCGGAACAAAGTCAAGCCAATAAGAGGCCGAGATTGCCACCATGGACATCTTAGCAGCTAGGATCCAGTGCCTGGGGAAGAAATCACTACAACAAAAATAGCTTTTCGCCGCGCGCAAAAACTCTTTCAGCGGCGCACATTTCATACTGCGAAATTGCAAGCTGTTGAAAGTTCAAGATTATCCGCAGGGTGCATGCGCACGTTGTTAATACTATTATCAACGGCGTGCATATGTACGCTGTTAATACAACTATCCGTAGCGTGCAATGTACGCCGTTAATATTCAAAAAAATCTAAATATTAGCGACGGTTTTTGACACAACCGTCGCTAATTGGCGAAGGTTAAAAACCAAACTGACCGTCGCTATATTAGCGACAATTTATAATCCGTCGCTAAGTTAACGACAGTGTTTAATTTTAGCGACAGTCACAAATCCGTCGCTACATTTAACGACGGTTCACAAACCGTCGCTAAATTTTGCGTAAAAATAAAAAAAATTTACTTTTATATTTAATAAATTTTAAAAAAAATTACAATACAAATCTGATATCTTAACTAATACTTAAGAAATTAACTGAAAATTGAAAAAAAAAATG